>NW_028133254.1:0-557393 GCF_964374135.1 Grampus griseus | reverse complement strand
GCGTTGAGGTGAACACTCTGCTCAGCGTTCTTTCAGGGAGCTCACAATCGCCCCCTCTCTAGGTTAAGCAGGATGTCGAGGTGAGGTCCAAACTGAGCAAAGAGCACAATTGCTCACTTTGCAGTGGTAGTCGTCGTAAGAGGCATTGCCTACTAGGCCTTGCTAAGGTCTTCGTTCTGTTAGGGAAGTCGCCACACTTAGACGCCTGTAAAGGAAACTTTATTCAGCGAAGTTCCCAGTGTCTTGCGACGGTGTCCCTTCGCAGGGCCAATACAGCAGGGACTTAGGTTTGCTGCTAACTAGGCTAGGTGACCCTGCATACAGAAACAGGCTTTTCCCTTTGGAAGCTTGGATCCCGGTTTCTCAGGGGCTGCTTGCAAGACCCTGCTATTGCCCAGCATCTGTCCTCTGCCCCTACGCCTGGGTAGGAAGCGAGTATTTTAGCCTGAGAAGCAGGGCTCTTGCAACTCTGGAGGAGAGCTAATCCTGCAGCCCACGTTCGTCCTGGGAAACCGCAAGGCGAGGCTTGGCCTCAGTGTAGTGGCGAAATGGCCGCCGGACAGGTCTTGCCTGCCGCGGTTTCCGTGAGTTCTCCACCGTCTTCGGGCTTAAATGGAGAGCGAGGAGAGCTGTCGGCTCTCACAGAACTCTGGCCTCCGCACTGTTTGCCATGCAACTGCACTCGAGACCACACGTCTCCTCCCGGCCTGCTGAGAAACAGGCCGCCGTGCAGGCCCTTCGTAACACTTCTTGGCATGTAAACACCAAGGCGACACGCTGTCCTCTTCCTTGGAAACCTACGTTGCCCCAGCTTGCCAACGCTCACGAAGGCAGTCCGAGCCCGTCTCATGTGCTGGGCCACTTGCATTCAGTGAGGAAAAGCCACCTGCATTGAGGTGAACAGTCTGCTCAGCGTTCTTTCCGGGAGCTCACACTTGCCGCCTCTCTAGGTTAAGCAGGAAGTCGTAGTGAGGACCAACCTGAGCAAAGAGCACAATTCCTCACGTTACACTGGTAGTCGTCGTAAGAGGAATTGCCAACTACGCCTGGCTGAGGCCTTCCCTGTGTTAAGGAACCAGCCACACTTAGAGGCCTTGAAAGGACAATTTATTCAGCGAAGTTCCCATTGTTTGGCGATGGTCAACCTTTGCAGCGCCAATACTGCAGGGACTTAGGTTTGCTGCTAACAGGGCTAGGTGACCCTGCATACAGAAGCAGGCGTTTCCCTTTGGAAGCTTGGATCCCGGTTTCTCAGGGGCTGCTTGCAAGACCCTGCTATTGCCCAGCATCTGTCCTCTGCCCCTACGCCCGGGTAGGAAGGAGTATTTTAGCCTGAGAAGCAGGGCTCTTGCAACTCTGGAGGAGAGCTAATCCTGCAGCCCACGTTCTTCCTGGGAAACCGCAAGGCGACGCTTGGCCTCAGTGTAGTGGCGAAATGGCCGCCGGACAGGTCTTGCCTGCCGCGGTTTCCGTGAGTTCTCCACCGTCTTCGGGCTTAAATGGAGAGCTGTCGGCTCTCACAGAACTCTGGCCTCCGCACTGTTTGCCATGCAACTGCACTCGAGACCACACGTCTCCTCCCGGCCTGCTGAGAAACAGGCCGCCGTGCAGGCCCTTCGTAACACTTCTTCGCATGTAAACACCAAGGCGACACGCTGTCCTCTTCCTTGGAAACCTACGTTGCCACAGCTTGCCAAACGCTACCGAAGGCAGTCCTAACCAGTCTCGTGTGCTGCGCAACTTTGATTCGGTTACGGAAAGCCACCTGCGTTGAGGTGAACACTCTGCTCAGCGTTCTTTCCGGGAGCTCACAATCGCCCCCTCTCTAGGTTAAGCAGGATGTCGAGGTGAGGTCCAAACTGAGCAAAGAGCACAATTGCTCACTTTGCAGTGGTAGTCGTCGTAAGAGGCATTGCCTACTAGGCCTTGCTAAGGTCTTCGTTCTGTTAGGGAAGTCGCCACACTTAGACGCCTGTAAAGGAAACTTTATTCAGCGAAGTTCCCAGTGTCTTGCGACGGTGTCCCTTCGCAGGGCCAATACAGCAGGGACTTAGGTTTGCTGCTAACTAGGCTAGGTGACCCTGCATACAGAAACAGGCTTTTCCCTTTGGAAGCTTGGATCCCGGTTTCTCAGGGGCTGCTTGCAAGACCCTGCTATTGCCCAGCATCTGTCCTCTGCCCCTACGCCTGGGTAGGAAGCGAGTATTTTAGCCTGAGAAGCAGGGCTCTTGCAACTCTGGAGGAGAGCTAATCCTGCAGCCCACGTTCGTCCTGGGAAACCGCAAGGCGAGGCTTGGCCTCAGTGTAGTGGCGAAATGGCCGCCGGACAGGTCTTGCCTGCCGCGGTTTCCGTGAGTTCTCCACCGTCTTCGGGCTTAAATGGAGAGCGAGGAGAGCTGTCGGCTCTCACAGAACTCTGGCCACCGCACTGTTTGCCATGCAACTGCACTCGAGACCACACGTCTCCTCCCGGCCTGCTGAGAAACAGGCCGCCGTGCAGGCCCTTCGTAACACTTCTTCGCATGTAAACACCAAGGCGACACGCTGTCCTCTTCCTTGGAAACCTACGTTGCCACAGCTTGCCAAACGCTACCGAAGGCAGTCCTAACCAGTCTCGTGTGCTGCGCAACTTTGATTCGGTTACGGAAAGCCACCTGCGTTGAGGTGAACACTCTGCTCAGCGTTCTTTCCGGGAGCTCACAATCGCCCCCTCTCTAGGTTAAGCAGGATGTCGAGGTGAGGTCCAAACTGAGCAAAGAGCACAATTGCTCACTTTGCAGTGGTAGTCGTCGTAAGAGGCATTGCCTACTAGGCCTTGCTAAGGTCTTCGTTCTGTTAGGGAAGTCGCCACACTTAGACGCCTGTAAAGGAAACTTTATTCAGCGAAGTTCCCAGTGTCTTGCGACGGTGTCCCTTCGCAGGGCCAATACAGCAGGGACTTAGGTTTGCTGCTAACTAGGCTAGGTGACCCTGCATACAGAAACAGGCTTTTCCCTTTGGAAGCTTGGATCCCGGTTTCTCAGGGGCTGCTTGCAAGACCCTGCTATTGCCCAGCATCTGTCCTCTGCCCCTACGCCTGGGTAGGAAGCGAGTATTTTAGCCTGAGAAGCAGGGCTCTTGCAACTCTGGAGGAGAGCTAATCCTGCAGCCCACGTTCGTCCTGGGAAACCGCAAGGCGAGGCTTGGCCTCAGTGTAGTGGCGAAATGGCCGCCGGACAGGTCTTGCCTGCCGCGGTTTCCGTGAGTTCTCCACCGTCTTCGGGCTTAAATGGAGAGCGAGGAGAGCTGTCGGCTCTCACAGAACTCTGGCCACCGCACTGTTTGCCATGCAACTGCACTCGAGACCACACGTCTCCTCCCGGCCTGCTGAGAAACAGGCCGCCGTGCAGGCCCTTCGTAACACTTCTTCGCATGTAAACACCAAGGCGACACGCTGTCCTCTTCCTTGGAAACCTACGTTGCCACAGCTTGCCAAACGCTACCGAAGGCAGTCCTAACCAGTCTCGTGTGCTGCGCAACTTTGATTCGGTTACGGAAAGCCACCTGCGTTGAGGTGAACACTCTGCTCAGCGTTCTTTCCGGGAGCTCACAATCGCCCCCTCTCTAGGTTAAGCAGGATGTCGAGGTGAGGTCCAAACTGAGCAAAGAGCACAATTGCTCACTTTGCAGTGGTAGTCGTCGTAAGAGGCATTGCCTACTAGGCCTTGCTAAGGTCTTCGTTCTGTTAGGGAAGTCGCCACACTTAGACGCCTGTAAAGGAAACTTTATTCAGCGAAGTTCCCAGTGTCTTGCGACGGTGTCCCTTCGCAGGGCCAATACAGCAGGGACTTAGGTTTGCTGCTAACTAGGCTAGGTGACCCTGCATACAGAAACAGGCTTTTCCCTTTGGAAGCTTGGATCCCGGTTTCTCAGGGGCTGCTTGCAAGACCCTGCTATTGCCCAGCATCTGTCCTCTGCCCCTACGCCCGGGTAGGAAGGAGTATTTTAGCCTGAGAAGCAGGGCTCTTGCAACTCTGGAGGAGAGCTAATCCTGCAGCCCACGTTCTTCCTGGGAAACCGCAAGGCGACGCTTGGCCTCAGTGTAGTGGCGAAATGGCCGCCGGACAGGTCTTGCCTGCCGCGGTTTCCGTGAGTTCTCCACCGTCTTCGGGCTTAAATGGAGAGCTGTCGGCTCTCACAGAACTCTGGCCTCCGCACTGTTTGCCATGCAACTGCACTCGAGACCACACGTCTCCTCCCGGCCTGCTGAGAAACAGGCCGCCGTGCAGGCCCTTCGTAACACTTCTTCGCATGTAAACACCAAGGCGACACGCTGTCCTCTTCCTTGGAAACCTACGTTGCCACAGCTTGCCAAACGCTACCGAAGGCAGTCCTAACCAGTCTCGTGTGCTGCGCAACTTTGATTCGGTTACGGAAAGCCACCTGCGTTGAGGTGAACACTCTGCTCAGCGTTCTTTCCGGGAGCTCACAATCGCCCCCTCTCTAGGTTAAGCAGGATGTCGAGGTGAGGTCCAAACTGAGCAAAGAGCACAATTGCTCACTTTGCAGTGGTAGTCGTCGTAAGAGGCATTGCCTACTAGGCCTTGCTAAGGTCTTCGTTCTGTTAGGGAAGTCGCCACACTTAGACGCCTGTAAAGGAAACTTTATTCAGCGAAGTTCCCAGTGTCTTGCGACGGTGTCCCTTCGCAGGGCCAATACAGCAGGGACTTAGGTTTGCTGCTAACTAGGCTAGGTGACCCTGCATACAGAAACAGGCTTTTCCCTTTGGAAGCTTGGATCCCGGTTTCTCAGGGGCTGCTTGCAAGACCCTGCTATTGCCCAGCATCTGTCCTCTGCCCCTACGCCTGGGTAGGAAGCGAGTATTTTAGCCTGAGAAGCAGGGCTCTTGCAACTCTGGAGGAGAGCTAATCCTGCAGCCCACGTTCGTCCTGGGAAACCGCAAGGCGAGGCTTGGCCTCAGTGTAGTGGCGAAATGGCCGCCGGACAGGTCTTGCCTGCCGCGGTTTCCGTGAGTTCTCCACCGTCTTCGGGCTTAAATGGAGAGCGAGGAGAGCTGTCGGCTCTCACAGAACTCTGGCCACCGCACTGTTTGCCATGCAACTGCACTCGAGACCACACGTCTCCTCCCGGCCTGCTGAGAAACAGGCCGCCGTGCAGGCCCTTCGTAACACTTCTTCGCATGTAAACACCAAGGCGACACGCTGTCCTCTTCCTTGGAAACCTACGTTGCCACAGCTTGCCAAACGCTACCGAAGGCAGTCCTAACCAGTCTCGTGTGCTGCGCAACTTTGATTCGGTTACGGAAAGCCACCTGCGTTGAGGTGAACACTCTGCTCAGCGTTCTTTCCGGGAGCTCACAATCGCCCCCTCTCTAGGTTAAGCAGGATGTCGAGGTGAGGTCCAAACTGAGCAAAGAGCACAATTGCTCACTTTGCAGTGGTAGTCGTCGTAAGAGGCATTGCCTACTAGGCCTTGCTAAGGTCTTCGTTCTGTTAGGGAAGTCGCCACACTTAGACGCCTGTAAAGGAAACTTTATTCAGCGAAGTTCCCAGTGTCTTGCGACGGTGTCCCTTCGCAGGGCCAATACAGCAGGGACTTAGGTTTGCTGCTAACTAGGCTAGGTGACCCTGCATACAGAAACAGGCTTTTCCCTTTGGAAGCTTGGATCCCGGTTTCTCAGGGGCTGCTTGCAAGACCCTGCTATTGCCCAGCATCTGTCCTCTGCCCCTACGCCTGGGTAGGAAGCGAGTATTTTAGCCTGAGAAGCAGGGCTCTTGCAACTCTGGAGGAGAGCTAATCCTGCAGCCCACGTTCGTCCTGGGAAACCGCAAGGCGAGGCTTGGCCTCAGTGTAGTGGCGAAATGGCCGCCGGACAGGTCTTGCCTGCCGCGGTTTCCGTGAGTTCTCCACCGTCTTCGGGCTTAAATGGAGAGCGAGGAGAGCTGTCGGCTCTCACAGAACTCTGGCCACCGCACTGTTTGCCATGCAACTGCACTCGAGACCACACGTCTCCTCCCGGCCTGCTGAGAAACAGGCCGCCGTGCAGGCCCTTCGTAACACTTCTTCGCATGTAAACACCAAGGCGACACGCTGTCCTCTTCCTTGGAAACCTACGTTGCCACAGCTTGCCAAACGCTACCGAAGGCAGTCCTAACCAGTCTCGTGTGCTGCGCAACTTTGATTCGGTTACGGAAAGCCACCTGCGTTGAGGTGAACACTCTGCTCAGCGTTCTTTCCGGGAGCTCACAATCGCCCCCTCTCTAGGTTAAGCAGGATGTCGAGGTGAGGTCCAAACTGAGCAAAGAGCACAATTGCTCACTTTGCAGTGGTAGTCGTCGTAAGAGGCATTGCCTACTAGGCCTTGCTAAGGTCTTCGTTCTGTTAGGGAAGTCGCCACACTTAGACGCCTGTAAAGGAAACTTTATTCAGCGAAGTTCCCAGTGTCTTGCGACGGTGTCCCTTCGCAGGGCCAATACAGCAGGGACTTAGGTTTGCTGCTAACTAGGCTAGGTGACCCTGCATACAGAAACAGGCTTTTCCCTTTGGAAGCTTGGATCCCGGTTTCTCAGGGGCTGCTTGCAAGACCCTGCTATTGCCCAGCATCTGTCCTCTGCCCCTACGCCTGGGTAGGAAGCGAGTATTTTAGCCTGAGAAGCAGGGCTCTTGCAACTCTGGAGGAGAGCTAATCCTGCAGCCCACGTTCGTCCTGGGAAACCGCAAGGCGACCCTTGGCCTCAGTGTAGAGGCTAAATGGCCGCCGGACAGGTCTTGCCTGCCGCGGTTTCCGTGAGTTCTCCACCGTCTTCGGGCTTAAATGGAGAGCTGTCGGCTCTCACAGAACTCTGGCCTCCGCACTGTTTGCCATGCAACTGCACTCGGGACCACACGTCTCCTCCCGGCCTGCTGAGAAACAGGCCGCCGTGTAGGCCCTTGTTAACATTTCCTGGCGTGCAGAGTCCAAGGCGACACGCTGTCCTCTTCCTTGGAAACCTACGTTGCCACAGCTTGCCAAACGCTACCGAAGGCAGTCCTAACCAGTCTCGTGTGCTGCGCAACTTTGATTCGGTTACGAAAAGCCACCTGCGTTGAGGTGAACACTCTGCTCAGCGTTCTTTCAGGGAGCTCACAATCGCCCCCTCTCTAGGTTAAGCAGGATGTCGAGGTGAGGTCCAAACTGAGCAAAGAGCACAATTGCTCACTTTGCAGTGGTAGTCGTCGTAAGAGGCATTGCCTACTAGGCCTTGCTAAGGTCTTCGTTCTGTTAGGGAAGTCGCCACACTTAGACGCCTGTAAAGGAAACTTTATTCAGCGAAGTTCCCAGTGTCTTGCGACGGTGTCCCTTCGCAGGGCCAATACAGCAGGGACTTAGGTTTGCTGCTAACTAGGCTAGGTGACCCTGCATACAGAAACAGGCTTTTCCCTTTGGAAGCTTGGATCCCGGTTTCTCAGGGGCTGCTTACAAGACCCTGCTATTGCCCAGCATCTGTCTCTGCCCCTACGCCTGGGTAGGAAGCGAGTATTTTAGCCTGAGAAGCAGGGCTCTTGCAATTCTGGAGGAGAGCTAATCCTGCAGCCCACGTTCGTCCTGGGAAACCGCAAGGTGACCCTTGGCCTCAGTGTAGTGGCGAAATGGCCGCCGGACAGGTCTTGCCTGCCGCGGTTTCCGTGAGTTCTCCACCGTCTTCGGGCTTAAATGGAGAGCGAGGAGAGCTGTCGGCTCTCACAGAACTCTGGCCACCGCACTGTTTGCCATGCAACTGCACTCGAGACCACACGTCTCCTCCCGGCCTGCTGAGAAACAGGCATCCGTGTAGGCCCTTGTTAACATTTCCTGGCGTGCAGAGTCCAAGGCGACACGCTGTCCTCTTCCTTGGAAACCTACGTTGCCCCAGCTTGCCAACGCTCACGAAGGCAGTCCGAGCCCGTCTCATGTGCTGGGCCACTTGCATTCAGTGAGGAAAAGCCACCTGCATTGAGGTGAACAGTCTGCTCAGCGTTCTTTCCGGGAGCTCACACTTGCCGCCTCTCTAGGTTAAGCAGGAAGTCGTAGTGAGGACCAACCTGAGCAAAGAGCACAATTCCTCACGTTACACTGGTAGTCGTCGTAAGAGGAATTGCCAACTACGCCTGGCTGAGGCCTTCCCTGTGTTAAGGAACCAGCCACACTTAGAGGCCTTGAAAGGACAATTTATTCAGCGAAGTTCCCATTGTTTGGCGATGGTCAACCTTTGCAGCGCCAATACTGCAGGGACTTAGGTTTGCTGCTAACAGGGCTAGGTGACCCTGCATACAGAAGCAGGCGTTTCCCTTTGGAAGCTTGGATCCCGGTTTCTCAGGGGCTGCTTGCAAGACCCTGCTATTGCCCAGCATCTGTCCTCTGCCCCTACGCCCGGGTAGGAAGGAGTATTTTAGCCTGAGAAGCAGGGCTCTTGCAACTCTGGAGGAGAGCTAATCCTGCAGCCCACGTTCTTCCTGGGAAACCGCAAGGCGACGCTTGGCCTCAGTGTAGTGGCGAAATGGCCGCCGGACAGGTCTTGCCTGCCGCGGTTTCCGTGAGTTCTCCACCGTCTTCGGGCTTAAATGGAGAGCTGTCGGCTCTCACAGAACTCTGGCCTCCGCACTGTTTGCCATGCAACTGCACTCGAGACCACACGTCTCCTCCCGGCCTGCTGAGAAACAGGCCACCGTGCAGGCCCTTCGTAACACTTCTTCGCATGTAAACACCAAGGCGACACGCTGTCCTCTTCCTTGGAAACCTACGTTGCCACAGCTTGCCAAACGCTACCGAAGGCAGTCCTAACCAGTCTCGTGTGCTGCGCAACTTTGATTCGGTTACGGAAAGCCACCTGCGTTGAGGTGAACACTCTGCTCAGCGTTCTTTCCGGGAGCTCACAATCGCCCCCTCTCTAGGTTAAGCAGGATGTCGAGGTGAGGTCCAAACTGAGCAAAGAGCACAATTGCTCACTTTGCAGTGGTAGTCGTCGTAAGAGGCATTGCCTACTAGGCCTTGCTAAGGTCTTCGTTCTGTTAGGGAAGTCGCCACACTTAGACGCCTGTAAAGGAAACTTTATTCAGCGAAGTTCCCAGTGTCTTGCGACGGTGTCCCTTCGCAGGGCCAATACAGCAGGGACTTAGGTTTGCTGCTAACTAGGCTAGGTGACCCTGCATACAGAAACAGGCTTTTCCCTTTGGAAGCTTGGATCCCGGTTTCTCAGGGGCTGCTTGCAAGACCCTGCTATTGCCCAGCATCTGTCCTCTGCCCCTACGCCTGGGTAGGAAGCGAGTATTTTAGCCTGAGAAGCAGGGCTCTTGCAACTCTGGAGGAGAGCTAATCCTGCAGCCCACGTTCGTCCTGGGAAACCGCAAGGCGAGGCTTGGCCTCAGTGTAGTGGCGAAATGGCCGCCGGACAGGTCTTGCCTGCCGCGGTTTCCGTGAGTTCTCCACCGTCTTCGGGCTTAAATGGAGAGCGAGGAGAGCTGTCGGCTCTCACAGAACTCTGGCCACCGCACTGTTTGCCATGCAACTGCACTCGAGACCACACGTCTCCTCCCGGCCTGCTGAGAAACAGGCCGCCGTGCAGGCCCTTCGTAACACTTCTTCGCATGTAAACACCAAGGCGACACGCTGTCCTCTTCCTTGGAAACCTACGTTGCCACAGCTTGCCAAACGCTACCGAAGGCAGTCCTAACCAGTCTCGTGTGCTGCGCAACTTTGATTCGGTTACGGAAAGCCACCTGCGTTGAGGTGAACACTCTGCTCAGCGTTCTTTCCGGGAGCTCACAATCGCCCCCTCTCTAGGTTAAGCAGGATGTCGAGGTGAGGTCCAAACTGAGCAAAGAGCACAATTGCTCACTTTGCAGTGGTAGTCGTCGTAAGAGGCATTGCCTACTAGGCCTTGCTAAGGTCTTCGTTCTGTTAGGGAAGTCGCCACACTTAGACGCCTGTAAAGGAAACTTTATTCAGCGAAGTTCCCAGTGTCTTGCGACGGTGTCCCTTCGCAGGGCCAATACAGCAGGGACTTAGGTTTGCTGCTAACTAGGCTAGGTGACCCTGCATACAGAAACAGGCTTTTCCCTTTGGAAGCTTGGATCCCGGTTTCTCAGGGGCTGCTTGCAAGACCCTGCTATTGCCCAGCATCTGTCCTCTGCCCCTACGCCTGGGTAGGAAGCGAGTATTTTAGCCTGAGAAGCAGGGCTCTTGCAACTCTGGAGGAGAGCTAATCCTGCAGCCCACGTTCGTCCTGGGAAACCGCAAGGCGACCCTTGGCCTCAGTGTAGAGGCTAAATGGCCGCCGGACAGGTCTTGCCTGCCGCGGTTTCCGTGAGTTCTCCACCGTCTTCGGGCTTAAATGGAGAGCTGTCGGCTCTCACAGAACTCTGGCCTCCGCACTGTTTGCCATGCAACTGCACTCGGGACCACACGTCTCCTCCCGGCCTGCTGAGAAACAGGCCGCCGTGTAGGCCCTTGTTAACATTTCCTGGCGTGCAGAGTCCAAGGCGACACGCTGTCCTCTTCCTTGGAAACCTACGTTGCCACAGCTTGCCAAACGCTACCGAAGGCAGTCCTAACCAGTCTCGTGTGCTGCGCAACTTTGATTCGGTTACGAAAAGCCACCTGCGTTGAGGTGAACACTCTGCTCAGCGTTCTTTCAGGGAGCTCACAATCGCCCCCTCTCTAGGTTAAGCAGGATGTCGAGGTGAGGTCCAAACTGAGCAAAGAGCACAATTGCTCACTTTGCAGTGGTAGTCGTCGTAAGAGGCATTGCCTACTAGGCCTTGCTAAGGTCTTCGTTCTGTTAGGGAAGTCGCCACACTTAGACGCCTGTAAAGGAAACTTTATTCAGCGAAGTTCCCAGTGTCTTGCGACGGTGTCCCTTCGCAGGGCCAATACAGCAGGGACTTAGGTTTGCTGCTAACTAGGCTAGGTGACCCTGCATACAGAAACAGGCTTTTCCCTTTGGAAGCTTGGATCCCGGTTTCTCAGGGGCTGCTTACAAGACCCTGCTATTGCCCAGCATCTGTCTCTGCCCCTACGCCTGGGTAGGAAGCGAGTATTTTAGCCTGAGAAGCAGGGCTCTTGCAATTCTGGAGGAGAGCTAATCCTGCAGCCCACGTTCGTCCTGGGAAACCGCAAGGTGACCCTTGGCCTCAGTGTAGTGGCGAAATGGCCGCCGGACAGGTCTTGCCTGCCGCGGTTTCCGTGAGTTCTCCACCGTCTTCGGGCTTAAATGGAGAGCGAGGAGAGCTGTCGGCTCTCACAGAACTCTGGCCACCGCACTGTTTGCCATGCAACTGCACTCGAGACCACACGTCTCCTCCCGGCCTGCTGAGAAACAGGCATCCGTGTAGGCCCTTGTTAACATTTCCTGGCGTGCAGAGTCCAAGGCGACACGCTGTCCTCTTCCTTGGAAACCTACGTTGCCCCAGCTTGCCAACGCTCACGAAGGCAGTCCGAGCCCGTCTCATGTGCTGGGCCACTTGCATTCAGTGAGGAAAAGCCACCTGCATTGAGGTGAACAGTCTGCTCAGCGTTCTTTCCGGGAGCTCACACTTGCCGCCTCTCTAGGTTAAGCAGGAAGTCGTAGTGAGGACCAACCTGAGCAAAGAGCACAATTCCTCACGTTACACTGGTAGTCGTCGTAAGAGGAATTGCCAACTACGCCTGGCTGAGGCCTTCCCTGTGTTAAGGAACCAGCCACACTTAGAGGCCTTGAAAGGACAATTTATTCAGCGAAGTTCCCATTGTTTGGCGATGGTCAACCTTTGCAGCGCCAATACTGCAGGGACTTAGGTTTGCTGCTAACAGGGCTAGGTGACCCTGCATACAGAAGCAGGCGTTTCCCTTTGGAAGCTTGGATCCCGGTTTCTCAGGGGCTGCTTGCAAGACCCTGCTATTGCCCAGCATCTGTCCTCTGCCCCTACGCCCGGGTAGGAAGGAGTATTTTAGCCTGAGAAGCAGGGCTCTTGCAACTCTGGAGGAGAGCTAATCCTGCAGCCCACGTTCTTCCTGGGAAACCGCAAGGCGACGCTTGGCCTCAGTGTAGTGGCGAAATGGCCGCCGGACAGGTCTTGCCTGCCGCGGTTTCCGTGAGTTCTCCACCGTCTTCGGGCTTAAATGGAGAGCTGTCGGCTCTCACAGAACTCTGGCCTCCGCACTGTTTGCCATGCAACTGCACTCGAGACCACACGTCTCCTCCCGGCCTGCTGAGAAACAGGCCGCCGTGCAGGCCCTTCGTAACACTTCTTCGCATGTAAACACCAAGGCGACACGCTGTCCTCTTCCTTGGAAACCTACGTTGCCACAGCTTGCCAAACGCTACCGAAGGCAGTCCTAACCAGTCTCGTGTGCTGCGCAACTTTGATTCGGTTACGGAAAGCCACCTGCGTTGAGGTGAACACTCTGCTCAGCGTTCTTTCCGGGAGCTCACAATCGCCCCCTCTCTAGGTTAAGCAGGATGTCGAGGTGAGGTCCAAACTGAGCAAAGAGCACAATTGCTCACTTTGCAGTGGTAGTCGTCGTAAGAGGCATTGCCTACTAGGCCTTGCTAAGGTCTTCGTTCTGTTAGGGAAGTCGCCACACTTAGACGCCTGTAAAGGAAACTTTATTCAGCGAAGTTCCCAGTGTCTTGCGACGGTGTCCCTTCGCAGGGCCAATACAGCAGGGACTTAGGTTTGCTGCTAACTAGGCTAGGTGACCCTGCATACAGAAACAGGCTTTTCCCTTTGGAAGCTTGGATCCCGGTTTCTCAGGGGCTGCTTGCAAGACCCTGCTATTGCCCAGCATCTGTCCTCTGCCCCTACGCCTGGGTAGGAAGCGAGTATTTTAGCCTGAGAAGCAGGGCTCTTGCAACTCTGGAGGAGAGCTAATCCTGCAGCCCACGTTCGTCCTGGGAAACCGCAAGGCGAGGCTTGGCCTCAGTGTAGTGGCGAAATGGCCGCCGGACAGGTCTTGCCTGCCGCGGTTTCCGTGAGTTCTCCACCGTCTTCGGGCTTAAATGGAGAGCGAGGAGAGCTGTCGGCTCTCACAGAACTCTGGCCACCGCACTGTTTGCCATGCAACTGCACTCGAGACCACACGTCTCCTCCCGGCCTGCTGAGAAACAGGCCGCCGTGCAGGCCCTTCGTAACACTTCTTCGCATGTAAACACCAAGGCGACACGCTGTCCTCTTCCTTGGAAACCTACGTTGCCACAGCTTGCCAAACGCTACCGAAGGCAGTCCTAACCAGTCTCGTGTGCTGCGCAACTTTGATTCGGTTACGGAAAGCCACCTGCGTTGAGGTGAACACTCTGCTCAGCGTTCTTTCCGGGAGCTCACAATCGCCCCCTCTCTAGGTTAAGCAGGATGTCGAGGTGAGGTCCAAACTGAGCAAAGAGCACAATTGCTCACTTTGCAGTGGTAGTCGTCGTAAGAGGCATTGCCTACTAGGCCTTGCTAAGGTCTTCGTTCTGTTAGGGAAGTCGCCACACTTAGACGCCTGTAAAGGAAACTTTATTCAGCGAAGTTCCCAGTGTCTTGCGACGGTGTCCCTTCGCAGGGCCAATACAGCAGGGACTTAGGTTTGCTGCTAACTAGGCTAGGTGACCCTGCATACAGAAACAGGCTTTTCCCTTTGGAAGCTTGGATCCCGGTTTCTCAGGGGCTGCTTGCAAGACCCTGCTATTGCCCAGCATCTGTCCTCTGCCCCTACGCCTGGGTAGGAAGCGAGTATTTTAGCCTGAGAAGCAGGGCTCTTGCAACTCTGGAGGAGAGCTAATCCTGCAGCCCACGTTCGTCCTGGGAAACCGCAAGGCGACCCTTGGCCTCAGTGTAGAGGCTAAATGGCCGCCGGACAGGTCTTGCCTGCCGCGGTTTCCGTGAGTTCTCCACCGTCTTCGGGCTTAAATGGAGAGCTGTCGGCTCTCACAGAACTCTGGCCTCCGCACTGTTTGCCATGCAACTGCACTCGGGACCACACGTCTCCTCCCGGCCTGCTGAGAAACAGGCCGCCGTGTAGGCCCTTGTTAACATTTCCTGGCGTGCAGAGTCCAAGGCGACACGCTGTCCTCTTCCTTGGAAACCTACGTTGCCACAGCTTGCCAAACGCTACCGAAGGCAGTCCTAACCAGTCTCGTGTGCTGCGCAACTTTGATTCGGTTACGAAAAGCCACCTGCGTTGAGGTGAACACTCTGCTCAGCGTTCTTTCAGGGAGCTCACAATCGCCCCCTCTCTAGGTTAAGCAGGATGTCGAGGTGAGGTCCAAACTGAGCAAAGAGCACAATTGCTCACTTTGCAGTGGTAGTCGTCGTAAGAGGCATTGCCTACTAGGCCTTGCTAAGGTCTTCGTTCTGTTAGGGAAGTCGCCACACTTAGACGCCTGTAAAGGAAACTTTATTCAGCGAAGTTCCCAGTGTCTTGCGACGGTGTCCCTTCGCAGGGCCAATACAGCAGGGACTTAGGTTTGCTGCTAACTAGGCTAGGTGACCCTGCATACAGAAACAGGCTTTTCCCTTTGGAAGCTTGGATCCCGGTTTCTCAGGGGCTGCTTACAAGACCCTGCTATTGCCCAGCATCTGTCTCTGCCCCTACGCCTGGGTAGGAAGCGAGTATTTTAGCCTGAGAAGCAGGGCTCTTGCAATTCTGGAGGAGAGCTAATCCTGCAGCCCACGTTCGTCCTGGGAAACCGCAAGGTGACCCTTGGCCTCAGTGTAGTGGCGAAATGGCCGCCGGACAGGTCTTGCCTGCCGCGGTTTCCGTGAGTTCTCCACCGTCTTCGGGCTTAAATGGAGAGCGAGGAGAGCTGTCGGCTCTCACAGAACTCTGGCCACCGCACTGTTTGCCATGCAACTGCACTCGAGACCACACGTCTCCTCCCGGCCTGCTGAGAAACAGGCATCCGTGTAGGCCCTTGTTAACATTTCCTGGCGTGCAGAGTCCAAGGCGACACGCTGTCCTCTTCCTTGGAAACCTACGTTGCCCCAGCTTGCCAACGCTCACGAAGGCAGTCCGAGCCCGTCTCATGTGCTGGGCCACTTGCATTCAGTGAGGAAAAGCCACCTGCATTGAGGTGAACAGTCTGCTCAGCGTTCTTTCCGGGAGCTCACACTTGCCGCCTCTCTAGGTTAAGCAGGAAGTCGTAGTGAGGACCAACCTGAGCAAAGAGCACAATTCCTCACGTTACACTGGTAGTCGTCGTAAGAGGAATTGCCAACTACGCCTGGCTGAGGCCTTCCCTGTGTTAAGGAACCAGCCACACTTAGAGGCCTTGAAAGGACAATTTATTCAGCGAAGTTCCCATTGTTTGGCGATGGTCAACCTTTGCAGCGCCAATACTGCAGGGACTTAGGTTTGCTGCTAACAGGGCTAGGTGACCCTGCATACAGAAGCAGGCGTTTCCCTTTGGAAGCTTGGATCCCGGTTTCTCAGGGGCTGCTTGCAAGACCCTGCTATTGCCCAGCATCTGTCCTCTGCCCCTACGCCCGGGTAGGAAGGAGTATTTTAGCCTGAGAAGCAGGGCTCTTGCAACTCTGGAGGAGAGCTAATCCTGCAGCCCACGTTCTTCCTGGGAAACCGCAAGGCGACGCTTGGCCTCAGTGTAGTGGCGAAATGGCCGCCGGACAGGTCTTGCCTGCCGCGGTTTCCGTGAGTTCTCCACCGTCTTCGGGCTTAAATGGAGAGCTGTCGGCTCTCACAGAACTCTGGCCTCCGCACTGTTTGCCATGCAACTGCACTCGAGACCACACGTCTCCTCCCGGCCTGCTGAGAAACAGGCCGCCGTGCAGGCCCTTCGTAACACTTCTTCGCATGTAAACACCAAGGCGACACGCTGTCCTCTTCCTTGGAAACCTACGTTGCCACAGCTTGCCAAACGCTACCGAAGGCAGTCCTAACCAGTCTCGTGTGCTGCGCAACTTTGATTCGGTTACGGAAAGCCACCTGCGTTGAGGTGAACACTCTGCTCAGCGTTCTTTCCGGGAGCTCACAATCGCCCCCTCTCTAGGTTAAGCAGGATGTCGAGGTGAGGTCCAAACTGAGCAAAGAGCACAATTGCTCACTTTGCAGTGGTAGTCGTCGTAAGAGGCATTGCCTACTAGGCCTTGCTAAGGTCTTCGTTCTGTTAGGGAAGTCGCCACACTTAGACGCCTGTAAAGGAAACTTTATTCAGCGAAGTTCCCAGTGTCTTGCGACGGTGTCCCTTCGCAGGGCCAATACAGCAGGGACTTAGGTTTGCTGCTAACTAGGCTAGGTGACCCTGCATACAGAAACAGGCTTTTCCCTTTGGAAGCTTGGATCCCGGTTTCTCAGGGGCTGCTTGCAAGACCCTGCTATTGCCCAGCATCTGTCCTCTGCCCCTACGCCTGGGTAGGAAGCGAGTATTTTAGCCTGAGAAGCAGGGCTCTTGCAACTCTGGAGGAGAGCTAATCCTGCAGCCCACGTTCGTCCTGGGAAACCGCAAGGCGAGGCTTGGCCTCAGTGTAGTGGCGAAATGGCCGCCGGACAGGTCTTGCCTGCCGCGGTTTCCGTGAGTTCTCCACCGTCTTCGGGCTTAAATGGAGAGCGAGGAGAGCTGTCGGCTCTCACAGAACTCTGGCCTCCGCACTGTTTGCCATGCAACTGCACTCGAGACCACACGTCTCCTCCCGGCCTGCTGAGAAACAGGCCGCCGTGCAGGCCCTTCGTAACACTTCTTGGCATGTAAACACCAAGGCGACACGCTGTCCTCTTCCTTGGAAACCTACGTTGCCCCAGCTTGCCAACGCTCACGAAGGCAGTCCGAGCCCGTCTCATGTGCTGGGCCACTTGCATTCAGTGAGGAAAAGCCACCTGCATTGAGGTGAACAGTCTGCTCAGCGTTCTTTCCGGGAGCTCACACTTGCCGCCTCTCTAGGTTAAGCAGGAAGTCGTAGTGAGGACCAACCTGAGCAAAGAGCACAATTCCTCACGTTACACTGGTAGTCGTCGTAAGAGGAATTGCCAACTACGCCTGGCTGAGGCCTTCCCTGTGTTAAGGAACCAGCCACACTTAGAGGCCTTGAAAGGACAATTTATTCAGCGAAGTTCCCATTGTTTGGCGATGGTCAACCTTTGCAGCGCCAATACTGCAGGGACTTAGGTTTGCTGCTAACAGGGCTAGGTGACCCTGCATACAGAAGCAGGCGTTTCCCTTTGGAAGCTTGGATCCCGGTTTCTCAGGGGCTGCTTGCAAGACCCTGCTATTGCCCAGCATCTGTCCTCTGCCCCTACGCCCGGGTAGGAAGGAGTATTTTAGCCTGAGAAGCAGGGCTCTTGCAACTCTGGAGGAGAGCTAATCCTGCAGCCCACGTTCGTCCTGGGAAACCGCAAGGCGACCCTTGGCCTCA
The DNA here is from genome assembly GCF_964374135.1 of Grampus griseus. Classification (NCBI taxonomy): domain Eukaryota; kingdom Metazoa; phylum Chordata; class Mammalia; order Artiodactyla; family Delphinidae; genus Grampus; species Grampus griseus. Next base: position 540,053 of record NW_028133254.1, on the reverse strand, counting down.
GTGTAGAGGCTAAATGGCCGCCGGACAGGTCTTGCCTGCCGCGGTTTCCGTGAGTTCTCCACCGTCTTCGGGCTTAAATGGAGAGCTGTCGGCTCTCACAGAACTCTGGCCTCCGCACTGTTTGCCATGCAACTGCACTCGAGACCACACGTCTCCTCCCGGCCTGCTGAGAAACAGGCCGCCGTGTAGGCCCTTGTTAACATTTCCTGGCGTGCAGAGTCCAAGGCGACACGCTGTCCTCTTCCTTGGAAACCTACGTTGCTACAGCTTGCCAAACGCTACCGAAGGCAGTCCTAACCAGTCTCGTGTGCTGCGCAACTTTGATTCGGTTACGAAAAGCCACCTGCGTTGAGGTGAACACTCTGCTCAGCGTTCTTTCAGGGAGCTCACAATCGCCCCCTCTCTAGGTTAAGCAGGATGTCGAGGTGAGGTCCAAACTGAGCAAAGAGCACAATTGCTCACTTTGCAGTGGTAGTCGTCGTAAGAGGCATTGCCTACTAGGCCTTGCTAAGGTCTTCGTTCTGTTAGGGAAGTCGCCACACTTAGACGCCTGTAAAGGAAACTTTATTCAGCGAAGTTCCCAGTGTCTTGCGACGGTGTCCCTTCGCAGGGCCAATACAGCAGGGACTTAGGTTTGCTGCTAACTAGGCTAGGTGACCCTGCATACAGAAACAGGCTTTTCCCTTTGGAAGCTTGGATCCCGGTTTCTCAGGGGCTGCTTACAAGACCCTGCTATTGCCCAGCATCTGTCCTCTGCCCCTACGCCTGGGTAGGAAGCGAGTATTTTAGCCTGAGAAGCAGGGCTCTTGCAATTCTGGAGGAGAGCTAATCCTGCAGCCCACGTTCGTCCTGGGAAACCGCAAGGTGACCCTTGGCCTCAGTGTAGTGGCGAAATGGCCGCCGGACAGGTCTTGCCTGCCGCGGTTTCCGTGAGTTCTCCACCGTCTTCGGGCTTAAATGGAGAGCGAGGAGAGCTGTCGGCTCTCACAGAACTCTGGCCACCGCACTGTTTGCCATGCAACTGCACTCGAGACCACACGTCTCCTCCCGGCCTGCTGAGAAACAGGCATCCGTGTAGGCCCTTGTTAACATTTCCTGGCGTGCAGAGTCCAAGGCGACACGCTGTCCTCTTCCTTGGAAACCTACGTTGCCCCAGCTTGCCAACGCTCACGAAGGCAGTCCGAGCCCGTCTCATGTGCTGGGCCACTTGCATTCAGTGAGGAAAAGCCACCTGCATTGAGGTGAACAGTCTGCTCAGCGTTCTTTCCGGGAGCTCACACTTGCCGCCTCTCTAGGTTAAGCAGGAAGTCGTAGTGAGGACCAACCTGAGCAAAGAGCACAATTCCTCACGTTACACTGGTAGTCGTCGTAAGAGGAATTGCCAACTACGCCTGGCTGAGGCCTTCCCTGTGTTAAGGAACCAGCCACACTTAGAGGCCTTGAAAGGACAATTTATTCAGCGAAGTTCCCATTGTTTGGCGATGGTCAACCTTTGCAGCGCCAATACTGCAGGGACTTAGGTTTGCTGCTAACAGGGCTAGGTGACCCTGCATACAGAAGCAGGCGTTTCCCTTTGGAAGCTTGGATCCCGGTTTCTCAGGGGCTGCTTGCAAGACCCTGCTATTGCCCAGCATCTGTCCTCTGCCCCTACGCCCGGGTAGGAAGGAGTATTTTAGCCTGAGAAGCAGGGCTCTTGCAACTCTGGAGGAGAGCTAATCCTGCAGCCCACGTTCTTCCTGGGAAACCGCAAGGCGACGCTTGGCCTCAGTGTAGTGGCGAAATGGCCGCCGGACAGGTCTTGCCTGCCGCGGTTTCCGTGAGTTCTCCACCGTCTTCGGGCTTAAATGGAGAGCTGTCGGCTCTCACAGAACTCTGGCCTCCGCACTGTTTGCCATGCAACTGCACTCGAGACCACACGTCTCCTCCCGGCCTGCTGAGAAACAGGCCGCCGTGCAGGCCCTTCGTAACACTTCTTCGCATGTAAACACCAAGGCGACACGCTGTCCTCTTCCTTGGAAACCTACGTTGCCACAGCTTGCCAAACGCTACCGAAGGCAGTCCTAACCAGTCTCGTGTGCTGCGCAACTTTGATTCGGTTACGGAAAGCCACCTGCGTTGAGGTGAACACTCTGCTCAGCGTTCTTTCCGGGAGCTCACAATCGCCCCCTCTCTAGGTTAAGCAGGATGTCGAGGTGAGGTCCAAACTGAGCAAAGAGCACAATTGCTCACTTTGCAGTGGTAGTCGTCGTAAGAGGCATTGCCTACTAGGCCTTGCTAAGGTCTTCGTTCTGTTAGGGAAGTCGCCACACTTAGACGCCTGTAAAGGAAACTTTATTCAGCGAAGTTCCCAGTGTCTTGCGACGGTGTCCCTTCGCAGGGCCAATACAGCAGGGACTTAGGTTTGCTGCTAACTAGGCTAGGTGACCCTGCATACAGAAACAGGCTTTTCCCTTTGGAAGCTTGGATCCCGGTTTCTCAGGGGCTGCTTGCAAGACCCTGCTATTGCCCAGCATCTGTCCTCTGCCCCTACGCCTGGGTAGGAAGCGAGTATTTTAGCCTGAGAAGCAGGGCTCTTGCAACTCTGGAGGAGAGCTAATCCTGCAGCCCACGTTCGTCCTGGGAAACCGCAAGGCGACCCTTGGCCTCAGTGTAGAGGCTAAATGGCCGCCGGACAGGTCTTGCCTGCCGCGGTTTCCGTGAGTTCTCCACCGTCTTCGGGCTTAAATGGAGAGCGAGGAGAGCTGTCGGCTCTCACAGAACTCTGGCCTCCGCACTGTTTGCCATGCAGCTGAACGCAAGACCACACGTCTCCTCCCGGCCTGCTGAGAAACAGGCCGCCGTGCAGGCCCTTTGTAACACTTCTTGGCATGTAGACTCCAAGGCGACACGCTGTCCTCTTCCTTGGAAACCTACGTTGCCCCAGGTTGCCAACGCTCACGAAGGCAGTCCGAGCCCGTCTCATGTGCTGGGCCACTTGCATTCAGTGAGGAAAAGCCACCTGCATTGAGGTGAACAGTCTGCTCAGCGTTCTTTCCGGGAGCTCACACTTGCCGCCTCTCTAGGTTAAGCAGGAAGTCGTAGTGAGGACCAACCTGAGCAAAGAGCACAATTCCTCACGTTACACTGGTAGTCGTCGTAAGAGGAATTGCCAACTACGCCTGGCTGAGGCCTTCCCTGTGTTAAGGAACCAGCCACACTTAGAGGCCTTGAAAGGACAATTTATTCAGCGAAGTTCCCATTGTTTGGCGATGGTCAACCTTTGCAGCGCCAATACTGCAGGGACTTAGGTTTGCTGCTAACAGGGCTAGGTGACCCTGCATACAGAAGCAGGCGTTTCCCTTTGGAAGCTTGGATCCCGGTTTCTCAGGGGCTGCTTGCAAGACCCTGCTATTGCCCAGCATCTGTCCTCTGCCCCTACGCCCGGGTAGGAAGGAGTATTTTAGCCTGAGAAGCAGGGCTCTTGCAACTCTGGAGGAGAGCTAATCCTGCAGCCCACGTTCGTCCTGGGAAACCGCAAGGCGACCCTTGGCCTCAGTGTAGAGGCTAAATGGCCGCCGGACAGGTCTTGCCTGCCGCGGTTTCCGTGAGTTCTCCACCGTCTTCGGGCTTAAATGGAGAGCGAGGAGAGCTGTCGGCTCTCACAGAACTCTGGCCACCGCACTGTTTGCCATGCAACTGCACTCGAGACCACACGTCTCCTCCCGGCCTGCTGAGAAACAGGCATCCGTGTAGGCCCTTGTTAACATTTCCTGGCGTGCAGAGTCCAAGGCGACACGCTGTCCTCTTCCTTGGAAACCCACGTTGCTACAGGTTGCCAAACGCTACCGAAGGCAGTCCTAACCAGTCTCGTGTGCTGCGCAACTTTGATTCGGTTACGGAAAGCCACCTGCGTTGAGGTGAACACTCTGCTCAGCGTTCTTTCCGGGAGCTCACAATCGCCCCCTCTCTAGGTTAAGCAGGATGTCGAGGTGAGGTCCAAACTGAGCAAAGAGCACAATTGCTCACTTTGCAGTGGTAGTCGTCGTAAGAGGCATTGCCTACTAGGCCTTGCTAAGGTCTTCGTTCTGTTAGGGAAGTCGCCACACTTAGACGCCTGTAAAGGAAACTTTATTCAGCGAAGTTCCCAGTGTCTTGCGACGGTGTCCCTTCGCAGGGCCAATACAGCAGGGACTTAGGTTTGCTGCTAACTAGGCTAGGTGACCCTGCATACAGAAGCAGGCTTTTCCCTTTGGAAGCTTGGATTCCGGTTTCTCAGGGGCTGCTTGCAAGACCCTGCTATTGCCCAGCATCTATCCTCTGCCCCTACGCCTGGGTAGGAAGCGAGTATTTTAGCCTGAGAAGCAGGGCTCTTGCAACTCTGGAGGAGAGCTAATCCTGCAGCCCACGTTCGTCCTGGGAAACCGCAAGGCGAGGCTTGGCCTCAGTGTAGTGGCGAAATGGCCGCCGGACAGGTCTTGCCTGCCGCGGTTTCCGTGAGTTCTCCACCGTCTTCGGGCTTAAATGGAGAGCGAGGAGAGCTGTCGGCTCTCACAGAACTCTGGCCTCCGCACTGTTTGCCATGCAACTGCACTCGAGACCACACGTCTCCTCCCGGCCTGCTGAGAAACAGGCCGCCGTGCAGGCCCTTCGTAACACTTCTTGGCATGTAAACACCAAGGCGACACGCTGTCCTCTTCCTTGGAAACCTACGTTGCCCCAGCTTGCCAAACGCTACCGAAGGCAGTCCTAACCAGTCTCATGTGCTGCGCAACTTTGTTTCGGTTACGGAAAGCCACCTGCGTTGAGGTGAACACTCTGCTCAGCGTTCTTTCCGGGAGCTCACAATCGCCCCCTCTCTAGGTTAAGCAGGATGTCGAGGTGAGGTCCAAACTGAGCAAAGAGCACAATTGCTCACTTTGCAGTGGTAGTCGTCGTAAGAGGCATTGCCTACTAGGCCTTGCTAAGGTCTTCATTCTGTTAGGGAAGTCGCCACACTTAGACGCCTGTAAAGGAAACTTTATTCAGCGAAGTTCCCAGTGTCTTGCGACGGTGTCCCTTCGCAGGGCCAATACAGCAGGGACTTAGGTTTGCTGCTAACTAGGCTAGGTGACCCTGCATACAGAAGCAGGCTTTTCCCTTTGGAAGCTTGGATTCCGGTTTCTCAGGGGCTGCTTCCAAGACCCTGCTATTGCCCAGCATCTATCCTCTGCCCCTACGCCTGGGTAGGAAGCGAGTATTTTAGCCTGGGAAGCAGGGCTCTTGCAACTCTGGAGGAGAGCTAATCCTGCAGCCCACGTTCGTCCTGGGAAACCGCAAGGCGACGCTTGGCCTCAGTGTAGTGGCGAAATGGCCGCCGGACAGGTCTTGCCTGCCGCGGTTTCCGTGAGTTCTCCACCGTCTTCGGGCTTAAATGGAGAGCGAGGAGAGCTGTCGGCTCTCACAGAACTCTGGCCTCCGCACTGTTTGCCATGCAGCTGAACGCAAGACCACACGTCTCCTCCCGGCCTGCTGAGAAACAGGCCGCCGTGCAGGCCCTTCGTAACACTTCTTGGCATGTAAACACAAAGGCGACACGCTATCCTCTTCCTTGGAAACCTACGTTGCCCCAGGTTGCCAACGCTCACGAAGGCAGTCCGAGCCCGTCTCATGTGCTGGGCCACTTGCATTCAGTGAGGAAAAGCCACCTGCATTGAGGTGAACAGTCTGCTCAGCGTTCTTTCCGGGAGCTCACACTTGCCGCCTCTCTAGGTTAAGAAGGAAGTCGTAGTGAGGACCAACCTGAGCAAAGAGCACAATTCCTCACGTTACACTGGTAGTCGTCGTAAGAGGAATTGCCAACTACGCCTGGCTGAGGCCTTCCCTGTGTTAAGGAACCAGCCACACTTAGAGGCCTTGAAAGGACAATTTATTCAGCGAAGTTCCCATTGTTTGGCGATGGTCAACCTTTGCAGCGCCAATACTGCAGGGACTTAGGTTTGCTGCTAACAGGGCTAGGTGACCCTGCATACAGAAGCAGGCGTTTCCCTTTGGAAGCTTGGATCCCGGTTTCTCAGGGGCTGCTTGCAAGACCCTGCTATTGCCCAGCATCTGTCCTCTGCCCCTACGCCCGGGTAGGAAGGAGTATTTTAGCCTGAGAAGCAGGGCTCTTGCAACTCTGGAGGAGAGCTAATCCTGTAGCCCACGTTCTTCCTGGGAAACCGCAAGGCGACGCTTGGCCTCAGTGTAGTGGCGAAATGGCCGCCGGACAGGTCTTGCCTGCCGCGGTTTCCGTGAGTTCTCCACCGTCTTCGGGCTTAAATGGAGAGCTGTCGGCTCTCACAGAACTCTGGCCTCCGCACTGTTTGCCATGCAACTGCACTCGAGACCACACGTCTCCTCCCGGCCTGCTGAGAAACAGGCCGCCGTGCAGGCCCTTCGTAACACTTCTTGGCATGTAAACACCAAGGCGACACGCTGTCCTCTTCCTTGGAAACCTACGTTGCCACAGCTTGCCAAACGCTACCGAAGGCAGTCCTAACCAGTCTCGTGTGCTGCGCAACTTTGATTCGGTTACGGAAAGCCACCTGCGTTGAGGTGAACACTCTGCTCAGCGTTCTTTCCGGGAGCTCACAATCGACCCCTCTCTAGGTTAAGCAGGATGTCGAGGTGAGGTCCAAACTGAGCAAAGAGCACAATTGCTCACTTTGCAGTGGTAGTCGTCGTAAGAGGCATTGCCTACTAGGCCTTGCTAAGGTCTTCGTTCTGTTAGGGAAGTCGCCACACTTAGACGCCTGTAAAGGAAACTTTATTCAGCGAAGTTCCCAGTGTCTTGTGACGGTGTCCCTTCGCAGGGCCAATACAGCAGGGACTTAGGTTTGCTGCTAACTAGGCTAGGTGACCCTGCATACAGAAGCAGGCTTTTCCCTTTGGAAGCTTGGATCCCGGTTTCTCAGGGGCTGCTTGCAAGACCCTGCTATTGCCCAGCATCTATCCTTTGCCCCTACGCCTGGGTAGGAAGCGAGTATTTTAGCCTGAGAAGCAGGGCTCTTGCAACTCTGGAGGAGAGCTAATCCTGCAGCCCACGTTCGTCCTGGGAAACCGCAAGGCGACCCTTGGCCTCAGTGTAGTGACGAAATGGCCGCCGGACAGGTCTTGCCTGCCGCGGTTTCCGTGAGTTCTCCACCGTCTTCGGGCTTAAATGGAGAGCGAGGAGAGCTGTCGGCTCTCACAGAACTCTGGCCTCCGCACTGTTTGCCATGCAACTGCACTCGAGACCACACGTCTCCTCCCGGCCTGCTGAGAAACAGGCATCCGTGTAGGCCCTTGTTAACATTTCCTGGCGTGCAGAGTCCAAGGCGACACGCTGTCCTCTTCCTTGGAAACCTACGTTGCCACAGCTTGCCAAACGCTACCGAAGGCAGTCCTAACCAGTCTCGTGTGCTGCGCAACTTTGTTTCGGTTACGGAAAGCCACCTGCGTTGAGGTGAACACTCTGCTCAGCGTTCTTTCCGGGAGCTCACAATCGCCCCCTCTCTAGGTTAAGCAGGATGTCGAGGTGAGGTCCAAACTGAGCAAAGAGCACAATTGCTCACTTTGCAGTGGTAGTCGTCGTAAGAGGCATTGCCTACTAGGCCTTGCTAAGGTCTTCATTCTGTTAGGGAAGTCGCCACACTTAGACGCCTGTAAAGGAAACTTTATTCAGCGAAGTTCCCAGTGTCTTGCGACGGTGTCCCTTCGCAGGGCCAATACAGCAGGGACTTAGGTTTGCTGCTAACTAGGCTAGGTGACCCTGCATACAGAAACAGGCTTTTCCCTTTGGAAGCTTGGATCCCGGTTTCTCAGGGGCTGCTTGCAAGACCCTGCTATTGCCCAGCATCTGTCCTCTGCCCCTACGCCTGGGTAGGAAGCGAGTATTTTAGCCTGAGAAGCAGGGCTCTTGCAACTCTGGAGGAGAGCTAATCCTGCAGCCCACGTTCGTCCTGGGAAACCGCAAGGCGAGGCTTGGCCTCAGTGTAGTGGCGAAATGGCCGCCGGACAGGTCTTGCCTGCCGCGGTTTCCGTGAGTTCTCCACCGTCTTCGGGCTTAAATGGAGAGCGAGGAGAGCTGTCGGCTCTCACAGAACTCTGGCCTCCGCACTGTTTGCCATGCAACTGCACTCGAGACCACACGTCTCCTCCCGGCCTGCTGAGAAACAGGCCGCCGTGCAGGCCCTTCGTAACACTTCTTGGCATGTAAACACCAAGGCGACACGCTGTCCTCTTCCTTGGAAACCTACGTTGCCCCAGCTTGCCAACGCTCACGAAGGCAGTCCGAGCCCGTCTCATGTGCTGGGCCACTTGCATTCAGTGAGGAAAAGCCACCTGCATTGAGGTGAACAGTCTGCTCAGCGTTCTTTCCGGGAGCTCACACTTGCCGCCTCTCTAGGTTAAGCAGGAAGTCGTAGTGAGGACCAACCTGAGCAAAGAGCACAATTCCTCACGTTACACTGGTAGTCGTCGTAAGAGGAATTGCCAACTACGCCTGGCTGAGGCCTTCCCTGTGTTAAGGAACCAGCCACACTTAGAGGCCTTGAAAGGACAATTTATTCAGCGAAGTTCCCATTGTTTGGCGATGGTCAACCTTTGCAGCGCCAATACTGCAGGGACTTAGGTTTGCTGCTAACAGGGCTAGGTGACCCTGCATACAGAAGCAGGCGTTTCCCTTTGGAAGCTTGGATCCCGGTTTCTCAGGGGCTGCTTGCAAGACCCTGCTATTGCCCAGCATCTGTCCTCTGCCCCTACGCCCGGGTAGGAAGGAGTATTTTAGCCTGAGAAGCAGGGCTCTTGCAACTCTGGAGGAGAGCTAATCCTGCAGCCCACGTTCGTCCTGGGAAACCGCAAGGCGACCCTTGGCCTCAGTGTAGAGGCTAAATGGCCGCCGGACAGGTCTTGCCTGCCGCGGTTTCCGTGAGTTCTCCACCGTCTTCGGGCTTAAATGGAGAGCTGTCGGCTCTCACAGAACTCTGGCCTCCGCACTGTTTGCCATGCAACTGCACTCGAGACCACACGTCTCCTCCCGGCCTGCTGAGAAACAGGCCGCCGTGTAGGCCCTTGTTAACATTTCCTGGCGTGCAGAGTCCAAGGCGACACGCTGTCCTCTTCCTTGGAAACCTACGTTGCTACAGCTTGCCAAACGCTACCGAAGGCAGTCCTAACCAGTCTCGTGTGCTGCGCAACTTTGATTCGGTTACGAAAAGCCACCTGCGTTGAGGTGAACACTCTGCTCAGCGTTCTTTCAGGGAGCTCACAATCGCCCCCTCTCTAGGTTAAGCAGGATGTCGAGGTGAGGTCCAAACTGAGCAAAGAGCACAATTGCTCACTTTGCAGTGGTAGTCGTCGTAAGAGGCATTGCCTACTAGGCCTTGCTAAGGTCTTCGTTCTGTTAGGGAAGTCGCCACACTTAGACGCCTGTAAAGGAAACTTTATTCAGCGAAGTTCCCAGTGTCTTGCGACGGTGTCCCTTCGCAGGGCCAATACAGCAGGGACTTAGGTTTGCTGCTAACTAGGCTAGGTGACCCTGCATACAGAAGCAGGCTTTTCCCTTTGGAAGCTTGGATTCCGGTTTCTCAGGGGCTGCTTGCAAGACCCTGCTATTGCCCAGCATCTATCCTCTGCCCCTACGCCTGGGTAGGAAGCGAGTATTTTAGCCTGAGAAGCAGGGCTCTTGCAACTCTGGAGGAGAGCTAATCCTGCAGCCCACGTTCGTCCTGGGAAACCGCAAGGCGAGGCTTGGCCTCAGTGTAGTGGCGAAATGGCCGCCGGACAGGTCTTGCCTGCCGCGGTTTCCGTGAGTTCTCCACCGTCTTCGGGCTTAAATGGAGAGCGAGGAGAGCTGTCGGCTCTCACAGAACTCTGGCCTCCGCACTGTTTGCCATGCAGCTGAACGCAAGACCACACGTCTCCTCCCGGCCTGCTGAGAAACAGGCCGCCGTGCAGGCCCTTCGTAACACTTCTTGGCATGTAAACACAAAGGCGACACGCTATCCTCTTCCTTGGAAACCTACGTTGCCCCAGGTTGCCAACGCTCACGAAGGCAGTCCGAGCCCGTCTCATGTGCTGGGCCACTTGCATTCAGTGAGGAAAAGCCACCTGCATTGAGGTGAACAGTCTGCTCAGCGTTCTTTCCGGGAGCTCACACTTGCCGCCTCTCTAGGTTAAGAAGGAAGTCGTAGTGAGGACCAACCTGAGCAAAGAGCACAATTCCTCACGTTACACTGGTAGTCGTCGTAAGAGGAATTGCCAACTACGCCTGGCTGAGGCCTTCCCTGTGTTAAGGAACCAGCCACACTTAGAGGCCTTGAAAGGACAATTTATTCAGCGAAGTTCCCATTGTTTGGCGATGGTCAACCTTTGCAGCGCCAATACTGCAGGGACTTAGGTTTGCTGCTAACAGGGCTAGGTGACCCTGCATACAGAAGCAGGCGTTTCCCTTTGGAAGCTTGGATCCCGGTTTCTCAGGGGCTGCTTGCAAGACCCTGCTATTGCCCAGCATCTGTCCTCTGCCCCTACGCCCGGGTAGGAAGGAGTATTTTAGCCTGAGAAGCAGGGCTCTTGCAACTCTGGAGGAGAGCTAATCCTGTAGCCCACGTTCTTCCTGGGAAACCGCAAGGCGACGCTTGGCCTCAGTGTAGTGGCGAAATGGCCGCCGGACAGGTCTTGCCTGCCGCGGTTTCCGTGAGTTCTCCACCGTCTTCGGGCTTAAATGGAGAGCTGTCGGCTCTCACAGAACTCTGGCCTCCGCACTGTTTGCCATGCAACTGCACTCGAGACCACACGTCTCCTCCCGGCCTGCTGAGAAACAGGCCGCCGTGCAGGCCCTTCGTAACACTTCTTGGCATGTAAACACCAAGGCGACACGCTGTCCTCTTCCTTGGAAACCTACGTTGCCACAGCTTGCCAAACGCTACCGAAGGCAGTCCTAACCAGTCTCGTGTGCTGCGCAACTTTGATTCGGTTACGGAAAGCCACCTGCGTTGAGGTGAACACTCTGCTCAGCGTTCTTTCCGGGAGCTCACAATCGACCCCTCTCTAGGTTAAGCAGGATGTCGAGGTGAGGTCCAAACTGAGCAAAGAGCACAATTGCTCACTTTGCAGTGGTAGTCGTCGTAAGAGGCATTGCCTACTAGGCCTTGCTAAGGTCTTCGTTCTGTTAGGGAAGTCGCCACACTTAGACGCCTGTAAAGGAAACTTTATTCAGCGAAGTTCCCAGTGTCTTGTGACGGTGTCCCTTCGCAGGGCCAATACAGCAGGGACTTAGGTTTGCTGCTAACTAGGCTAGGTGACCCTGCATACAGAAGCAGGCTTTTCCCTTTGGAAGCTTGGATCCCGGTTTCTCAGGGGCTGCTTGCAAGACCCTGCTATTGCCCAGCATCTATCCTTTGCCCCTACGCCTGGGTAGGAAGCGAGTATTTTAGCCTGAGAAGCAGGGCTCTTGCAACTCTGGAGGAGAGCTAATCCTGCAGCCCACGTTCGTCCTGGGAAACCGCAAGGCGACCCTTGGCCTCAGTGTAGTGACGAAATGGCCGCCGGACAGGTCTTGCCTGCCGCGGTTTCCGTGAGTTCTCCACCGTCTTCGGGCTTAAATGGAGAGCGAGGAGAGCTGTCGGCTCTCACAGAACTCTGGCCTCCGCACTGTTTGCCATGCAACTGCACTCGAGACCACACGTCTCCTCCCGGCCTGCTGAGAAACAGGCATCCGTGTAGGCCCTTGTTAACATTTCCTGGCGTGCAGAGTCCAAGGCGACACGCTGTCCTCTTCCTTGGAAACCTACGTTGCCACAGCTTGCCAAACGCTACCGAAGGCAGTCCTAACCAGTCTCGTGTGCTGCGCAACTTTGTTTCGGTTACGGAAAGCCACCTGCGTTGAGGTGAACACTCTGCTCAGCGTTCTTTCCGGGAGCTCACAATCGCCCCCTCTCTAGGTTAAGCAGGATGTCGAGGTGAGGTCCAAACTGAGCAAAGAGCACAATTGCTCACTTTGCAGTGGTAGTCGTCGTAAGAGGCATTGCCTACTAGGCCTTGCTAAGGTCTTCATTCTGTTAGGGAAGTCGCCACACTTAGACGCCTGTAAAGGAAACTTTATTCAGCGAAGTTCCCAGTGTCTTGCGACGGTGTCCCTTCGCAGGGCCAATACAGCAGGGACTTAGGTTTGCTGCTAACTAGGCTAGGTGACCCTGCATACAGAAACAGGCTTTTCCCTTTGGAAGCTTGGATCCCGGTTTCTCAGGGGCTGCTTGCAAGACCCTGCTATTGCCCAGCATCTGTCCTCTGCCCCTACGCCTGGGTAGGAAGCGAGTATTTTAGCCTGAGAAGCAGGGCTCTTGCAACTCTGGAGGAGAGCTAATCCTGCAGCCCACGTTCGTCCTGGGAAACCGCAAGGCGAGGCTTGGCCTCAGTGTAGTGGCGAAATGGCCGCCGGACAGGTCTTGCCTGCCGCGGTTTCCGTGAGTTCTCCACCGTCTTCGGGCTTAAATGGAGAGCGAGGAGAGCTGTCGGCTCTCACAGAACTCTGGCCTCCGCACTGTTTGCCATGCAACTGCACTCGAGACCACACGTCTCCTCCCGGCCTGCTGAGAAACAGGCCGCCGTGCAGGCCCTTCGTAACACTTCTTGGCATGTAAACACCAAGGCGACACGCTGTCCTCTTCCTTGGAAACCTACGTTGCCCCAGCTTGCCAACGCTCACGAAGGCAGTCCGAGCCCGTCTCATGTGCTGGGCCACTTGCATTCAGTGAGGAAAAGCCACCTGCATTGAGGTGAACAGTCTGCTCAGCGTTCTTTCCGGGAGCTCACACTTGCCGCCTCTCTAGGTTAAGCAGGAAGTCGTAGTGAGGACCAACCTGAGCAAAGAGCACAATTCCTCACGTTACACTGGTAGTCGTCGTAAGAGGAATTGCCAACTACGCCTGGCTGAGGCCTTCCCTGTGTTAAGGAACCAGCCACACTTAGAGGCCTTGAAAGGACAATTTATTCAGCGAAGTTCCCATTGTTTGGCGATGGTCAACCTTTGCAGCGCCAATACTGCAGGGACTTAGGTTTGCTGCTAACAGGGCTAGGTGACCCTGCATACAGAAGCAGGCGTTTCCCTTTGGAAGCTTGGATCCCGGTTTCTCAGGGGCTGCTTGCAAGACCCTGCTATTGCCCAGCATCTGTCCTCTGCCCCTACGCCCGGGTAGGAAGGAGTATTTTAGCCTGAGAAGCAGGGCTCTTGCAACTCTGGAGGAGAGCTAATCCTGCAGCCCACGTTCGTCCTGGGAAACCGCAAGGCGACCCTTGGCCTCAGTGTAGAGGCTAAATGGCCGCCGGACAGGTCTTGCCTGCCGCGGTTTCCGTGAGTTCTCCACCGTCTTCGGGCTTAAATGGAGAGCTGTCGGCTCTCACAGAACTCTGGCCTCCGCACTGTTTGCCATGCAACTGCACTCGAGACCACACGTCTCCTCCCGGCCTGCTGAGAAACAGGCCGCCGTGTAGGCCCTTGTTAACATTTCCTGGCGTGCAGAGTCCAAGGCGACACGCTGTCCTCTTCCTTGGAAACCTACGTTGCTACAGCTTGCCAAACGCTACCGAAGGCAGTCCTAACCAGTCTCGTGTGCTGCGCAACTTTGATTCGGTTACGAAAAGCCACCTGCGTTGAGGTGAACACTCTGCTCAGCGTTCTTTCAGGGAGCTCACAATCGCCCCCTCTCTAGGTTAAGCAGGATGTCGAGGTGAGGTCCAAACTGAGCAAAGAGCACAATTGCTCACTTTGCAGTGGTAGTCGTCGTAAGAGGCATTGCCTACTAGGCCTTGCTAAGGTCTTCGTTCTGTTAGGGAAGTCGCCACACTTAGACGCCTGTAAAGGAAACTTTATTCAGCGAAGTTCCCAGTGTCTTGCGACGGTGTCCCTTCGCAGGGCCAATAGAGCAGGGACTTAGGTTTGCTGCTAACTAGGCTAGGTGACCCTGCATACAGAAACAGGCTTTTCCCTTTGGAAGCTTGGATCCCGGTTTCTCAGGGGCTGCTTACAAGACCCTGCTATTGCCCAGCATCTGTCCTCTGCCCCTACGCCTGGGTAGGAAGCGAGTATTTTAGCCTGAGAAGCAGGGCTCTTGCAATTCTGGAGGAGAGCTAATCCTGCAGCCCACGTTCGTCCTGGGAAACCGCAAGGTGACCCTTGGCCTCAGTGTAGTGGCGAAATGGCCGCCGGACAGGTCTTGCCTGCCGCGGTTTCCGTGAGTTCTCCACCGTCTTCGGGCTTAAATGGAGAGCGAGGAGAGCTGTCGGCTCTCACAGAACTCTGGCCACCGCACTGTTTGCCATGCAACTGCACTCGAGACCACACGTCTCCTCCCGGCCTGCTGAGAAACAGGCCGCCGTGCAGGCCCTTCGTAACACTTCTTCGCATGTAAACACCAAGGCGACACGCTGTCCTCTTCCTTGGAAACCTACGTTGCCACAGCTTGCCAAACGCTACCGAAGGCAGTCCTAACCAGTCTCGTGTGCTGCGCAACTTTGATTCGGTTACGGAAAGCCACCTGCGTTGAGGTGAACACTCTGCTCAGCGTTCTTTCCGGGAGCTCACAATCGCCCCCTCTCTAGGTTAAGCAGGATGTCGAGGTGAGGTCCAAACTGAGCAAAGAGCACAATTGCTCACTTTGCAGTGGTAGTCGTCGTAAGAGGCATTGCCTACTAGGCCTTGCTAAGGTCTTCGTTCTGTTAGGGAAGTCGCCACACTTAGACGCCTGTAAAGGAAACTTTATTCAGCGAAGTTCCCAGTGTCTTGCGACGGTGTCCCTTCGCAGGGCCAATACAGCAGGGACTTAGGTTTGCTGCTAACTAGGCTAGGTGACCCTGCATACAGAAACAGGCTTTTCCCTTTGGAAGCTTGGATCCCGGTTTCTCAGGGGCTGCTTGCAAGACCCTGCTATTGCCCAGCATCTGTCCTCTGCCCCTACGCCTGGGTAGGAAGCGAGTATTTTAGCCTGAGAAGCAGGGCTCTTGCAACTCTGGAGGAGAGCTAATCCTGCAGCCCACGTTCGTCCTGGGAAACCGCAAGGCGACCCTTGGCCTCAGTGTAGAGGCTAAATGGCCGCCGGACAGGTCTTGCCTGCCGCGGTTTCCGTGAGTTCTCCACCGTCTTCGGGCTTAAATGGAGAGCTGTCGGCTCTCACAGAACTCTGGCCTCCGCACTGTTTGCCATGCAACTGCACTCGGGACCACACGTCTCCTCCCGGCCTGCTGAGAAACAGGCCGCCGTGTAGGCCCTTGTTAACATTTCCTGGCGTGCAGAGTCCAAGGCGACACGCTGTCCTCTTCCTTGGAAACCTACGTTGCCACAGCTTGCCAAACGCTACCGAAGGCAGTCCTAACCAGTCTCGTGTGCTGCGCAACTTTGATTCGGTTACGAAAAGCCACCTGCGTTGAGGTGAACACTCTGCTCAGCGTTCTTTCAGGGAGCTCACAATCGCCCCCTCTCTAGGTTAAGCAGGATGTCGAGGTGAGGTCCAAACTGAGCAAAGAGCACAATTGCTCACTTTGCAGTGGTAGTCGTCGTAAGAGGCATTGCCTACTAGGCCTTGCTAAGGTCTTCGTTCTGTTAGGGAAGTCGCCACACTTAGACGCCTGTAAAGGAAACTTTATTCAGCGAAGTTCCCAGTGTCTTGCGACGGTGTCCCTTCGCAGGGCCAATACAGCAGGGACTTAGGTTTGCTGCTAACTAGGCTAGGTGACCCTGCATACAGAAACAGGCTTTTCCCTTTGGAAGCTTGGATCCCGGTTTCTCAGGGGCTGCTTACAAGACCCTGCTATTGCCCAGCATCTGTCTCTGCCCCTACGCCTGGGTAGGAAGCGAGTATTTTAGCCTGAGAAGCAGGGCTCTTGCAATTCTGGAGGAGAGC
The DNA here is from genome assembly GCF_964374135.1 of Grampus griseus. NCBI lineage: Eukaryota > Metazoa > Chordata > Mammalia > Artiodactyla > Delphinidae > Grampus > Grampus griseus. The sequence continues at coordinate 524,181 of NW_028133254.1, read as the reverse complement.
TAATCCTGCAGCCCACGTTCGTCCTGGGAAACCGCAAGGTGACCCTTGGCCTCAGTGTAGTGGCGAAATGGCCGCCGGACAGGTCTTGCCTGCCGCGGTTTCCGTGAGTTCTCCACCGTCTTCGGGCTTAAATGGAGAGCGAGGAGAGCTGTCGGCTCTCACAGAACTCTGGCCACCGCACTGTTTGCCATGCAACTGCACTCGAGACCACACGTCTCCTCCCGGCCTGCTGAGAAACAGGCATCCGTGTAGGCCCTTGTTAACATTTCCTGGCGTGCAGAGTCCAAGGCGACACGCTGTCCTCTTCCTTGGAAACCTACGTTGCCCCAGCTTGCCAACGCTCACGAAGGCAGTCCGAGCCCGTCTCATGTGCTGGGCCACTTGCATTCAGTGAGGAAAAGCCACCTGCATTGAGGTGAACAGTCTGCTCAGCGTTCTTTCCGGGAGCTCACACTTGCCGCCTCTCTAGGTTAAGCAGGAAGTCGTAGTGAGGACCAACCTGAGCAAAGAGCACAATTCCTCACGTTACACTGGTAGTCGTCGTAAGAGGAATTGCCAACTACGCCTGGCTGAGGCCTTCCCTGTGTTAAGGAACCAGCCACACTTAGAGGCCTTGAAAGGACAATTTATTCAGCGAAGTTCCCATTGTTTGGCGATGGTCAACCTTTGCAGCGCCAATACTGCAGGGACTTAGGTTTGCTGCTAACAGGGCTAGGTGACCCTGCATACAGAAGCAGGCGTTTCCCTTTGGAAGCTTGGATCCCGGTTTCTCAGGGGCTGCTTGCAAGACCCTGCTATTGCCCAGCATCTGTCCTCTGCCCCTACGCCCGGGTAGGAAGGAGTATTTTAGCCTGAGAAGCAGGGCTCTTGCAACTCTGGAGGAGAGCTAATCCTGCAGCCCACGTTCTTCCTGGGAAACCGCAAGGCGACGCTTGGCCTCAGTGTAGTGGCGAAATGGCCGCCGGACAGGTCTTGCCTGCCGCGGTTTCCGTGAGTTCTCCACCGTCTTCGGGCTTAAATGGAGAGCTGTCGGCTCTCACAGAACTCTGGCCTCCGCACTGTTTGCCATGCAACTGCACTCGAGACCACACGTCTCCTCCCGGCCTGCTGAGAAACAGGCCGCCGTGCAGGCCCTTCGTAACACTTCTTCGCATGTAAACACCAAGGCGACACGCTGTCCTCTTCCTTGGAAACCTACGTTGCCACAGCTTGCCAAACGCTACCGAAGGCAGTCCTAACCAGTCTCGTGTGCTGCGCAACTTTGATTCGGTTACGGAAAGCCACCTGCGTTGAGGTGAACACTCTGCTCAGCGTTCTTTCCGGGAGCTCACAATCGCCCCCTCTCTAGGTTAAGCAGGATGTCGAGGTGAGGTCCAAACTGAGCAAAGAGCACAATTGCTCACTTTGCAGTGGTAGTCGTCGTAAGAGGCATTGCCTACTAGGCCTTGCTAAGGTCTTCGTTCTGTTAGGGAAGTCGCCACACTTAGACGCCTGTAAAGGAAACTTTATTCAGCGAAGTTCCCAGTGTCTTGCGACGGTGTCCCTTCGCAGGGCCAATACAGCAGGGACTTAGGTTTGCTGCTAACTAGGCTAGGTGACCCTGCATACAGAAACAGGCTTTTCCCTTTGGAAGCTTGGATCCCGGTTTCTCAGGGGCTGCTTGCAAGACCCTGCTATTGCCCAGCATCTGTCCTCTGCCCCTACGCCTGGGTAGGAAGCGAGTATTTTAGCCTGAGAAGCAGGGCTCTTGCAACTCTGGAGGAGAGCTAATCCTGCAGCCCACGTTCGTCCTGGGAAACCGCAAGGCGAGGCTTGGCCTCAGTGTAGTGGCGAAATGGCCGCCGGACAGGTCTTGCCTGCCGCGGTTTCCGTGAGTTCTCCACCGTCTTCGGGCTTAAATGGAGAGCGAGGAGAGCTGTCGGCTCTCACAGAACTCTGGCCTCCGCACTGTTTGCCATGCAACTGCACTCGAGACCACACGTCTCCTCCCGGCCTGCTGAGAAACAGGCCGCCGTGCAGGCCCTTCGTAACACTTCTTGGCATGTAAACACCAAGGCGACACGCTGTCCTCTTCCTTGGAAACCTACGTTGCCCCAGCTTGCCAACGCTCACGAAGGCAGTCCGAGCCCGTCTCATGTGCTGGGCCACTTGCATTCAGTGAGGAAAAGCCACCTGCATTGAGGTGAACAGTCTGCTCAGCGTTCTTTCCGGGAGCTCACACTTGCCGCCTCTCTAGGTTAAGCAGGAAGTCGTAGTGAGGACCAACCTGAGCAAAGAGCACAATTCCTCACGTTACACTGGTAGTCGTCGTAAGAGGAATTGCCAACTACGCCTGGCTGAGGCCTTCCCTGTGTTAAGGAACCAGCCACACTTAGAGGCCTTGAAAGGACAATTTATTCAGCGAAGTTCCCATTGTTTGGCGATGGTCAACCTTTGCAGCGCCAATACTGCAGGGACTTAGGTTTGCTGCTAACAGGGCTAGGTGACCCTGCATACAGAAGCAGGCGTTTCCCTTTGGAAGCTTGGATCCCGGTTTCTCAGGGGCTGCTTGCAAGACCCTGCTATTGCCCAGCATCTGTCCTCTGCCCCTACGCCCGGGTAGGAAGGAGTATTTTAGCCTGAGAAGCAGGGCTCTTGCAACTCTGGAGGAGAGCTAATCCTGCAGCCCACGTTCGTCCTGGGAAACCGCAAGGCGACCCTTGGCCTCAGTGTAGAGGCTAAATGGCCGCCGGACAGGTCTTGCCTGCCGCGGTTTCCGTGAGTTCTCCACCGTCTTCGGGCTTAAATGGAGAGCTGTCGGCTCTCACAGAACTCTGGCCTCCGCACTGTTTGCCATGCAACTGCACTCGAGACCACACGTCTCCTCCCGGCCTGCTGAGAAACAGGCCGCCGTGTAGGCCCTTGTTAACATTTCCTGGCGTGCAGAGTCCAAGGCGACACGCTGTCCTCTTCCTTGGAAACCTACGTTGCTACAGCTTGCCAAACGCTACCGAAGGCAGTCCTAACCAGTCTCGTGTGCTGCGCAACTTTGATTCGGTTACGAAAAGCCACCTGCGTTGAGGTGAACACTCTGCTCAGCGTTCTTTCAGGGAGCTCACAATCGCCCCCTCTCTAGGTTAAGCAGGATGTCGAGGTGAGGTCCAAACTGAGCAAAGAGCACAATTGCTCACTTTGCAGTGGTAGTCGTCGTAAGAGGCATTGCCTACTAGGCCTTGCTAAGGTCTTCGTTCTGTTAGGGAAGTCGCCACACTTAGACGCCTGTAAAGGAAACTTTATTCAGCGAAGTTCCCAGTGTCTTGCGACGGTGTCCCTTCGCAGGGCCAATACAGCAGGGACTTAGGTTTGCTGCTAACTAGGCTAGGTGACCCTGCATACAGAAACAGGCTTTTCCCTTTGGAAGCTTGGATCCCGGTTTCTCAGGGGCTGCTTACAAGACCCTGCTATTGCCCAGCATCTGTCTCTGCCCCTACGCCTGGGTAGGAAGCGAGTATTTTAGCCTGAGAAGCAGGGCTCTTGCAATTCTGGAGGAGAGCTAATCCTGCAGCCCACGTTCGTCCTGGGAAACCGCAAGGTGACCCTTGGCCTCAGTGTAGTGGCGAAATGGCCGCCGGACAGGTCTTGCCTGCCGCGGTTTCCGTGAGTTCTCCACCGTCTTCGGGCTTAAATGGAGAGCGAGGAGAGCTGTCGGCTCTCACAGAACTCTGGCCACCGCACTGTTTGCCATGCAACTGCACTCGAGACCACACGTCTCCTCCCGGCCTGCTGAGAAACAGGCATCCGTGTAGGCCCTTGTTAACATTTCCTGGCGTGCAGAGTCCAAGGCGACACGCTGTCCTCTTCCTTGGAAACCTACGTTGCCCCAGCTTGCCAACGCTCACGAAGGCAGTCCGAGCCCGTCTCATGTGCTGGGCCACTTGCATTCAGTGAGGAAAAGCCACCTGCATTGAGGTGAACAGTCTGCTCAGCGTTCTTTCCGGGAGCTCACACTTGCCGCCTCTCTAGGTTAAGCAGGAAGTCGTAGTGAGGACCAACCTGAGCAAAGAGCACAATTCCTCACGTTACACTGGTAGTCGTCGTAAGAGGAATTGCCAACTACGCCTGGCTGAGGCCTTCCCTGTGTTAAGGAACCAGCCACACTTAGAGGCCTTGAAAGGACAATTTATTCAGCGAAGTTCCCATTGTTTGGCGATGGTCAACCTTTGCAGCGCCAATACTGCAGGGACTTAGGTTTGCTGCTAACAGGGCTAGGTGACCCTGCATACAGAAGCAGGCGTTTCCCTTTGGAAGCTTGGATCCCGGTTTCTCAGGGGCTGCTTGCAAGACCCTGCTATTGCCCAGCATCTGTCCTCTGCCCCTACGCCCGGGTAGGAAGGAGTATTTTAGCCTGAGAAGCAGGGCTCTTGCAACTCTGGAGGAGAGCTAATCCTGCAGCCCACGTTCGTCCTGGGAAACCGCAAGGCGACCCTTGGCCTCAGTGTAGAGGCTAAATGGCCGCCGGACAGGTCTTGCCTGCCGCGGTTTCCGTGAGTTCTCCACCGTCTTCGGGCTTAAATGGAGAGCTGTCGGCTCTCACAGAACTCTGGCCTCCGCACTGTTTGCCATGCAACTGCACTCGAGACCACACGTCTCCTCCCGGCCTGCTGAGAAACAGGCCGCCGTGTAGGCCCTTGTTAACATTTCCTGGCGTGCAGAGTCCAAGGCGACACGCTGTCCTCTTCCTTGGAAACCTACGTTGCTACAGCTTGCCAAACGCTACCGAAGGCAGTCCTAACCAGTCTCGTGTGCTGCGCAACTTTGATTCGGTTACGAAAAGCCACCTGCGTTGAGGTGAACACTCTGCTCAGCGTTCTTTCAGGGAGCTCACAATCGCCCCCTCTCTAGGTTAAGCAGGATGTCGAGGTGAGGTCCAAACTGAGCAAAGAGCACAATTGCTCACTTTGCAGTGGTAGTCGTCGTAAGAGGCATTGCCTACTAGGCCTTGCTAAGGTCTTCGTTCTGTTAGGGAAGTCGCCACACTTAGACGCCTGTAAAGGAAACTTTATTCAGCGAAGTTCCCAGTGTCTTGCGACGGTGTCCCTTCGCAGGGCCAATAGAGCAGGGACTTAGGTTTGCTGCTAACTAGGCTAGGTGACCCTGCATACAGAAACAGGCTTTTCCCTTTGGAAGCTTGGATCCCGGTTTCTCAGGGGCTGCTTACAAGACCCTGCTATTGCCCAGCATCTGTCCTCTGCCCCTACGCCTGGGTAGGAAGCGAGTATTTTAGCCTGAGAAGCAGGGCTCTTGCAATTCTGGAGGAGAGCTAATCCTGCAGCCCACGTTCGTCCTGGGAAACCGCAAGGTGACCCTTGGCCTCAGTGTAGTGGCGAAATGGCCGCCGGACAGGTCTTGCCTGCCGCGGTTTCCGTGAGTTCTCCACCGTCTTCGGGCTTAAATGGAGAGCGAGGAGAGCTGTCGGCTCTCACAGAACTCTGGCCACCGCACTGTTTGCCATGCAACTGCACTCGAGACCACACGTCTCCTCCCGGCCTGCTGAGAAACAGGCATCCGTGTAGGCCCTTGTTAACATTTCCTGGCGTGCAGAGTCCAAGGCGACACGCTGTCCTCTTCCTTGGAAACCTACGTTGCCCCAGCTTGCCAACGCTCACGAAGGCAGTCCGAGCCCGTCTCATGTGCTGGGCCACTTGCATTCAGTGAGGAAAAGCCACCTGCATTGAGGTGAACAGTCTGCTCAGCGTTCTTTCCGGGAGCTCACACTTGCCGCCTCTCTAGGTTAAGCAGGAAGTCGTAGTGAGGACCAACCTGAGCAAAGAGCACAATTCCTCACGTTACACTGGTAGTCGTCGTAAGAGGAATTGCCAACTACGCCTGGCTGAGGCCTTCCCTGTGTTAAGGAACCAGCCACACTTAGAGGCCTTGAAAGGACAATTTATTCAGCGAAGTTCCCATTGTTTGGCGATGGTCAACCTTTGCAGCGCCAATACTGCAGGGACTTAGGTTTGCTGCTAACAGGGCTAGGTGACCCTGCATACAGAAGCAGGCGTTTCCCTTTGGAAGCTTGGATCCCGGTTTCTCAGGGGCTGCTTGCAAGACCCTGCTATTGCCCAGCATCTGTCCTCTGCCCCTACGCCCGGGTAGGAAGGAGTATTTTAGCCTGAGAAGCAGGGCTCTTGCAACTCTGGAGGAGAGCTAATCCTGCAGCCCACGTTCTTCCTGGGAAACCGCAAGGCGACGCTTGGCCTCAGTGTAGTGGCGAAATGGCCGCCGGACAGGTCTTGCCTGCCGCGGTTTCCGTGAGTTCTCCACCGTCTTCGGGCTTAAATGGAGAGCTGTCGGCTCTCACAGAACTCTGGCCTCCGCACTGTTTGCCATGCAACTGCACTCGAGACCACACGTCTCCTCCCGGCCTGCTGAGAAACAGGCCGCCGTGCAGGCCCTTCGTAACACTTCTTCGCATGTAAACACCAAGGCGACACGCTGTCCTCTTCCTTGGAAACCTACGTTGCCACAGCTTGCCAAACGCTACCGAAGGCAGTCCTAACCAGTCTCGTGTGCTGCGCAACTTTGATTCGGTTACGGAAAGCCACCTGCGTTGAGGTGAACACTCTGCTCAGCGTTCTTTCCGGGAGCTCACAATCGCCCCCTCTCTAGGTTAAGCAGGATGTCGAGGTGAGGTCCAAACTGAGCAAAGAGCACAATTGCTCACTTTGCAGTGGTAGTCGTCGTAAGAGGCATTGCCTACTAGGCCTTGCTAAGGTCTTCGTTCTGTTAGGGAAGTCGCCACACTTAGACGCCTGTAAAGGAAACTTTATTCAGCGAAGTTCCCAGTGTCTTGCGACGGTGTCCCTTCGCAGGGCCAATACAGCAGGGACTTAGGTTTGCTGCTAACTAGGCTAGGTGACCCTGCATACAGAAACAGGCTTTTCCCTTTGGAAGCTTGGATCCCGGTTTCTCAGGGGCTGCTTGCAAGACCCTGCTATTGCCCAGCATCTGTCCTCTGCCCCTACGCCTGGGTAGGAAGCGAGTATTTTAGCCTGAGAAGCAGGGCTCTTGCAACTCTGGAGGAGAGCTAATCCTGCAGCCCACGTTCGTCCTGGGAAACCGCAAGGCGACCCTTGGCCTCAGTGTAGAGGCTAAATGGCCGCCGGACAGGTCTTGCCTGCCGCGGTTTCCGTGAGTTCTCCACCGTCTTCGGGCTTAAATGGAGAGCGAGGAGAGCTGTCGGCTCTCACAGAACTCTGGCCTCCGCACTGTTTGCCATGCAGCTGAACGCAAGACCACACGTCTCCTCCCGGCCTGCTGAGAAACAGGCCGCCGTGCAGGCCCTTTGTAACACTTCTTGGCATGTAGACTCCAAGGCGACACGCTGTCCTCTTCCTTGGAAACCTACGTTGCCCCAGGTTGCCAACGCTCACGAAGGCAGTCCGAGCCCGTCTCATGTGCTGGGCCACTTGCATTCAGTGAGGAAAAGCCACCTGCATTGAGGTGAACAGTCTGCTCAGCGTTCTTTCCGGGAGCTCACACTTGCCGCCTCTCTAGGTTAAGCAGGAAGTCGTAGTGAGGACCAACCTGAGCAAAGAGCACAATTCCTCACGTTACACTGGTAGTCGTCGTAAGAGGAATTGCCAACTACGCCTGGCTGAGGCCTTCCCTGTGTTAAGGAACCAGCCACACTTAGAGGCCTTGAAAGGACAATTTATTCAGCGAAGTTCCCATTGTTTGGCGATGGTCAACCTTTGCAGCGCCAATACTGCAGGGACTTAGGTTTGCTGCTAACAGGGCTAGGTGACCCTGCATACAGAAGCAGGCGTTTCCCTTTGGAAGCTTGGATCCCGGTTTCTCAGGGGCTGCTTGCAAGACCCTGCTATTGCCCAGCATCTGTCCTCTGCCCCTACGCCCGGGTAGGAAGGAGTATTTTAGCCTGAGAAGCAGGGCTCTTGCAACTCTGGAGGAGAGCTAATCCTGCAGCCCACGTTCGTCCTGGGAAACCGCAAGGCGACCCTTGGCCTCAGTGTAGAGGCTAAATGGCCGCCGGACAGGTCTTGCCTGCCGCGGTTTCCGTGAGTTCTCCACCGTCTTCGGGCTTAAATGGAGAGCGAGGAGAGCTGTCGGCTCTCACAGAACTCTGGCCACCGCACTGTTTGCCATGCAACTGCACTCGAGACCACACGTCTCCTCCCGGCCTGCTGAGAAACAGGCATCCGTGTAGGCCCTTGTTAACATTTCCTGGCGTGCAGAGTCCAAGGCGACACGCTGTCCTCTTCCTTGGAAACCCACGTTGCTACAGGTTGCCAAACGCTACCGAAGGCAGTCCTAACCAGTCTCGTGTGCTGCGCAACTTTGATTCGGTTACGGAAAGCCACCTGCGTTGAGGTGAACACTCTGCTCAGCGTTCTTTCCGGGAGCTCACAATCGCCCCCTCTCTAGGTTAAGCAGGATGTCGAGGTGAGGTCCAAACTGAGCAAAGAGCACAATTGCTCACTTTGCAGTGGTAGTCGTCGTAAGAGGCATTGCCTACTAGGCCTTGCTAAGGTCTTCGTTCTGTTAGGGAAGTCGCCACACTTAGACGCCTGTAAAGGAAACTTTATTCAGCGAAGTTCCCAGTGTCTTGCGACGGTGTCCCTTCGCAGGGCCAATACAGCAGGGACTTAGGTTTGCTGCTAACTAGGCTAGGTGACCCTGCATACAGAAGCAGGCTTTTCCCTTTGGAAGCTTGGATTCCGGTTTCTCAGGGGCTGCTTGCAAGACCCTGCTATTGCCCAGCATCTATCCTCTGCCCCTACGCCTGGGTAGGAAGCGAGTATTTTAGCCTGAGAAGCAGGGCTCTTGCAACTCTGGAGGAGAGCTAATCCTGCAGCCCACGTTCGTCCTGGGAAACCGCAAGGCGAGGCTTGGCCTCAGTGTAGTGGCGAAATGGCCGCCGGACAGGTCTTGCCTGCCGCGGTTTCCGTGAGTTCTCCACCGTCTTCGGGCTTAAATGGAGAGCGAGGAGAGCTGTCGGCTCTCACAGAACTCTGGCCTCCGCACTGTTTGCCATGCAACTGCACTCGAGACCACACGTCTCCTCCCGGCCTGCTGAGAAACAGGCCGCCGTGCAGGCCCTTCGTAACACTTCTTGGCATGTAAACACCAAGGCGACACGCTGTCCTCTTCCTTGGAAACCTACGTTGCCCCAGCTTGCCAAACGCTACCGAAGGCAGTCCTAACCAGTCTCATGTGCTGCGCAACTTTGTTTCGGTTACGGAAAGCCACCTGCGTTGAGGTGAACACTCTGCTCAGCGTTCTTTCCGGGAGCTCACAATCGCCCCCTCTCTAGGTTAAGCAGGATGTCGAGGTGAGGTCCAAACTGAGCAAAGAGCACAATTGCTCACTTTGCAGTGGTAGTCGTCGTAAGAGGCATTGCCTACTAGGCCTTGCTAAGGTCTTCATTCTGTTAGGGAAGTCGCCACACTTAGACGCCTGTAAAGGAAACTTTATTCAGCGAAGTTCCCAGTGTCTTGCGACGGTGTCCCTTCGCAGGGCCAATACAGCAGGGACTTAGGTTTGCTGCTAACTAGGCTAGGTGACCCTGCATACAGAAGCAGGCTTTTCCCTTTGGAAGCTTGGATTCCGGTTTCTCAGGGGCTGCTTCCAAGACCCTGCTATTGCCCAGCATCTATCCTCTGCCCCTACGCCTGGGTAGGAAGCGAGTATTTTAGCCTGGGAAGCAGGGCTCTTGCAACTCTGGAGGAGAGCTAATCCTGCAGCCCACGTTCGTCCTGGGAAACCGCAAGGCGACGCTTGGCCTCAGTGTAGTGGCGAAATGGCCGCCGGACAGGTCTTGCCTGCCGCGGTTTCCGTGAGTTCTCCACCGTCTTCGGGCTTAAATGGAGAGCGAGGAGAGCTGTCGGCTCTCACAGAACTCTGGCCTCCGCACTGTTTGCCATGCAGCTGAACGCAAGACCACACGTCTCCTCCCGGCCTGCTGAGAAACAGGCCGCCGTGCAGGCCCTTCGTAACACTTCTTGGCATGTAAACACAAAGGCGACACGCTATCCTCTTCCTTGGAAACCTACGTTGCCCCAGGTTGCCAACGCTCACGAAGGCAGTCCGAGCCCGTCTCATGTGCTGGGCCACTTGCATTCAGTGAGGAAAAGCCACCTGCATTGAGGTGAACAGTCTGCTCAGCGTTCTTTCCGGGAGCTCACACTTGCCGCCTCTCTAGGTTAAGAAGGAAGTCGTAGTGAGGACCAACCTGAGCAAAGAGCACAATTCCTCACGTTACACTGGTAGTCGTCGTAAGAGGAATTGCCAACTACGCCTGGCTGAGGCCTTCCCTGTGTTAAGGAACCAGCCACACTTAGAGGCCTTGAAAGGACAATTTATTCAGCGAAGTTCCCATTGTTTGGCGATGGTCAACCTTTGCAGCGCCAATACTGCAGGGACTTAGGTTTGCTGCTAACAGGGCTAGGTGACCCTGCATACAGAAGCAGGCGTTTCCCTTTGGAAGCTTGGATCCCGGTTTCTCAGGGGCTGCTTGCAAGACCCTGCTATTGCCCAGCATCTGTCCTCTGCCCCTACGCCCGGGTAGGAAGGAGTATTTTAGCCTGAGAAGCAGGGCTCTTGCAACTCTGGAGGAGAGCTAATCCTGTAGCCCACGTTCTTCCTGGGAAACCGCAAGGCGACGCTTGGCCTCAGTGTAGTGGCGAAATGGCCGCCGGACAGGTCTTGCCTGCCGCGGTTTCCGTGAGTTCTCCACCGTCTTCGGGCTTAAATGGAGAGCTGTCGGCTCTCACAGAACTCTGGCCTCCGCACTGTTTGCCATGCAACTGCACTCGAGACCACACGTCTCCTCCCGGCCTGCTGAGAAACAGGCCGCCGTGCAGGCCCTTCGTAACACTTCTTGGCATGTAAACACCAAGGCGACACGCTGTCCTCTTCCTTGGAAACCTACGTTGCCACAGCTTGCCAAACGCTACCGAAGGCAGTCCTAACCAGTCTCGTGTGCTGCGCAACTTTGATTCGGTTACGGAAAGCCACCTGCGTTGAGGTGAACACTCTGCTCAGCGTTCTTTCCGGGAGCTCACAATCGACCCCTCTCTAGGTTAAGCAGGATGTCGAGGTGAGGTCCAAACTGAGCAAAGAGCACAATTGCTCACTTTGCAGTGGTAGTCGTCGTAAGAGGCATTGCCTACTAGGCCTTGCTAAGGTCTTCGTTCTGTTAGGGAAGTCGCCACACTTAGACGCCTGTAAAGGAAACTTTATTCAGCGAAGTTCCCAGTGTCTTGTGACGGTGTCCCTTCGCAGGGCCAATACAGCAGGGACTTAGGTTTGCTGCTAACTAGGCTAGGTGACCCTGCATACAGAAGCAGGCTTTTCCCTTTGGAAGCTTGGATCCCGGTTTCTCAGGGGCTGCTTGCAAGACCCTGCTATTGCCCAGCATCTATCCTTTGCCCCTACGCCTGGGTAGGAAGCGAGTATTTTAGCCTGAGAAGCAGGGCTCTTGCAACTCTGGAGGAGAGCTAATCCTGCAGCCCACGTTCGTCCTGGGAAACCGCAAGGCGACCCTTGGCCTCAGTGTAGTGACGAAATGGCCGCCGGACAGGTCTTGCCTGCCGCGGTTTCCGTGAGTTCTCCACCGTCTTCGGGCTTAAATGGAGAGCGAGGAGAGCTGTCGGCTCTCACAGAACTCTGGCCTCCGCACTGTTTGCCATGCAACTGCACTCGAGACCACACGTCTCCTCCCGGCCTGCTGAGAAACAGGCATCCGTGTAGGCCCTTGTTAACATTTCCTGGCGTGCAGAGTCCAAGGCGACACGCTGTCCTCTTCCTTGGAAACCTACGTTGCCACAGCTTGCCAAACGCTACCGAAGGCAGTCCTAACCAGTCTCGTGTGCTGCGCAACTTTGTTTCGGTTACGGAAAGCCACCTGCGTTGAGGTGAACACTCTGCTCAGCGTTCTTTCCGGGAGCTCACAATCGCCCCCTCTCTAGGTTAAGCAGGATGTCGAGGTGAGGTCCAAACTGAGCAAAGAGCACAATTGCTCACTTTGCAGTGGTAGTCGTCGTAAGAGGCATTGCCTACTAGGCCTTGCTAAGGTCTTCATTCTGTTAGGGAAGTCGCCACACTTAGACGCCTGTAAAGGAAACTTTATTCAGCGAAGTTCCCAGTGTCTTGCGACGGTGTCCCTTCGCAGGGCCAATACAGCAGGGACTTAGGTTTGCTGCTAACTAGGCTAGGTGACCCTGCATACAGAAACAGGCTTTTCCCTTTGGAAGCTTGGATCCCGGTTTCTCAGGGGCTGCTTGCAAGACCCTGCTATTGCCCAGCATCTGTCCTCTGCCCCTACGCCTGGGTAGGAAGCGAGTATTTTAGCCTGAGAAGCAGGGCTCTTGCAACTCTGGAGGAGAGCTAATCCTGCAGCCCACGTTCGTCCTGGGAAACCGCAAGGCGAGGCTTGGCCTCAGTGTAGTGGCGAAATGGCCGCCGGACAGGTCTTGCCTGCCGCGGTTTCCGTGAGTTCTCCACCGTCTTCGGGCTTAAATGGAGAGCGAGGAGAGCTGTCGGCTCTCACAGAACTCTGGCCTCCGCACTGTTTGCCATGCAACTGCACTCGAGACCACACGTCTCCTCCCGGCCTGCTGAGAAACAGGCCGCCGTGCAGGCCCTTCGTAACACTTCTTGGCATGTAAACACCAAGGCGACACGCTGTCCTCTTCCTTGGAAACCTACGTTGCCCCAGCTTGCCAACGCTCACGAAGGCAGTCCGAGCCCGTCTCATGTGCTGGGCCACTTGCATTCAGTGAGGAAAAGCCACCTGCATTGAGGTGAACAGTCTGCTCAGCGTTCTTTCCGGGAGCTCACACTTGCCGCCTCTCTAGGTTAAGCAGGAAGTCGTAGTGAGGACCAACCTGAGCAAAGAGCACAATTCCTCACGTTACACTGGTAGTCGTCGTAAGAGGAATTGCCAACTACGCCTGGCTGAGGCCTTCCCTGTGTTAAGGAACCAGCCACACTTAGAGGCCTTGAAAGGACAATTTATTCAGCGAAGTTCCCATTGTTTGGCGATGGTCAACCTTTGCAGCGCCAATACTGCAGGGACTTAGGTTTGCTGCTAACAGGGCTAGGTGACCCTGCATACAGAAGCAGGCGTTTCCCTTTGGAAGCTTGGATCCCGGTTTCTCAGGGGCTGCTTGCAAGACCCTGCTATTGCCCAGCATCTGTCCTCTGCCCCTACGCCCGGGTAGGAAGGAGTATTTTAGCCTGAGAAGCAGGGCTCTTGCAACTCTGGAGGAGAGCTAATCCTGCAGCCCACGTTCGTCCTGGGAAACCGCAAGGCGACCCTTGGCCTCAGTGTAGAGGCTAAATGGCCGCCGGACAGGTCTTGCCTGCCGCGGTTTCCGTGAGTTCTCCACCGTCTTCGGGCTTAAATGGAGAGCTGTCGGCTCTCACAGAACTCTGGCCTCCGCACTGTTTGCCATGCAACTGCACTCGAGACCACACGTCTCCTCCCGGCCTGCTGAGAAACAGGCCGCCGTGTAGGCCCTTGTTAACATTTCCTGGCGTGCAGAGTCCAAGGCGACACGCTGTCCTCTTCCTTGGAAACCTACGTTGCTACAGCTTGCCAAACGCTACCGAAGGCAGTCCTAACCAGTCTCGTGTGCTGCGCAACTTTGATTCGGTTACGAAAAGCCACCTGCGTTGAGGTGAACACTCTGCTCAGCGTTCTTTCAGGGAGCTCACAATCGCCCCCTCTCTAGGTTAAGCAGGATGTCGAGGTGAGGTCCAAACTGAGCAAAGAGCACAATTGCTCACTTTGCAGTGGTAGTCGTCGTAAGAGGCATTGCCTACTAGGCCTTGCTAAGGTCTTCGTTCTGTTAGGGAAGTCGCCACACTTAGACGCCTGTAAAGGAAACTTTATTCAGCGAAGTTCCCAGTGTCTTGCGACGGTGTCCCTTCGCAGGGCCAATAGAGCAGGGACTTAGGTTTGCTGCTAACTAGGCTAGGTGACCCTGCATACAGAAACAGGCTTTTCCCTTTGGAAGCTTGGATCCCGGTTTCTCAGGGGCTGCTTACAAGACCCTGCTATTGCCCAGCATCTGTCCTCTGCCCCTACGCCTGGGTAGGAAGCGAGTATTTTAGCCTGAGAAGCAGGGCTCTTGCAATTCTGGAGGAGAGCTAATCCTGCAGCCCACGTTCGTCCTGGGAAACCGCAAGGTGACCCTTGGCCTCAGTGTAGTGGCGAAATGGCCGCCGGACAGGTCTTGCCTGCCGCGGTTTCCGTGAGTTCTCCACCGTCTTCGGGCTTAAATGGAGAGCGAGGAGAGCTGTCGGCTCTCACAGAACTCTGGCCACCGCACTGTTTGCCATGCAACTGCACTCGAGACCACACGTCTCCTCCCGGCCTGCTGAGAAACAGGCCGCCGTGCAGGCCCTTCGTAACACTTCTTCGCATGTAAACACCAAGGCGACACGCTGTCCTCTTCCTTGGAAACCTACGTTGCCACAGCTTGCCAAACGCTACCGAAGGCAGTCCTAACCAGTCTCGTGTGCTGCGCAACTTTGATTCGGTTACGGAAAGCCACCTGCGTTGAGGTGAACACTCTGCTCAGCGTTCTTTCCGGGAGCTCACAATCGCCCCCTCTCTAGGTTAAGCAGGATGTCGAGGTGAGGTCCAAACTGAGCAAAGAGCACAATTGCTCACTTTGCAGTGGTAGTCGTCGTAAGAGGCATTGCCTACTAGGCCTTGCTAAGGTCTTCGTTCTGTTAGGGAAGTCGCCACACTTAGACGCCTGTAAAGGAAACTTTATTCAGCGAAGTTCCCAGTGTCTTGCGACGGTGTCCCTTCGCAGGGCCAATACAGCAGGGACTTAGGTTTGCTGCTAACTAGGCTAGGTGACCCTGCATACAGAAACAGGCTTTTCCCTTTGGAAGCTTGGATCCCGGTTTCTCAGGGGCTGCTTGCAAGACCCTGCTATTGCCCAGCATCTGTCCTCTGCCCCTACGCCTGGGTAGGAAGCGAGTATTTTAGCCTGAGAAGCAGGGCTCTTGCAACTCTGGAGGAGAGCTAATCCTGCAGCCCACGTTCGTCCTGGGAAACCGCAAGGCGACCCTTGGCCTCAGTGTAGAGGCTAAATGGCCGCCGGACAGGTCTTGCCTGCCGCGGTTTCCGTGAGTTCTCCACCGTCTTCGGGCTTAAATGGAGAGCTGTCGGCTCTCACAGAACTCTGGCCTCCGCACTGTTTGCCATGCAACTGCACTCGGGACCACACGTCTCCTCCCGGCCTGCTGAGAAACAGGCCGCCGTGTAGGCCCTTGTTAACATTTCCTGGCGTGCAGAGTCCAAGGCGACACGCTGTCCTCTTCCTTGGAAACCTACGTTGCCACAGCTTGCCAAACGCTACCGAAGGCAGTCCTAACCAGTCTCGTGTGCTGCGCAACTTTGATTCGGTTACGAAAAGCCACCTGCGTTGAGGTGAACACTCTGCTCAGCGTTCTTTCAGGGAGCTCACAATCGCCCCCTCTCTAGGTTAAGCAGGATGTCGAGGTGAGGTCCAAACTGAGCAAAGAGCACAATTGCTCACTTTGCAGTGGTAGTCGTCGTAAGAGGCATTGCCTACTAGGCCTTGCTAAGGTCTTCGTTCTGTTAGGGAAGTCGCCACACTTAGACGCCTGTAAAGGAAACTTTATTCAGCGAAGTTCCCAGTGTCTTGCGACGGTGTCCCTTCGCAGGGCCAATACAGCAGGGACTTAGGTTTGCTGCTAACTAGGCTAGGTGACCCTGCATACAGAAACAGGCTTTTCCCTTTGGAAGCTTGGATCCCGGTTTCTCAGGGGCTGCTTACAAGACCCTGCTATTGCCCAGCATCTGTCTCTGCCCCTACGCCTGGGTAGGAAGCGAGTATTTTAGCCTGAGAAGCAGGGCTCTTGCAATTCTGGAGGAGAGCTAATCCTGCAGCCCACGTTCGTCCTGGGAAACCGCAAGGTGACCCTTGGCCTCAGTGTAGTGGCGAAATGGCCGCCGGACAGGTCTTGCCTGCCGCGGTTTCCGTGAGTTCTCCACCGTCTTCGGGCTTAAATGGAGAGCGAGGAGAGCTGTCGGCTCTCACAGAACTCTGGCCACCGCACTGTTTGCCATGCAACTGCACTCGAGACCACACGTCTCCTCCCGGCCTGCTGAGAAACAGGCATCCGTGTAGGCCCTTGTTAACATTTCCTGGCGTGCAGAGTCCAAGGCGACACGCTGTCCTCTTCCTTGGAAACCTACGTTGCCCCAGCTTGCCAACGCTCACGAAGGCAGTCCGAGCCCGTCTCATGTGCTGGGCCACTTGCATTCAGTGAGGAAAAGCCACCTGCATTGAGGTGAACAGTCTGCTCAGCGTTCTTTCCGGGAGCTCACACTTGCCGCCTCTCTAGGTTAAGCAGGAAGTCGTAGTGAGGACCAACCTGAGCAAAGAGCACAATTCCTCACGTTACACTGGTAGTCGTCGTAAGAGGAATTGCCAACTACGCCTGGCTGAGGCCTTCCCTGTGTTAAGGAACCAGCCACACTTAGAGGCCTTGAAAGGACAATTTATTCAGCGAAGTTCCCATTGTTTGGCGATGGTCAACCTTTGCAGCGCCAATACTGCAGGGACTTAGGTTTGCTGCTAACAGGGCTAGGTGACCCTGCATACAGAAGCAGGCGTTTCCCTTTGGAAGCTTGGATCCCGGTTTCTCAGGGGCTGCTTGCAAGACCCTGCTATTGCCCAGCATCTGTCCTCTGCCCCTACGCCCGGGTAGGAAGGAGTATTTTAGCCTGAGAAGCAGGGCTCTTGCAACTCTGGAGGAGAGCTAATCCTGCAGCCCACGTTCTTCCTGGGAAACCGCAAGGCGACGCTTGGCCTCAGTGTAGTGGCGAAATGGCCGCCGGACAGGTCTTGCCTGCCGCGGTTTCCGTGAGTTCTCCACCGTCTTCGGGCTTAAATGGAGAGCTGTCGGCTCTCACAGAACTCTGGCCTCCGCACTGTTTGCCATGCAACTGCACTCGAGACCACACGTCTCCTCCCGGCCTGCTGAGAAACAGGCCGCCGTGCAGGCCCTTCGTAACACTTCTTCGCATGTAAACACCAAGGCGACACGCTGTCCTCTTCCTTGGAAACCTACGTTGCCACAGCTTGCCAAACGCTACCGAAGGCAGTCCTAACCAGTCTCGTGTGCTGCGCAACTTTGATTCGGTTACGGAAAGCCACCTGCGTTGAGGTGAACACTCTGCTCAGCGTTCTTTCCGGGAGCTCACAATCGCCCCCTCTCTAGGTTAAGCAGGATGTCGAGGTGAGGTCCAAACTGAGCAAAGAGCACAATTGCTCACTTTGCAGTGGTAGTCGTCGTAAGAGGCATTGCCTACTAGGCCTTGCTAAGGTCTTCGTTCTGTTAGGGAAGTCGCCACACTTAGACGCCTGTAAAGGAAACTTTATTCAGCGAAGTTCCCAGTGTCTTGCGACGGTGTCCCTTCGCAGGGCCAATACAGCAGGGACTTAGGTTTGCTGCTAACTAGGCTAGGTGACCCTGCATACAGAAACAGGCTTTTCCCTTTGGAAGCTTGGATCCCGGTTTCTCAGGGGCTGCTTGCAAGACCCTGCTATTGCCCAGCATCTGTCCTCTGCCCCTACGCCTGGGTAGGAAGCGAGTATTTTAGCCTGAGAAGCAGGGCTCTTGCAACTCTGGAGGAGAGCTAATCCTGCAGCCCACGTTCGTCCTGGGAAACCGCAAGGCGAGGCTTGGCCTCAGTGTAGTGGCGAAATGGCCGCCGGACAGGTCTTGCCTGCCGCGGTTTCCGTGAGTTCTCCACCGTCTTCGGGCTTAAATGGAGAGCGAGGAGAGCTGTCGGCTCTCACAGAACTCTGGCCTCCGCACTGTTTGCCATGCAACTGCACTCGAGACCACACGTCTCCTCCCGGCCTGCTGAGAAACAGGCCGCCGTGCAGGCCCTTCGTAACACTTCTTGGCATGTAAACACCAAGGCGACACGCTGTCCTCTTCCTTGGAAACCTACGTTGCCCCAGCTTGCCAACGCTCACGAAGGCAGTCCGAGCCCGTCTCATGTGCTGGGCCACTTGCATTCAGTGAGGAAAAGCCACCTGCATTGAGGTGAACAGTCTGCTCAGCGTTCTTTCCGGGAGCTCACACTTGCCGCCTCTCTAGGTTAAGCAGGAAGTCGTAGTGAGGACCAACCTGAGCAAAGAGCACAATTCCTCACGTTACACTGGTAGTCGTCGTAAGAGGAATTGCCAACTACGCCTGGCTGAGGCCTTCCCTGTGTTAAGGAACCAGCCACACTTAGAGGCCTTGAAAGGACAATTTATTCAGCGAAGTTCCCATTGTTTGGCGATGGTCAACCTTTGCAGCGCCAATACTGCAGGGACTTAGGTTTGCTGCTAACAGGGCTAGGTGACCCTGCATACAGAAGCAGGCGTTTCCCTTTGGAAGCTTGGATCCCGGTTTCTCAGGGGCTGCTTGCAAGACCCTGCTATTGCCCAGCATCTGTCCTCTGCCCCTACGCCCGGGTAGGAAGGAGTATTTTAGCCTGAGAAGCAGGGCTCTTGCAACTCTGGAGGAGAGCTAATCCTGCAGCCCACGTTCGTCCTGGGAAACCGCAAGGCGACCCTTGGCCTCAGTGTAGAGGCTAAATGGCCGCCGGACAGGTCTTGCCTGCCGCGGTTTCCGTGAGTTCTCCACCGTCTTCGGGCTTAAATGGAGAGCTGTCGGCTCTCACAGAACTCTGGCCTCCGCACTGTTTGCCATGCAACTGCACTCGAGACCACACGTCTCCTCCCGGCCTGCTGAGAAACAGGCCGCCTTGTAGGCCCTTGTTAACATTTCCTGGCGTGCAGAGTCCAAGGCGACACGCTGTCCTCTTCCTTGGAAACCTACGTTGCTACAGCTTGCCAAACGCTACCGAAGGCAGTCCTAACCAGTCTCGTGTGCTGCGCAACTTTGATTCGGTTACGAAAAGCCACCTGCGTTGAGGTGAACACTCTGCTCAGCGTTCTTTCAGGGAGCTCACAATCGCCCCCTCTCTAGGTTAAGCAGGATGTCGAGGTGAGGTCCAAACTGAGCAAAGAGCACAATTGCTCACTTTGCAGTGGTAGTCGTCGTAAGAGGCATTGCCTACTAGGCCTTGCTAAGGTCTTCGTTCTGTTAGGGAAGTCGCCACACTTAGACGCCTGTAAAGGAAACTTTATTCAGCGAAGTTCCCAGTGTCTTGCGACGGTGTCCCTTCGCAGGGCCAATAGAGCAGGGACTTAGGTTTGCTGCTAACTAGGCTAGGTGACCCTGCATACAGAAACAGGCTTTTCCCTTTGGAAGCTTGGATCCCGGTTTCTCAGGGGCTGCTTGCAAGACCCTGCTATTGCCCAGCATCTGTCCTCTGCCCCTACGCCTGGGTAGGAAGCGAGTATTTTAGCCTGAGAAGCAGGGCTCTTGCAACTCTGGAGGAGAGCTAATCCTGCAGCCCACGTTCGTCCTGGGAAACCGCAAGGCGAGGCTTGGCCTCAGTGTAGTGGCGAAATGGCCGCCGGACAGGTCTTGCCTGCCGCGGTTTCCGTGAGTTCTCCACCGTCTTCGGGCTTAAATGGAGAGCGAGGAGAGCTGTCGGCTCTCACAGAACTCTGGCCTCCGCACTGTTTGCCATGCAACTGCACTCGAGACCACACGTCTCCTCCCGGCCTGCTGAGAAACAGGCCGCCGTGCAGGCCCTTCGTAACACTTCTTGGCATGTAAACACCAAGGCGACACGCTGTCCTCTTCCTTGGAAACCTACGTTGCCCCAGCTTGCCAACGCTCACGAAGGCAGTCCGAGCCCGTCTCATGTGCTGGGCCACTTGCATTCAGTGAGGAAAAGCCACCTGCATTGAGGTGAACAGTCTGCTCAGCGTTCTTTCCGGGAGCTCACACTTGCCGCCTCTCTAGGTTAAGCAGGAAGTCGTAGTGAGGACCAACCTGAGCAAAGAGCACAATTCCTCACGTTACACTGGTAGTCGTCGTAAGAGGAATTGCCAACTACGCCTGGCTGAGGCCTTCCCTGTGTTAAGGAACCAGCCACACTTAGAGGCCTTGAAAGGACAATTTATTCAGCGAAGTTCCCATTGTTTGGCGATGGTCAACCTTTGCAGCGCCAATACTGCAGGGACTTAGGTTTGCTGCTAACAGGGCTAGGTGACCCTGCATACAGAAGCAGGCGTTTCCCTTTGGAAGCTTGGATCCCGGTTTCTCAGGGGCTGCTTGCAAGACCCTGCTATTGCCCAGCATCTGTCCTCTGCCCCTACGCCCGGGTAGGAAGGAGTATTTTAGCCTGAGAAGCAGGGCTCTTGCAACTCTGGAGGAGAGCTAATCCTGCAGCCCACGTTCTTCCTGGGAAACCGCAAGGCGACGCTTGGCCTCAGTGTAGTGGCGAAATGGCCGCCGGACAGGTCTTGCCTGCCGCGGTTTCCGTGAGTTCTCCACCGTCTTCGGGCTTAAATGGAGAGCTGTCGGCTCTCACAGAACTCTGGCCTCCGCACTGTTTGCCATGCAACTGCACTCGAGACCACACGTCTCCTCCCGGCCTGCTGAGAAACAGGCCGCCGTGCAGGCCCTTCGTAACACTTCTTCGCATGTAAACACCAAGGCGACACGCTGTCCTCTTCCTTGGAAACCTACGTTGCCACAGCTTGCCAAACGCTACCGAAGGCAGTCCTAACCAGTCTCGTGTGCTGCGCAACTTTGATTCGGTTACGGAAAGCCACCTGCGTTGAGGTGAACACTCTGCTCAGCGTTCTTTCCGGGAGCTCACAATCGCCCCCTCTCTAGGTTAAGCAGGATGTCGAGGTGAGGTCCAAACTGAGCAAAGAGCACAATTGCTCACTTTGCAGTGGTAGTCGTCGTAAGAGGCATTGCCTACTAGGCCTTGCTAAGGTCTTCGTTCTGTTAGGGAAGTCGCCACACTTAGACGCCTGTAAAGGAAACTTTATTCAGCGAAGTTCCCAGTGTCTTGCGACGGTGTCCCTTCGCAGGGCCAATACAGCAGGGACTTAGGTTTGCTGCTAACTAGGCTAGGTGACCCTGCATACAGAAACAGGCTTTTCCCTTTGGAAGCTTGGATCCCGGTTTCTCAGGGGCTGCTTGCAAGACCCTGCTATTGCCCAGCATCTGTCCTCTGCCCCTACGCCTGGGTAGGAAGCGAGTATTTTAGCCTGAGAAGCAGGGCTCTTGCAACTCTGGAGGAGAGCTAATCCTGCAGCCCACGTTCGTCCTGGGAAACCGCAAGGCGAGGCTTGGCCTCAGTGTAGTGGCGAAATGGCCGCCGGACAGGTCTTGCCTGCCGCGGTTTCCGTGAGTTCTCCACCGTCTTCGGGCTTAAATGGAGAGCGAGGAGAGCTGTCGGCTCTCACAGAACTCTGGCCTCCGCACTGTTTGCCATGCAACTGCACTCGAGACCACACGTCTCCTCCCGGCCTGCTGAGAAACAGGCCGCCGTGCAGGCCCTTCGTAACACTTCTTGGCATGTAAACACCAAGGCGACACGCTGTCCTCTTCCTTGGAAACCTACGTTGCCCCAGCTTGCCAACGCTCACGAAGGCAGTCCGAGCCCGTCTCATGTGCTGGGCCACTTGCATTCAGTGAGGAAAAGCCACCTGCATTGAGGTGAACAGTCTGCTCAGCGTTCTTTCCGGGAGCTCACACTTGCCGCCTCTCTAGGTTAAGCAGGAAGTCGTAGTGAGGACCAACCTGAGCAAAGAGCACAATTCCTCACGTTACACTGGTAGTCGTCGTAAGAGGAATTGCCAACTACGCCTGGCTGAGGCCTTCCCTGTGTTAAGGAACCAGCCACACTTAGAGGCCTTGAAAGGACAATTTATTCAGCGAAGTTCCCATTGTTTGGCGATGGTCAACCTTTGCAGCGCCAATACTGCAGGGACTTAGGTTTGCTGCTAACAGGGCTAGGTGACCCTGCATACAGAAGCAGGCGTTTCCCTTTGGAAGCTTGGATCCCGGTTTCTCAGGGGCTGCTTGCAAGACCCTGCTATTGCCCAGCATCTGTCCTCTGCCCCTACGCCCGGGTAGGAAGGAGTATTTTAGCCTGAGAAGCAGGGCTCTTGCAACTCTGGAGGAGAGCTAATCCTGCAGCCCACGTTCGTCCTGGGAAACCGCAAGGCGACCCTTGGCCTCAGTGTAGAGGCTAAATGGCCGCCGGACAGGTCTTGCCTGCCGCGGTTTCCGTGAGTTCTCCACCGTCTTCGGGCTTAAATGGAGAGCTGTCGGCTCTCACAGAACTCTGGCCTCCGCACTGTTTGCCATGCAACTGCACTCGAGACCACACGTCTCCTCCCGGCCTGCTGAGAAACAGGCCGCCGTGTAGGCCCTTGTTAACATTTCCTGGCGTGCAGAGTCCAAGGCGACACGCTGTCCTCTTCCTTGGAAACCTACGTTGCTACAGCTTGCCAAACGCTACCGAAGGCAGTCCTAACCAGTCTCGTGTGCTGCGCAACTTTGATTCGGTTACGAAAAGCCACCTGCGTTGAGGTGAACACTCTGCTCAGCGTTCTTTCAGGGAGCTCACAATCGCCCCCTCTCTAGGTTAAGCAGGATGTCGAGGTGAGGTCCAAACTGAGCAAAGAGCACAATTGCTCACTTTGCAGTGGTAGTCGTCGTAAGAGGCATTGCCTACTAGGCCTTGCTAAGGTCTTCGTTCTGTTAGGGAAGTCGCCACACTTAGACGCCTGTAAAGGAAACTTTATTCAGCGAAGTTCCCAGTGTCTTGCGACGGTGTCCCTTCGCAGGGCCAATAGAGCAGGGACTTAGGTTTGCTGCTAACTAGGCTAGGTGACCCTGCATACAGAAACAGGCTTTTCCCTTTGGAAGCTTGGATCCCGGTTTCTCAGGGGCTGCTTACAAGACCCTGCTATTGCCCAGCATCTGTCCTCTGCCCCTACGCCTGGGTAGGAAGCGAGTATTTTAGCCTGAGAAGCAGGGCTCTTGCAATTCTGGAGGAGAGCTAATCCTGCAGCCCACGTTCGTCCTGGGAAACCGCAAGGTGACCCTTGGCCTCAGTGTAGTGGCGAAATGGCCGCCGGACAGGTCTTGCCTGCCGCGGTTTCCGTGAGTTCTCCACCGTCTTCGGGCTTAAATGGAGAGCGAGGAGAGCTGTCGGCTCTCACAGAACTCTGGCCACCGCACTGTTTGCCATGCAACTGCACTCGAGACCACACGTCTCCTCCCGGCCTGCTGAGAAACAGGCATCCGTGTAGGCCCTTGTTAACATTTCCTGGCGTGCAGAGTCCAAGGCGACACGCTGTCCTCTTCCTTGGAAACCTACGTTGCCCCAGCTTGCCAACGCTCACGAAGGCAGTCCGAGCCCGTCTCATGTGCTGGGCCACTTGCATTCAGTGAGGAAAAGCCACCTGCATTGAGGTGAACAGTCTGCTCAGCGTTCTTTCCGGGAGCTCACACTTGCCGCCTCTCTAGGTTAAGCAGGAAGTCGTAGTGAGGACCAACCTGAGCAAAGAGCACAATTCCTCACGTTACACTGGTAGTCGTCGTAAGAGGAATTGCCAACTACGCCTGGCTGAGGCCTTCCCTGTGTTAAGGAACCAGCCACACTTAGAGGCCTTGAAAGGACAATTTATTCAGCGAAGTTCCCATTGTTTGGCGATGGTCAACCTTTGCAGCGCCAATACTGCAGGGACTTAGGTTTGCTGCTAACAGGGCTAGGTGACCCTGCATACAGAAGCAGGCGTTTCCCTTTGGAAGCTTGGATCCCGGTTTCTCAGGGGCTGCTTGCAAGACCCTGCTATTGCCCAGCATCTGTCCTCTGCCCCTACGCCCGGGTAGGAAGGAGTATTTTAGCCTGAGAAGCAGGGCTCTTGCAACTCTGGAGGAGAGCTAATCCTGCAGCCCACGTTCTTCCTGGGAAACCGCAAGGCGACGCTTGGCCTCAGTGTAGTGGCGAAATGGCCGCCGGACAGGTCTTGCCTGCCGCGGTTTCCGTGAGTTCTCCACCGTCTTCGGGCTTAAATGGAGAGCTGTCGGCTCTCACAGAACTCTGGCCTCCGCACTGTTTGCCATGCAACTGCACTCGAGACCACACGTCTCCTCCCGGCCTGCTGAGAAACAGGCCGCCGTGCAGGCCCTTCGTAACACTTCTTCGCATGTAAACACCAAGGCGACACGCTGTCCTCTTCCTTGGAAACCTACGTTGCCACAGCTTGCCAAACGCTACCGAAGGCAGTCCTAACCAGTCTCGTGTGCTGCGCAACTTTGATTCGGTTACGGAAAGCCACCTGCGTTGAGGTGAACACTCTGCTCAGCGTTCTTTCCGGGAGCTCACAATCGCCCCCTCTCTAGGTTAAGCAGGATGTCGAGGTGAGGTCCAAACTGAGCAAAGAGCACAATTGCTCACTTTGCAGTGGTAGTCGTCGTAAGAGGCATTGCCTACTAGGCCTTGCTAAGGTCTTCGTTCTGTTAGGGAAGTCGCCACACTTAGACGCCTGTAAAGGAAACTTTATTCAGCGAAGTTCCCAGTGTCTTGCGACGGTGTCCCTTCGCAGGGCCAATACAGCAGGGACTTAGGTTTGCTGCTAACTAGGCTAGGTGACCCTGCATACAGAAACAGGCTTTTCCCTTTGGAAGCTTGGATCCCGGTTTCTCAGGGGCTGCTTGCAAGACCCTGCTATTGCCCAGCATCTGTCCTCTGCCCCTACGCCTGGGTAGGAAGCGAGTATTTTAGCCTGAGAAGCAGGGCTCTTGCAACTCTGGAGGAGAGCTAATCCTGCAGCCCACGTTCGTCCTGGGAAACCGCAAGGCGACCCTTGGCCTCAGTGTAGAGGCTAAATGGCCGCCGGACAGGTCTTGCCTGCCGCGGTTTCCGTGAGTTCTCCACCGTCTTCGGGCTTAAATGGAGAGCGAGGAGAGCTGTCGGCTCTCACAGAACTCTGGCCTCCGCACTGTTTGCCATGCAGCTGAACGCAAGACCACACGTCTCCTCCCGGCCTGCTGAGAAACAGGCCGCCGTGCAGGCCCTTTGTAACACTTCTTGGCATGTAGACTCCAAGGCGACACGCTGTCCTCTTCCTTGGAAACCTACGTTGCCCCAGGTTGCCAACGCTCACGAAGGCAGTCCGAGCCCGTCTCATGTGCTGGGCCACTTGCATTCAGTGAGGAAAAGCCACCTGCATTGAGGTGAACAGTCTGCTCAGCGTTCTTTCCGGGAGCTCACACTTGCCGCCTCTCTAGGTTAAGCAGGAAGTCGTAGTGAGGACCAACCTGAGCAAAGAGCACAATTCCTCACGTTACACTGGTAGTCGTCGTAAGAGGAATTGCCAACTACGCCTGGCTGAGGCCTTCCCTGTGTTAAGGAACCAGCCACACTTAGAGGCCTTGAAAGGACAATTTATTCAGCGAAGTTCCCATTGTTTGGCGATGGTCAACCTTTGCAGCGCCAATACTGCAGGGACTTAGGTTTGCTGCTAACAGGGCTAGGTGACCCTGCATACAGAAGCAGGCGTTTCCCTTTGGAAGCTTGGATCCCGGTTTCTCAGGGGCTGCTTGCAAGACCCTGCTATTGCCCAGCATCTGTCCTCTGCCCCTACGCCCGGGTAGGAAGGAGTATTTTAGCCTGAGAAGCAGGGCTCTTGCAACTCTGGAGGAGAGCTAATCCTGCAGCCCACGTTCGTCCTGGGAAACCGCAAGGCGACCCTTGGCCTCAGTGTAGAGGCTAAATGGCCGCCGGACAGGTCTTGCCTGCCGCGGTTTCCGTGAGTTCTCCACCGTCTTCGGGCTTAAATGGAGAGCGAGGAGAGCTGTCGGCTCTCACAGAACTCTGGCCACCGCACTGTTTGCCATGCAACTGCACTCGAGACCACACGTCTCCTCCCGGCCTGCTGAGAAACAGGCATCCGTGTAGGCCCTTGTTAACATTTCCTGGCGTGCAGAGTCCAAGGCGACACGCTGTCCTCTTCCTTGGAAACCCACGTTGCTACAGGTTGCCAAACGCTACCGAAGGCAGTCCTAACCAGTCTCGTGTGCTGCGCAACTTTGATTCGGTTACGGAAAGCCACCTGCGTTGAGGTGAACACTCTGCTCAGCGTTCTTTCCGGGAGCTCACAATCGCCCCCTCTCTAGGTTAAGCAGGATGTCGAGGTGAGGTCCAAACTGAGCAAAGAGCACAATTGCTCACTTTGCAGTGGTAGTCGTCGTAAGAGGCATTGCCTACTAGGCCTTGCTAAGGTCTTCGTTCTGTTAGGGAAGTCGCCACACTTAGACGCCTGTAAAGGAAACTTTATTCAGCGAAGTTCCCAGTGTCTTGCGACGGTGTCCCTTCGCAGGGCCAATACAGCAGGGACTTAGGTTTGCTGCTAACTAGGCTAGGTGACCCTGCATACAGAAGCAGGCTTTTCCCTTTGGAAGCTTGGATTCCGGTTTCTCAGGGGCTGCTTGCAAGACCCTGCTATTGCCCAGCATCTATCCTCTGCCCCTACGCCTGGGTAGGAAGCGAGTATTTTAGCCTGAGAAGCAGGGCTCTTGCAACTCTGGAGGAGAGCTAATCCTGCAGCCCACGTTCGTCCTGGGAAACCGCAAGGCGAGGCTTGGCCTCAGTGTAGTGGCGAAATGGCCGCCGGACAGGTCTTGCCTGCCGCGGTTTCCGTGAGTTCTCCACCGTCTTCGGGCTTAAATGGAGAGCGAGGAGAGCTGTCGGCTCTCACAGAACTCTGGCCTCCGCACTGTTTGCCATGCAACTGCACTCGAGACCACACGTCTCCTCCCGGCCTGCTGAGAAACAGGCCGCCGTGCAGGCCCTTCGTAACACTTCTTGGCATGTAAACACCAAGGCGACACGCTGTCCTCTTCCTTGGAAACCTACGTTGCCCCAGCTTGCCAAACGCTACCGAAGGCAGTCCTAACCAGTCTCATGTGCTGCGCAACTTTGTTTCGGTTACGGAAAGCCACCTGCGTTGAGGTGAACACTCTGCTCAGCGTTCTTTCCGGGAGCTCACAATCGCCCCCTCTCTAGGTTAAGCAGGATGTCGAGGTGAGGTCCAAACTGAGCAAAGAGCACAATTGCTCACTTTGCAGTGGTAGTCGTCGTAAGAGGCATTGCCTACTAGGCCTTGCTAAGGTCTTCATTCTGTTAGGGAAGTCGCCACACTTAGACGCCTGTAAAGGAAACTTTATTCAGCGAAGTTCCCAGTGTCTTGCGACGGTGTCCCTTCGCAGGGCCAATACAGCAGGGACTTAGGTTTGCTGCTAACTAGGCTAGGTGACCCTGCATACAGAAGCAGGCTTTTCCCTTTGGAAGCTTGGATTCCGGTTTCTCAGGGGCTGCTTCCAAGACCCTGCTATTGCCCAGCATCTATCCTCTGCCCCTACGCCTGGGTAGGAAGCGAGTATTTTAGCCTGGGAAGCAGGGCTCTTGCAACTCTGGAGGAGAGCTAATCCTGCAGCCCACGTTCGTCCTGGGAAACCGCAAGGCGAGGCTTGGCCTCAGTGTAGTGGCGAAATGGCCGCCGGACAGGTCTTGCCTGCCGCGGTTTCCGTGAGTTCTCCACCGTCTTCGGGCTTAAATGGAGAGCGAGGAGAGCTGTCGGCTCTCACAGAACTCTGGCCTCCGCACTGTTTGCCATGCAGCTGAACGCAAGACCACACGTCTCCTCCCGGCCTGCTGAGAAACAGGCCGCCGTGCAGGCCCTTCGTAACACTTCTTGGCATGTAAACACAAAGGCGACACGCTATCCTCTTCCTTGGAAACCTACGTTGCCCCAGGTTGCCAACGCTCACGAAGGCAGTCCGAGCCCGTCTCATGTGCTGGGCCACTTGCATTCAGTGAGGAAAAGCCACCTGCATTGAGGTGAACAGTCTGCTCAGCGTTCTTTCCGGGAGCTCACACTTGCCGCCTCTCTAGGTTAAGAAGGAAGTCGTAGTGAGGACCAACCTGAGCAAAGAGCACAATTCCTCACGTTACACTGGTAGTCGTCGTAAGAGGAATTGCCAACTACGCCTGGCTGAGGCCTTCCCTGTGTTAAGGAACCAGCCACACTTAGAGGCCTTGAAAGGACAATTTATTCAGCGAAGTTCCCATTGTTTGGCGATGGTCAACCTTTGCAGCGCCAATACTGCAGGGACTTAGGTTTGCTGCTAACAGGGCTAGGTGACCCTGCATACAGAAGCAGGCGTTTCCCTTTGGAAGCTTGGATCCCGGTTTCTCAAGGGCTGCTTGCAAGACCCTGCTATTGCCCAGCATCTGTCCTCTGCCCCTACGCCCGGGTAGGAAGGAGTATTTTAGCCTGAGAAGCAGGGCTCTTGCAACTCTGGAGGAGAGCTAATCCTGTAGCCCACGTTCTTCCTGGGAAACCGCAAGGCGACGCTTGGCCTCAGTGTAGTGGCGAAATGGCCGCCGGACAGGTCTTGCCTGCCGCGGTTTCCGTGAGTTCTCCACCGTCTTCGGGCTTAAATGGAGAGCTGTCGGCTCTCACAGAACTCTGGCCTCCGCACTGTTTGCCATGCAACTGCACTCGAGACCACACGTCTCCTCCCGGCCTGCTGAGAAACAGGCCGCCGTGCAGGCCCTTCGTAACACTTCTTGGCATGTAAACACCAAGGCGACACGCTGTCCTCTTCCTTGGAAACCTACGTTGCCACAGCTTGCCAAACGCTACCGAAGGCAGTCCTAACCAGTCTCGTGTGCTGCGCAACTTTGATTCGGTTACGGAAAGCCACCTGCGTTGAGGTGAACACTCTGCTCAGCGTTCTTTCCGGGAGCTCACAATCGACCCCTCTCTAGGTTAAGCAGGATGTCGAGGTGAGGTCCAAACTGAGCAAAGAGCACAATTGCTCACTTTGCAGTGGTAGTCGTCGTAAGAGGCATTGCCTACTAGGCCTTGCTAAGGTCTTCGTTCTGTTAGGGAAGTCGCCACACTTAGACGCCTGTAAAGGAAACTTTAT
The DNA here is from genome assembly GCF_964374135.1 of Grampus griseus. Classification (NCBI taxonomy): domain Eukaryota; kingdom Metazoa; phylum Chordata; class Mammalia; order Artiodactyla; family Delphinidae; genus Grampus; species Grampus griseus. The sequence continues at coordinate 495,249 of NW_028133254.1, read as the reverse complement.
TCAGCGAAGTTCCCAGTGTCTTGTGACGGTGTCCCTTCGCAGGGCCAATACAGCAGGGACTTAGGTTTGCTGCTAACTAGGCTAGGTGACCCTGCATACAGAAGCAGGCTTTTCCCTTTGGAAGCTTGGATCCCGGTTTCTCAGGGGCTGCTTGCAAGACCCTGCTATTGCCCAGCATCTATCCTTTGCCCCTACGCCTGGGTAGGAAGCGAGTATTTTAGCCTGAGAAGCAGGGCTCTTGCAACTCTGGAGGAGAGCTAATCCTGCAGCCCACGTTCGTCCTGGGAAACCGCAAGGCGACCCTTGGCCTCAGTGTAGTGACGAAATGGCCGCCGGACAGGTCTTGCCTGCCGCGGTTTCCGTGAGTTCTCCACCGTCTTCGGGCTTAAATGGAGAGCGAGGAGAGCTGTCGGCTCTCACAGAACTCTGGCCTCCGCACTGTTTGCCATGCAACTGCACTCGAGACCACACGTCTCCTCCCGGCCTGCTGAGAAACAGGCATCCGTGTAGGCCCTTGTTAACATTTCCTGGCGTGCAGAGTCCAAGGCGACACGCTGTCCTCTTCCTTGGAAACCTACGTTGCCACAGCTTGCCAAACGCTACCGAAGGCAGTCCTAACCAGTCTCGTGTGCTGCGCAACTTTGTTTCGGTTACGGAAAGCCACCTGCGTTGAGGTGAACACTCTGCTCAGCGTTCTTTCCGGGAGCTCACAATCGCCCCCTCTCTAGGTTAAGCAGGATGTCGAGGTGAGGTCCAAACTGAGCAAAGAGCACAATTGCTCACTTTGCAGTGGTAGTCGTCGTAAGAGGCATTGCCTACTAGGCCTTGCTAAGGTCTTCATTCTGTTAGGGAAGTCGCCACACTTAGACGCCTGTAAAGGAAACTTTATTCAGCGAAGTTCCCAGTGTCTTGCGACGGTGTCCCTTCGCAGGGCCAATACAGCAGGGACTTAGGTTTGCTGCTAACTAGGCTAGGTGACCCTGCATACAGAAGCAGGCTTTTCCCTTTGGAAGCTTGGATTCCGGTTTCTCAGGGGCTGCTTCCAAGACCCTGCTATTGCCCAGCATCTATCCTCTGCCCCTACGCCTGGGTAGGAAGCGAGTATTTTAGCCTGGGAAGCAGGGCTCTTGCAACTCTGGAGGAGAGCTAATCCTGCAGCCCACGTTCGTCCTGGGAAACCGCAAGGCGACGCTTGGCCTCAGTGTAGTGGCGAAATGGCCGCCGGACAGGTCTTGCCTGCCGCGGTTTCCGTGAGTTCTCCACCGTCTTCGGGCTTAAATGGAGAGCGAGGAGAGCTGTCGGCTCTCACAGAACTCTGGCCTCCGCACTGTTTGCCATGCAGCTGAACGCAAGACCACACGTCTCCTCCCGGCCTGCTGAGAAACAGGCCGCCGTGCAGGCCCTTCGTAACACTTCTTGGCATGTAAACACAAAGGCGACACGCTATCCTCTTCCTTGGAAACCTACGTTGCCCCAGCTTGCCAACGCTCACGAAGGCAGTCCGAGCCCGTCTCATGTGCTGGGCCACTTGCATTCAGTGAGGAAAAGCCACCTGCATTGAGGTGAACAGTCTGCTCAGCGTTCTTTCCGGGAGCTCACACTTGCCGCCTCTCTAGGTTAAGAAGGAAGTCGTAGTGAGGACCAACCTGAGCAAAGAGCACAATTCCTCACGTTACACTGGTAGTCGTCGTAAGAGGAATTGCCAACTACGCCTGGCTGAGGCCTTCCCTGTGTTAAGGAACCAGCCACACTTAGAGGCCTTGAAAGGACAATTTATTCAGCGAAGTTCCCATTGTTTGGCGATGGTCAACCTTTGCAGCGCCAATACTGCAGGGACTTAGGTTTGCTGCTAACAGGGCTAGGTGACCCTGCATACAGAAGCAGGCGTTTCCCTTTGGAAGCTTGGATCCCGGTTTCTCAGGGGCTGCTTGCAAGACCCTGCTATTGCCCAGCATCTGTCCTCTGCCCCTACGCCCGGGTAGGAAGGAGTATTTTAGCCTGAGAAGCAGGGCTCTTGCAACTCTGGAGGAGAGCTAATCCTGCAGCCCACGTTCTTCCTGGGAAACCGCAAGGCGACGCTTGGCCTCAGTGTAGTGGCGAAATGGCCGCCGGACAGGTCTTGCCTGCCGCGGTTTCCGTGAGTTCTCCACCGTCTTCGGGCTTAAATGGAGAGCTGTCGGCTCTCACAGAACTCTGGCCTCCGCACTGTTTGCCATGCAACTGCACTCGAGACCACACGTCTCCGCCCGGCCTGCTGAGAAACAGGCCGCCGTACAGGCCCTTCGTAACACTTCTTGGCATGTAAACACCAAGGCGACACGCTGTCCTCTTCCTTGGAAACCCACGTTGCCACAGCTTGCCAAACGCTACCGAAGGCAGTCCTAACCAGTCTCGTGTGCTGCGCAACTTTGATTCGGTTACGGAAAGCCACCTGCGTTGAGGTGAACACTCTGCTCAGCGTTCTTTCCGGGAGCTCACAATCGCCCCCTCTCTAGGTTAAGCAGGATGTCGAGGTGAGGTCCAAACTGAGCAAAGAGCACAATTGCTCACTTTGCAGTGGTAGTCGTCGTAAGAGGCATTGCCTACTAGGCCTTGCTAAGGTCTTCGTTCTGTTAGGGAAGTCGCCACACTTAGACGCCTGTAAAGGAAACTTTATTCAGCGAAGTTCCCAGTGTCTTGCGACGGTGTCCCTTCGCAGGGCCAATACAGCAGGGACTTAGGTTTGCTGCTAACTAGGCTAGGTGACCCTGCATACAGAAACAGGCTTTTCCCTTTGGAAGCTTGGATCCCGGTTTCTCAGGGGCTGCTTGCAAGACCCTGCTATTGCCCAGCATCTGTCCTCTGCCCCTACGCCTGGGTAGGAAGCGAGTATTTTAGCCTGAGAAGCAGGGCTCTTGCAACTCTGGAGGAGAGCTAATCCTGCAGCCCACGTTCGTCCTGGGAAACCGCAAGGCGACCCTTGGCCTCAGTGTAGAGGCTAAATGGCCGCCGGACAGGTCTTGCCTGCCGCGGTTTCCGTGAGTTCTCCACCGTCTTCGGGCTTAAATGGAGAGCGAGGAGAGCTGTCGGCTCTCACAGAACTCTGGCCTCCGCACTGTTTGCCATGCAGCTGAACGCAAGACCACACGTCTCCTCCCGGCCTGCTGAGAAACAGGCCGCCGTGCAGGCCCTTTGTAACACTTCTTGGCATGTAGACTCCAAGGCGACACGCTGTCCTCTTCCTTGGAAACCTACGTTGCCCCAGGTTGCCAACGCTCACGAAGGCAGTCCGAGCCCGTCTCATGTGCTGGGCCACTTGCATTCAGTGAGGAAAAGCCACCTGCATTGAGGTGAACAGTCTGCTCAGCGTTCTTTCCGGGAGCTCACACTTGCCGCCTCTCTAGGTTAAGCAGGAAGTCGTAGTGAGGACCAACCTGAGCAAAGAGCACAATTCCTCACGTTACACTGGTAGTCGTCGTAAGAGGAATTGCCAACTACGCCTGGCTGAGGCCTTCCCTGTGTTAAGGAACCAGCCACACTTAGAGGCCTTGAAAGGACAATTTATTCAGCGAAGTTCCCATTGTTTGGCGATGGTCAACCTTTGCAGCGCCAATACTGCAGGGACTTAGGTTTGCTGCTAACAGGGCTAGGTGACCCTGCATACAGAAGCAGGCGTTTCCCTTTGGAAGCTTGGATCCCGGTTTCTCAGGGGCTGCTTGCAAGACCCTGCTATTGCCCAGCATCTGTCCTCTGCCCCTACGCCCGGGTAGGAAGGAGTATTTTAGCCTGAGAAGCAGGGCTCTTGCAACTCTGGAGGAGAGCTAATCCTGCAGCCCACGTTCTTCCTGGGAAACCGCAAGGCGACGCTTGGCCTCAGTGTAGTGGCGAAATGGCCGCCGGACAGGTCTTGCCTGCCGCGGTTTCCGTGAGTTCTCCACCGTCTTCGGGCTTAAATGGAGAGCTGTCGGCTCTCACAGAACTCTGGCCTCCGCACTGTTTGCCATGCAACTGCACTCGAGACCACACGTCTCCTCCCGGCCTGCTGAGAAACAGGCCGCCGTGCAGGCCCTTCGTAACACTTCTTGGCATGTAAACACCAAGGCGACACGCTGTCCTCTTCCTTGGAAACCTACGTTGCCACAGCTTGCCAAACGCTACCGAAGGCAGTCCTAACCAGTCTCGTGTGCTGCGCAACTTTGATTCGGTTACGGAAAGCCACCTGCGTTGAGGTGAACACTCTGCTCAGCGTTCTTTCCGGGAGCTCACAATCGCCCCCTCTCTAGGTTAAGCAGGATGTCGAGGTGAGGTCCAAACTGAGCAAAGAGCACAATTGCTCACTTTGCAGTGGTAGTCGTCGTAAGAGGCATTGCCTACTAGGCCTTGCTAAGGTCTTCGTTCTGTTAGGGAAGTCGCCACACTTAGACGCCTGTAAAGGAAACTTTATTCAGCGAAGTTCCCAGTGTCTTGCGACGGTGTCCCTTCGCAGGGCCAATACAGCAGGGACTTAGGTTTGCTGCTAACTAGGCTAGGTGACCCTGCATACAGAAACAGGCTTTTCCCTTTGGAAGCTGGGATCCCGGTTTCTCAGGGGCTGCTTGCAAGACCCTGCTATTGCCCAGCATCTGTCCTCTGCCCCTACGCCTGGGTAGGAAGCGAGTATTTTAGCCTGAGAAGCAGGGCTCTTGCAATTCTGGAGGAGAGCTAATCCTGCAGCCCACGTTCGTCCTGGGAAACCGCAAGGTGACCCTTGGCCTCAGTGTAGTGGCGAAATGGCCGCCGGACAGGTCTTGCCTGCCGCGGTTTCCGTGAGTTCTCCACCGTCTTCGGGCTTAAATGGAGAGCGAGGAGAGCTGTCGGCTCTCACAGAACTCTGGCCTCCGCACTGTTTGCCATGCAACTGCACTCGAGACCACACGTCTCCTCCCGGCCTGCTGAGAAACAGGCATCCGTGTAGGCCCTTGTTAACATTTCCTGGCGTGCAGAGTCCAAGGCGACACGCTGTCCTCTTCCTTGGAAACCCACGTTGCTACAGCTTGCCAAACGCTACCGAAGGCAGTCCTAACCAGTCTCGTGTGCTGCGCAACTTTGATTCGGTTACGGAAAGCCACCTGCGTTGAGGTGAACACTCTGCTCAGCGTTCTTTCCGGGAGCTCACAATCGCCCCCTCTCTAGCTTAAGCAGGATGTCGAGGTGAGGTCCAAACTGAGCAAAGAGCACAATTGCTCACTTTGCAGTGGTAGTCGTCGTAAGAGGCATTGCCTACTAGGCCTTGCTAAGGTCTTCGTTCTGTTAGGGAAGTCGCCACACTTAGACGCCTGTAAAGGAAACTTTATTCAGCGAAGTTCCCAGTGTCTTGCGACGGTGTCCCTTCGCAGGGCCAATACAGCAGGGACTTAGGTTTGCTGCTAACTAGGCTAGGTGACCCTGCATACAGAAGCAGGCTTTTCCCTTTGGAAGCTTGGATCCCGCTTTCTCAGGGGCTGCTTGCAAGACCCTGCTATTGCCCAGCATCTATCCTCTGCCCCTACGCCTGGGTAGGAAGCGAGTATTTTAGCCTGAGAAGCAGGGCTCTTGCAACTCTGGAGGAGAGCTAATCCTGCAGCCCACGTTCGTCCTGGGAAACCGCAAGGCGAGGCTTGGCCTCAGTGTAGTGGCGAAATGGCCGCCGGACAGGTCTTGCCTGCCGCGGTTTCCGTGAGTTCTCCACCGTCTTCGGGCTTAAATGGAGAGCGAGGAGAGCTGTCGGCTCTCACAGAACTCTGGCCTCTGCACTGTTTGCCATGCAACTGCACTCGAGACCACACGTCTCCTCCCGGCCGGCTGAGAAACAGGCCGCCGTGCAGGCCCTTCGTAACACTTCTTCGCATGTAAACACCAAGGCGACACGCTGTCCTCTTCCTTGGAAACCTACGTTGCCACAGCTTGCCAAACGCTACCGAAGGCAGTCCTAACCAGTCTCGTGTGCTGCGCAACTTTGATTCGGTTACGGAAAGCCACCTGCGTTGAGGTGAACACTCTGCTCAGCGTTCTTTCCGGGAGCTCACAATCGCCCCCTCTCTAGGTTAAGCAGGATGTCGAGGTGAGGTCCAAACTGAGCAAAGAGCACAATTGCTCACTTTGCAGTGGTAGTCGTCGTAAGAGGCATTGCCTACTAGGCCTTGCTAAGGTCTTCGTTCTGTTAGGGAAGTCGCCACACTTAGACGCCTGTAAAGGAAACTTTATTCAGCGAAGTTCCCAGTGTCTTGCGACGGTGTCCCTTCGCAGGGCCAATACAGCAGGGACTTAGGTTTGCTGCTAACTAGGCTAGGTGACCCTGCATACAGAAACAGGCTTTTCCCTTTGGAAGCTTGGATCCCGGTTTCTCAGGGGCTGCTTGCAAGACCCTGCTATTGCCCAGCATCTGTCCTCTGCCCCTACGCCTGGGTAGGAAGCGAGTATTTTAGCCTGAGAAGCAGGGCTCTTGCAACTCTGGAGGAGAGCTAATCCTGCAGCCCACGTTCGTCCTGGGAAACCGCAAGGCGACCCTTGGCCTCAGTGTAGAGGCTAAATGGCCGCCGGACAGGTCTTGCCTGCCGCGGTTTCCGTGAGTTCTCCACCGTCTTCGGGCTTAAATGGAGAGCGAGGAGAGCTGTCGGCTCTCACAGAACTCTGGCCTCCGCACTGTTTGCCATGCAACTGCACTCGAGACCACACGTCTCCTCCCGGCCTGCTGAGAAACAGGCCGCCGTGCAGGCCCTTCGTAACACTTCTTGGCATGTAGACTCCAAGGCGACACGCTGTCCTCTTCCTTGGAAACCTACGTTGCCCCAGCTTGCCAACGCTCACGAAGGCAGTCCGAGCCCGTCTCATGTGCTGGGCCACTTGCATTCAGTGAGGAAAAGCCACCTGCATTGAGGTGAACAGTCTGCTCAGCGTTCTTTCCGGGAGCTCACACTTGCCGCCTCTCTAGGTTAAGCAGGAAGTCGTAGTGAGGACCAACCTGAGCAAAGAGCACAATTCCTCACGTTACACTGGTAGTCGTCGTAAGAGGAATTGCCAACTACGCCTGGCTGAGGCCTTCCCTGTGTTAAGGAACCAGCCACACTTAGAGGCCTTGAAAGGACAATTTATTCAGCGAAGTTCCCATTGTTTGGCGATGGTCAACCTTTGCAGCGCCAATACTGCAGGGACTTAGGTTTGCTGCTAACAGGGCTAGGTGACCCTGCATACAGAAGCAGGCGTTTCCCTTTGGAAGCTTGGATCCCGGTTTCTCAGGGGCTGCTTGCAAGACCCTGCTATTGCCCAGCATCTGTCCTCTGCCCCTACGCCCGGGTAGGAAGGAGTATTTTAGCCTGAGAAGCAGGGCTCTTGCAACTCTGGAGGAGAGCTAATCCTGCAGCCCACGTTCTTCCTGGGAAACCGCAAGGCGACGCTTGGCCTCAGTGTAGTGGCGAAATGGCCGCCGGACAGGTCTTGCCTGCCGCGGTTTCCGTGAGTTCTCCACCGTCTTCGGGCTTAAATGGAGAGCTGTCGGCTCTCACAGAACTCTGGCCTCCGCACTGTTTGCCATGCAACTGCACTCGAGACCACACGTCTCCTCCCGGCCTGCTGAGAAACAGGCCGCCGTGCAGGCCCTTCGTAACACTTCTTGGCATGTAAACACCAAGGCGACACGCTGTCCTCTTCCTTGGAAACCTACGTTGCCACAGCTTGCCAAACGCTACCGAAGGCAGTCCTAACCAGTCTCGTGTGCTGCGCAACTTTGATTCGGTTACGGAAAGCCACCTGCGTTGAGGTGAACACTCTGCTCAGCGTTCTTTCCGGGAGCTCACAATCGCCCCCTCTCTAGGTTAAGCAGGATGTCGAGGTGAGGTCCAAACTGAGCAAAGAGCACAATTGCTCACTTTGCAGTGGTAGTCGTCGTAAGAGGCATTGCCTACTAGGCCTTGCTAAGGTCTTCGTTCTGTTAGGGAAGTCGCCACACTTAGACGCCTGTAAAGGAAACTTTATTCAGCGAAGTTCCCAGTGTCTTGCGACGGTGTCCCTTCGCAGGGCCAATACAGCAGGGACTTAGGTTTGCTGCTAACTAGGCTAGGTGACCCTGCATACAGAAACAGGCTTTTCCCTTTGGAAGCTTGGATCCCGGTTTCTCAGGGGCTGCTTGCAAGACCCTGCTATTGCCCAGCATCTGTCCTCTGCCCCTACGCCTGGGTAGGAAGCGAGTATTTTAGCCTGAGAAGCAGGGCTCTTGCAACTCTGGAGGAGAGCTAATCCTGCAGCCCACGTTCGTCCTGGGAAACCGCAAGGCGACCCTTGGCCTCAGTGTAGAGGCTAAATGGCCGCCGGACAGGTCTTGCCTGCCGCGGTTTCCGTGAGTTCTCCACCGTCTTCGGGCTTAAATGGAGAGCGAGGAGAGCTGTCGGCTCTCACAGAACTCTGGCCTCCGCACTGTTTGCCATGCAGCTGAACGCAAGACCACACGTCTCCTCCCGGCCTGCTGAGAAACAGGCCGCCGTGCAGGCCCTTTGTAACACTTCTTGGCATGTAGACTCCAAGGCGACACGCTGTCCTCTTCCTTGGAAACCTACGTTGCCCCAGCTTGCCAACGCTCACGAAGGCAGTCCGAGCCCGTCTCATGTGCTGGGCCACTTGCATTCAGTGAGGAAAAGCCACCTGCATTGAGGTGAACAGTCTGCTCAGCGTTCTTTCCGGGAGCTCACACTTGCCGCCTCTCTAGGTTAAGCAGGAAGTCGTAGTGAGGACCAACCTGAGCAAAGAGCACAATTCCTCACGTTACACTGGTAGTCGTCGTAAGAGGAATTGCTAACTACGCCTGGCTGAGGCCTTCCCTGTGTTAAGGAACCAGCCACACTTAGAGGCCTTGAAAGGACAATTTATTCAGCGAAGTTCCCATTGTTTGGCGATGGTCAACCTTTGCAGCGCCAATACTGCAGGGACTTAGGTTTGCTGCTAACAGGGCTAGGTGACCCTGCATACAGAAGCAGGCGTTTCCCTTTGGAAGCTTGGATCCCGGTCTCTCAGGGGCTGCTTGCAAGACCCTGCTATTGCCCAGCATCTGTCCTCTGCCCCTACGCCCGGGTAGGAAGGAGTATTTTAGCCTGAGAAGCAGGGCTCTTGCAACTCTGGAGGAGAGCTAATCCTGCAGCCCACGTTCTTCCTGGGAAACCGCAAGGCGACGCTTGGCCTCAGTGTAGTGGCGAAATGGCCGCCGGACAGGTCTTGCCTGCCGCGGTTTCCGTGAGTTCTCCACCGTCTTCGGGCTTAAATGGAGAGCTGTCGGCTCTCACAGAACTCTGGCCTCCGCACTGTTTGCCATGCAACTGCACTCGAGACCACACGTCTCCTCCCGGCCTGCTGAGAAACAGGCTGCCGTGCAGGCCCTTCGTAACACTTCTTGGCATGTAAACACCAAGGCGACACGCTGTCCTCTTCCTTGGAAACCTACGTTGCCACAGCTTGCCAAACGCTACCGAAGGCAGTCCTAACCAGTCTCGTGTGCTGCGCAACTTTGATTCGGTTACGGAAAGCCACCTGCGTTGAGGTGAACACTCTGCTCAGCGTTCTTTCCGGGAGCTCACAATCGCCCCCTCTCTAGGTTAAGCAGGATGTCGAGGTGAGGTCCAAACTGAGCAAAGAGCACAATTGCTCACTTTGCAGTGGTAGTCGTCGTAAGAGGCATTGCCTACTAGGCCTTGCTAAGGTCTTCGTTCTGTTAGGGAAGTCGCCACACTTAGACGCCTGTAAAGGAAACTTTATTCAGCGAAGTTCCCAGTGTCTTGCGACGGTGTCCCTTCGCAGGGCCAATACAGCAGGGACTTAGGTTTGCTGCTAACTAGGCTAGGTGACCCTGCATACAGAAGCAGGCTTTTCCCTTTGGAAGCTTGGATCCCGCTTTCTCAGGGGCTGCTTGCAAGACCCTGCTATTGCCCAGCATCTATCCTCTGCCCCTACGCCTGGGTAGGAAGCGAGTATTTTAGCCTGAGAAGCAGGGTTCTTGCAACTCTGGAGGAGAGCTAATCCTGCAGCCCACGTTCGTCCTGGGAAACCGCAAGGCGAGGCTTGGCCTCAGTGTAGTGGCGAAATGGCCGCCGGACAGGTCTTGCCTGCCGCGGTTTCCGTGAGTTCTCCACCGTCTTCGGGCTTAAATGGAGAGCGAGGAGAGCTGTCGGCTCTCACAGAACTCTGGCCTCCGCACTGTTTGCCATGCAACTGCACTCGAGACCACACGTCTCCTCCCGGCCTGCTGAGAAACAGGCCGCCGTGCAGGCCCTTCGTAACACTTCTTGTCATGTAAACACCAAGGCGACACGCTGTCCTCTTCCTTGGAAACCTACGTTGCCCCAGCTTGCCAACGCTCACGAAGGCAGTCCGAGCCCGTCTCATGTGCTGGGCCACTTGCATTCAGTGAGGAAAAGCCACCTGCATTGAGGTGAACAGTCTGCTCAGCGTTCTTTCCGGGAGCTCACACTTGCCGCCTCTCTAGGTTAAGCAGGAAGTCGTAGTGAGGACCAACCTGAGCAAAGAGCACAATTCCTCACGTTACACTGGTAGTCGTCGTAAGAGGAATTGCCAACTACGCCTGGCTGAGGCCTTCCCTGTGTTAAGGAACCAGCCACACTTAGAGGCCTTGAAAGGACAATTTATTCAGCGAAGTTCCCATTGTTTGGCGATGGTCAACCTTTGCAGCGCCAATACTGCAGGGACTTAGGTTTGCTGCTAACAGGGCTAGGTGACCCTGCATACAGAAGCAGGCGTTTCCCTTTGGAAGCTTGGATCCCGGTTTCTCAGGGGCTGCTTGCAAGACCCTGCTATTGCCCAGCATCTGTCCTCTGCCCCTACGCCCGGGTAGGAAGGAGTATTTTAGCCTGAGAAGCAGGGCTCTTGCAACTCTGGAGGAGAGCTAATCCTGCAGCCCACGTTCTTCCTGGGAAACCGCAAGGCGACCCTTGGCCTCAGTGTAGAGGCTAAATGGCCGCCGGACAGGTCTTGCCTGCCGCGGTTTCCGTGAGTTCTCCACCGTCTTCGGGCTTAAATGGAGAGCTGTCGGCTCTCACAGAACTCTGGCCTCCGCACTGTTTGCCATGCAACTGCACTCGAGACCACACGTCTCCTCCCGGCCTGCTGAGAAACAGGCATCCGTGTAGGCCCTTGTTAACATTTCCTGGCGTGCAGAGTCCAAGGCGACACGCTGTCCTCTTCCTTGGAAACCTACGTTGCCACAGCTTGCCAAACGCTACCGAAGGCAGTCCTAACCAGTCTCGTGTGCTGCGCAACTTTGATTCGGTTACGAAAAGCCACCTGCGTTGAGGTGAACACTCTGCTCAGCGTTCTTTCCGGGAGCTCACAATCGCCCCCTCTCTAGGTTAAGCAGGATGTCGAGGTGAGGTCCAAACTGAGCAAAGAGCACAATTGCTCACTTTGCAGTGGTAGTCGTCGTAAGAGGCATTGCCTACTAGGCCTTGCTAAGGTCTTCGTTCTGTTAGGGAAGTCGCCACACTTAGACGCCTGTAAAGGAAACTTTATTCAGCGAAGTTCCCAGTGTCTTGCGACGGTGTCCCTTCGCAGGGCCAATACAGCAGGGACTTAGGTTTGCTGCTAACTAGGCTAGGTGACCCTGCATACAGAAACAGGCTTTTCCCTTTGGAAGCTTGGATCCCGGTTTCTCAGGGGCTGCTTGCAAGACCCTGCTATTGCCCAGCATCTGTCCTCTGCCCCTACGCCTGGGTAGGAAGCGAGTATTTTAGCCTGAGAAGCAGGGCTCTTGCAACTCTGGAGGAGAGCTAATCCTGCAGCCCACGTTCGTCCTGGGAAACCGCAAGGCGACCCTTGGCCTCAGTGTAGAGGCTAAATGGCCGCCGGACAGGTCTTGCCTGCCGCGGTTTCCGTGAGTTCTCCACCGTCTTCGGGCTTAAATGGAGAGCGAGGAGAGCTGTCGGCTCTCACAGAACTCTGGCCTCCGCACTGTTTGCCATGCAGCTGAACGCAAGACCACACGTCTCCTCCCGGCCTGCTGAGAAACAGGCCGCCGTGCAGGCCCTTTGTAACACTTCTTGGCATGTAGACTCCAAGGCGACACGCTGTCCTCTTCCTTGGAAACCTACGTTGCCCCAGCTTGCCAACGCTCACGAAGGCAGTCCGAGCCCGTCTCATGTGCTGGGCCACTTGCATTCAGTGAGGAAAAGCCACCTGCATTGAGGTGAACAGTCTGCTCAGCGTTCTTTCCGGGAGCTCACACTTGCCGCCTCTCTAGGTTAAGCAGGAAGTCGTAGTGAGGACCAACCTGAGCAAAGAGCACAATTCCTCACGTTACACTGGTAGTCGTCGTAAGAGGAATTGCTAACTACGCCTGGCTGAGGCCTTCCCTGTGTTAAGGAACCAGCCACACTTAGAGGCCTTGAAAGGACAATTTATTCAGCGAAGTTCCCATTGTTTGGCGATGGTCAACCTTTGCAGCGCCAATACTGCAGGGACTTAGGTTTGCTGCTAACAGGGCTAGGTGACCCTGCATACAGAAGCAGGCGTTTCCCTTTGGAAGCTTGGATCCCGGTCTCTCAGGGGCTGCTTGCAAGACCCTGCTATTGCCCAGCATCTGTCCTCTGCCCCTACGCCCGGGTAGGAAGGAGTATTTTAGCCTGAGAAGCAGGGCTCTTGCAACTCTGGAGGAGAGCTAATCCTGCAGCCCACGTTCTTCCTGGGAAACCGCAAGGCGACGCTTGGCCTCAGTGTAGTGGCGAAATGGCCGCCGGACAGGTCTTGCCTGCCGCGGTTTCCGTGAGTTCTCCACCGTCTTCGGGCTTAAATGGAGAGCTGTCGGCTCTCACAGAACTCTGGCCTCCGCACTGTTTGCCATGCAACTGCACTCGAGACCACACGTCTCCTCCCGGCCTGCTGAGAAACAGGCTGCCGTGCAGGCCCTTCGTAACACTTCTTGGCATGTAAACACCAAGGCGACACGCTGTCCTCTTCCTTGGAAACCTACGTTGCCACAGCTTGCCAAACGCTACCGAAGGCAGTCCTAACCAGTCTCGTGTGCTGCGCAACTTTGATTCGGTTACGGAAAGCCACCTGCGTTGAGGTGAACACTCTGCTCAGCGTTCTTTCCGGGAGCTCACAATCGCCCCCTCTCTAGGTTAAGCAGGATGTCGAGGTGAGGTCCAAACTGAGCAAAGAGCACAATTGCTCACTTTGCAGTGGTAGTCGTCGTAAGAGGCATTGCCTACTAGGCCTTGCTAAGGTCTTCGTTCTGTTAGGGAAGTCGCCACACTTAGACGCCTGTAAAGGAAACTTTATTCAGCGAAGTTCCCAGTGTCTTGCGACGGTGTCCCTTCGCAGGGCCAATACAGCAGGGACTTAGGTTTGCTGCTAACTAGGCTAGGTGACCCTGCATACAGAAACAGGCTTTTCCCTTTGGAAGCTTGGATCCCGCTTTCTCAGGGGCTGCTTGCAAGACCCTGCTATTGCCCAGCATCTGTCCTCTGCCCCTACGCCTGGGTAGGAAGCGAGTATTTTAGCCTGAGAAGCAGGGCTCTTGCAACTCTGGAGGAGAGCTAATCCTGCAGCCCACGTTCGTCCTGGGAAACCGCAAGGCGACCCTTGGCCTCAGTGTAGAGGCTAAATGGCCGCCGGACAGGTCTTGCCTGCCGCGGTTTCCGTGAGTTCTCCACCGTCTTCGGGCTTAAATGGAGAGCGAGGAGAGCTGTCGGCTCTCACAGAACTCTGGCCTCCGCACTGTTTGCCATGCAACTGCACTCGAGACCACACGTCTCCTCCCGGCCTGCTGAGAAACAGGCCGCCGTGCAGGCCCTTCGTAACACTTCTTGGCATGTAGACTCCAAGGCGACACGCTGTCCTCTTCCTTGGAAACCTACGTTGCCCCAGCTTGCCAACGCTCACGAAGGCAGTCCGAGCCCGTCTCATGTGCTGGGCCACTTGCATTCAGTGAGGAAAAGCCACCTGCATTGAGGTGAACAGTCTGCTCAGCGTTCTTTCCGGGAGCTCACACTTGCCGCCTCTCTAGGTTAAGCAGGAAGTCGTAGTGAGGACCAACCTGAGCAAAGAGCACAATTCCTCACGTTACACTGGTAGTCGTCGTAAGAGGAATTGCCAACTACGCCTGGCTGAGGCCTTCCCTGTGTTAAGGAACCAGCCACACTTAGAGGCCTTGAAAGGACAATTTATTCAGCGAAGTTCCCATTGTTTGGCGATGGTCAACCTTTGCAGCGCCAATACTGCAGGGACTTAGGTTTGCTGCTAACAGGGCTAGGTGACCCTGCATACAGAAGCAGGCGTTTCCCTTTGGAAGCTTGGATCCCGGTTTCTCAGGGGCTGCTTGCAAGACCCTGCTATTGCCCAGCATCTGTCCTCTGCCCCTACGCCCGGGTAGGAAGGAGTATTTTAGCCTGAGAAGCAGGGCTCTTGCAACTCTGGAGGAGAGCTAATCCTGCAGCCCACGTTCTTCCTGGGAAACCGCAAGGCGACGCTTGGCCTCAGTGTAGTGGCGAAATGGCCGCCGGACAGGTCTTGCCTGCCGCGGTTTCCGTGAGTTCTCCACCGTCTTCGGGCTTAAATGGAGAGCTGTCGGCTCTCACAGAACTCTGGCCTCCGCACTGTTTGCCATGCAACTGCACTCGAGACCACACGTCTCCTCCCGGCCTGCTGAGAAACAGGCCGCCGTGCAGGCCCTTCGTAACACTTCTTGGCATGTAAACACCAAGGCGACACGCTGTCCTCTTCCTTGGAAACCTACGTTGCCACAGCTTGCCAAACGCTACCGAAGGCAGTCCTAACCAGTCTCGTGTGCTGCGCAACTTTGATTCGGTTACGGAAAGCCACCTGCGTTGAGGTGAACACTCTGCTCAGCGTTCTTTCCGGGAGCTCACAATCGCCCCCTCTCTAGGTTAAGCAGGATGTCGAGGTGAGGTCCAAACTGAGCAAAGAGCACAATTGCTCACTTTGCAGTGGTAGTCGTCGTAAGAGGCATTGCCTACTAGGCCTTGCTAAGGTCTTCGTTCTGTTAGGGAAGTCGCCACACTTAGACGCCTGTAAAGGAAACTTTATTCAGCGAAGTTCCCAGTGTCTTGCGACGGTGTCCCTTCGCAGGGCCAATACAGCAGGGACTTAGGTTTGCTGCTAACTAGGCTAGGTGACCCTGCATACAGAAACAGGCTTTTCCCTTTGGAAGCTTGGATCCCGCTTTCTCAGGGGCTGCTTGCAAGACCCTGCTATTGCCCAGCATCTGTCCTCTGCCCCTACGCCTGGGTAGGAAGCGAGTATTTTAGCCTGAGAAGCAGGGCTCTTGCAACTCTGGAGGAGAGCTAATCCTGCAGCCCACGTTCGTCCTGGGAAACCGCAAGGCGACCCTTGGCCTCAGTGTAGAGGCTAAATGGCCGCCGGACAGGTCTTGCCTGCCGCGGTTTCCGTGAGTTCTCCACCGTCTTCGGGCTTAAATGGAGAGCGAGGAGAGCTGTCGGCTCTCACAGAACTCTGGCCTCCGCACTGTTTGCCATGCAGCTGAACGCAAGACCACACGTCTCCTCCCGGCCTGCTGAGAAACAGGCCGCCGTGCAGGCCCTTTGTAACACTTCTTGGCATGTAGACTCCAAGGCGACACGCTGTCCTCTTCCTTGGAAACCTACGTTGCCCCAGCTTGCCAACGCTCACGAAGGCAGTCCGAGCCCGTCTCATGTGCTGGGCCACTTGCATTCAGTGAGGAAAAGCCACCTGCATTGAGGTGAACAGTCTGCTCAGCGTTCTTTCCGGGAGCTCACACTTGCCGCCTCTCTAGGTTAAGCAGGAAGTCGTAGTGAGGACCAACCTGAGCAAAGAGCACAATTCCTCACGTTACACTGGTAGTCGTCGTAAGAGGAATTGCTAACTACGCCTGGCTGAGGCCTTCCCTGTGTTAAGGAACCAGCCACACTTAGAGGCCTTGAAAGGACAATTTATTCAGCGAAGTTCCCATTGTTTGGCGATGGTCAACCTTTGCAGCGCCAATACTGCAGGGACTTAGGTTTGCTGCTAACAGGGCTAGGTGACCCTGCATACAGAAGCAGGCGTTTCCCTTTGGAAGCTTGGATCCCGGTCTCTCAGGGGCTGCTTGCAAGACCCTGCTATTGCCCAGCATCTGTCCTCTGCCCCTACGCCCGGGTAGGAAGGAGTATTTTAGCCTGAGAAGCAGGGCTCTTGCAACTCTGGAGGAGAGCTAATCCTGCAGCCCACGTTCTTCCTGGGAAACCGCAAGGCGACGCTTGGCCTCAGTGTAGTGGCGAAATGGCCGCCGGACAGGTCTTGCCTGCCGCGGTTTCCGTGAGTTCTCCACCGTCTTCGGGCTTAAATGGAGAGCTGTCGGCTCTCACAGAACTCTGGCCTCCGCACTGTTTGCCATGCAACTGCACTCGAGACCACACGTCTCCTCCCGGCCTGCTGAGAAACAGGCTGCCGTGCAGGCCCTTCGTAACACTTCTTGGCATGTAAACACCAAGGCGACACGCTGTCCTCTTCCTTGGAAACCTACGTTGCCACAGCTTGCCAAACGCTACCGAAGGCAGTCCTAACCAGTCTCGTGTGCTGCGCAACTTTGATTCGGTTACGGAAAGCCACCTGCGTTGAGGTGAACACTCTGCTCAGCGTTCTTTCCGGGAGCTCACAATCGCCCCCTCTCTAGGTTAAGCAGGATGTCGAGGTGAGGTCCAAACTGAGCAAAGAGCACAATTGCTCACTTTGCAGTGGTAGTCGTCGTAAGAGGCATTGCCTACTAGGCCTTGCTAAGGTCTTCGTTCTGTTAGGGAAGTCGCCACACTTAGACGCCTGTAAAGGAAACTTTATTCAGCGAAGTTCCCAGTGTCTTGCGACGGTGTCCCTTCGCAGGGCCAATACAGCAGGGACTTAGGTTTGCTGCTAACTAGGCTAGGTGACCCTGCATACAGAAGCAGGCTTTTCCCTTTGGAAGCTTGGATCCCGCTTTCTCAGGGGCTGCTTGCAAGACCCTGCTATTGCCCAGCATCTATCCTCTGCCCCTACGCCTGGGTAGGAAGCGAGTATTTTAGCCTGAGAAGCAGGGTTCTTGCAACTCTGGAGGAGAGCTAATCCTGCAGCCCACGTTCGTCCTGGGAAACCGCAAGGCGAGGCTTGGCCTCAGTGTAGTGGCGAAATGGCCGCCGGACAGGTCTTGCCTGCCGCGGTTTCCGTGAGTTCTCCACCGTCTTCGGGCTTAAATGGAGAGCGAGGAGAGCTGTCGGCTCTCACAGAACTCTGGCCTCCGCACTGTTTGCCATGCAACTGCACTCGAGACCACACGTCTCCTCCCGGCCTGCTGAGAAACAGGCCGCCGTGCAGGCCCTTCGTAACACTTCTTGTCATGTAAACACCAAGGCGACACGCTGTCCTCTTCCTTGGAAACCTACGTTGCCCCAGCTTGCCAACGCTCACGAAGGCAGTCCGAGCCCGTCTCATGTGCTGGGCCACTTGCATTCAGTGAGGAAAAGCCACCTGCATTGAGGTGAACAGTCTGCTCAGCGTTCTTTCCGGGAGCTCACACTTGCCGCCTCTCTAGGTTAAGCAGGAAGTCGTAGTGAGGACCAACCTGAGCAAAGAGCACAATTCCTCACGTTACACTGGTAGTCGTCGTAAGAGGAATTGCCAACTACGCCTGGCTGAGGCCTTCCCTGTGTTAAGGAACCAGCCACACTTAGAGGCCTTGAAAGGACAATTTATTCAGCGAAGTTCCCATTGTTTGGCGATGGTCAACCTTTGCAGCGCCAATACTGCAGGGACTTAGGTTTGCTGCTAACAGGGCTAGGTGACCCTGCATACAGAAGCAGGCGTTTCCCTTTGGAAGCTTGGATCCCGGTTTCTCAGGGGCTGCTTGCAAGACCCTGCTATTGCCCAGCATCTGTCCTCTGCCCCTACGCCCGGGTAGGAAGGAGTATTTTAGCCTGAGAAGCAGGGCTCTTGCAACTCTGGAGGAGAGCTAATCCTGCAGCCCACGTTCTTCCTGGGAAACCGCAAGGCGACCCTTGGCCTCAGTGTAGAGGCTAAATGGCCGCCGGACAGGTCTTGCCTGCCGCGGTTTCCGTGAGTTCTCCACCGTCTTCGGGCTTAAATGGAGAGCTGTCGGCTCTCACAGAACTCTGGCCTCCGCACTGTTTGCCATGCAACTGCACTCGAGACCACACGTCTCCTCCCGGCCTGCTGAGAAACAGGCATCCGTGTAGGCCCTTGTTAACATTTCCTGGCGTGCAGAGTCCAAGGCGACACGCTGTCCTCTTCCTTGGAAACCTACGTTGCCACAGCTTGCCAAACGCTACCGAAGGCAGTCCTAACCAGTCTCGTGTGCTGCGCAACTTTGATTCGGTTACGAAAAGCCACCTGCGTTGAGGTGAACACTCTGCTCAGCGTTCTTTCCGGGAGCTCACAATCGCCCCCTCTCTAGGTTAAGCAGGATGTCGAGGTGAGGTCCAAACTGAGCAAAGAGCACAATTGCTCACTTTGCAGTGGTAGTCGTCGTAAGAGGCATTGCCTACTAGGCCTTGCTAAGGTCTTCGTTCTGTTAGGGAAGTCGCCACACTTAGACGCCTGTAAAGGAAACTTTATTCAGCGAAGTTCCCAGTGTCTTGCGACGGTGTCCCTTCGCAGGGCCAATACAGCAGGGACTTAGGTTTGCTGCTAACTAGGCTAGGTGACCCTGCATACAGAAACAGGCTTTTCCCTTTGGAAGCTTGGATCCCGGTTTCTCAGGGGCTGCTTGCAAGACCCTGCTATTGCCCAGCATCTGTCCTCTGCCCCTACGCCTGGGTAGGAAGCGAGTATTTTAGCCTGAGAAGCAGGGCTCTTGCAACTCTGGAGGAGAGCTAATCCTGCAGCCCACGTTCGTCCTGGGAAACCGCAAGGCGACCCTTGGCCTCAGTGTAGAGGCTAAATGGCCGCCGGACAGGTCTTGCCTGCCGCGGTTTCCGTGAGTTCTCCACCGTCTTCGGGCTTAAATGGAGAGCGAGGAGAGCTGTCGGCTCTCACAGAACTCTGGCCTCCGCACTGTTTGCCATGCAGCTGAACGCAAGACCACACGTCTCCTCCCGGCCTGCTGAGAAACAGGCCGCCGTGCAGGCCCTTTGTAACACTTCTTGGCATGTAGACTCCAAGGCGACACGCTGTCCTCTTCCTTGGAAACCTACGTTGCCCCAGCTTGCCAACGCTCACGAAGGCAGTCCGAGCCCGTCTCATGTGCTGGGCCACTTGCATTCAGTGAGGAAAAGCCACCTGCATTGAGGTGAACAGTCTGCTCAGCGTTCTTTCCGGGAGCTCACACTTGCCGCCTCTCTAGGTTAAGCAGGAAGTCGTAGTGAGGACCAACCTGAGCAAAGAGCACAATTCCTCACGTTACACTGGTAGTCGTCGTAAGAGGAATTGCTAACTACGCCTGGCTGAGGCCTTCCCTGTGTTAAGGAACCAGCCACACTTAGAGGCCTTGAAAGGACAATTTATTCAGCGAAGTTCCCATTGTTTGGCGATGGTCAACCTTTGCAGCGCCAATACTGCAGGGACTTAGGTTTGCTGCTAACAGGGCTAGGTGACCCTGCATACAGAAGCAGGCGTTTCCCTTTGGAAGCTTGGATCCCGGTCTCTCAGGGGCTGCTTGCAAGACCCTGCTATTGCCCAGCATCTGTCCTCTGCCCCTACGCCCGGGTAGGAAGGAGTATTTTAGCCTGAGAAGCAGGGCTCTTGCAACTCTGGAGGAGAGCTAATCCTGCAGCCCACGTTCTTCCTGGGAAACCGCAAGGCGACGCTTGGCCTCAGTGTAGTGGCGAAATGGCCGCCGGACAGGTCTTGCCTGCCGCGGTTTCCGTGAGTTCTCCACCGTCTTCGGGCTTAAATGGAGAGCTGTCGGCTCTCACAGAACTCTGGCCTCCGCACTGTTTGCCATGCAACTGCACTCGAGACCACACGTCTCCTCCCGGCCTGCTGAGAAACAGGCTGCCGTGCAGGCCCTTCGTAACACTTCTTGGCATGTAAACACCAAGGCGACACGCTGTCCTCTTCCTTGGAAACCTACGTTGCCACAGCTTGCCAAACGCTACCGAAGGCAGTCCTAACCAGTCTCGTGTGCTGCGCAACTTTGATTCGGTTACGAAAAGCCACCTGCGTTGAGGTGAACACTCTGCTCAGCGTTCTTTCCGGGAGCTCACAATCGCCCCCTCTCTAGGTTAAGCAGGATGTCGAGGTGAGGTCCAAACTGAGCAAAGAGCACAATTGCTCACTTTGCAGTGGTAGTCGTCGTAAGAGGCATTGCCTACTAGGCCTTGCTAAGGTCTTCGTTCTGTTAGGGAAGTCGCCACACTTAGACGCCTGTAAAGGAAACTTTATTCAGCGAAGTTCCCAGTGTCTTGCGACGGTGTCCCTTCGCAGGGCCAATACAGCAGGGACTTAGGTTTGCTGCTAACTAGGCTAGGTGACCCTGCATACAGAAGCAGGCTTTTCCCTTTGGAAGCTTGGATCCCGCTTTCTCAGGGGCTGCTTGCAAGACCCTGCTATTGCCCAGCATCTATCCTCTGCCCCTACGCCTGGGTAGGAAGCGAGTATTTTAGCCTGAGAAGCAGGGTTCTTGCAACTCTGGAGGAGAGCTAATCCTGCAGCCCACGTTCGTCCTGGGAAACCGCAAGGCGAGGCTTGGCCTCAGTGTAGTGGCGAAATGGCCGCCGGACAGGTCTTGCCTGCCGCGGTTTCCGTGAGTTCTCCACCGTCTTCGGGCTTAAATGGAGAGCGAGGAGAGCTGTCGGCTCTCACAGAACTCTGGCCTCCGCACTGTTTGCCATGCAACTGCACTCGAGACCACACGTCTCCTCCCGGCCTGCTGAGAAACAGGCCGCCGTGCAGGCCCTTCGTAACACTTCTTGTCATGTAAACACCAAGGCGACACGCTGTCCTCTTCCTTGGAAACCTACGTTGCCCCAGCTTGCCAACGCTCACGAAGGCAGTCCGAGCCCGTCTCATGTGCTGGGCCACTTGCATTCAGTGAGGAAAAGCCACCTGCATTGAGGTGAACAGTCTGCTCAGCGTTCTTTCCGGGAGCTCACACTTGCCGCCTCTCTAGGTTAAGCAGGAAGTCGTAGTGAGGACCAACCTGAGCAAAGAGCACAATTCCTCACGTTACACTGGTAGTCGTCGTAAGAGGAATTGCCAACTACGCCTGGCTGAGGCCTTCCCTGTGTTAAGGAACCAGCCACACTTAGAGGCCTTGAAAGGACAATTTATTCAGCGAAGTTCCCATTGTTTGGCGATGGTCAACCTTTGCAGCGCCAATACTGCAGGGACTTAGGTTTGCTGCTAACAGGGCTAGGTGACCCTGCATACAGAAGCAGGCGTTTCCCTTTGGAAGCTTGGATCCCGGTCTCTCAGGGGCTGCTTGCAAGACCCTGCTATTGCCCAGCATCTGTCCTCTGCCCCTACGCCCGGGTAGGAAGGAGTATTTTAGCCTGAGAAGCAGGGCTCTTGCAACTCTGGAGGAGAGCTAATCCTGCAGCCCACGTTCTTCCTGGGAAACCGCAAGGCGACCCTTGGCCTCAGTGTAGAGGCTAAATGGCCGCCGGACAGGTCTTGCCTGCCGCGGTTTCCGTGAGTTCTCCACCGTCTTCGGGCTTAAATGGAGAGCTGTCGGCTCTCACAGAACTCTGGCCTCCGCACTGTTTGCCATGCAACTGCACTCGAGACCACACGTCTCCTCCCGGCCTGCTGAGAAACAGGCATCCGTGTAGGCCCTTGTTAACATTTCCTGGCGTGCAGAGTCCAAGGCGACACGCTGTCCTCTTCCTTGGAAACCTACGTTGCCACAGCTTGCCAAACGCTACCGAAGGCAGTCCTAACCAGTCTCGTGTGCTGCGCAACTTTGATTCGGTTACGAAAAGCCACCTGCGTTGAGGTGAACACTCTGCTCAGCGTTCTTTCCGGGAGCTCACAATCGCCCCCTCTCTAGGTTAAGCAGGATGTCGAGGTGAGGTCCAAACTGAGCAAAGAGCACAATTGCTCACTTTGCAGTGGTAGTCGTCGTAAGAGGCATTGCCTACTAGGCCTTGCTAAGGTCTTCGTTCTGTTAGGGAAGTCGCCACACTTAGACGCCTGTAAAGGAAACTTTATTCAGCGAAGTTCCCAGTGTCTTGCGACGGTGTCCCTTCGCAGGGCCAATACAGCAGGGACTTAGGTTTGCTGCTAACTAGGCTAGGTGACCCTGCATACAGAAACAGGCTTTTCCCTTTGGAAGCTTGGATCCCGGTTTCTCAGGGGCTGCTTGCAAGACCCTGCTATTGCCCAGCATCTGTCCTCTGCCCCTACGCCTGGGTAGGAAGCGAGTATTTTAGCCTGAGAAGCAGGGCTCTTGCAACTCTGGAGGAGAGCTAATCCTGCAGCCCACGTTCGTCCTGGGAAACCGCAAGGCGACCCTTGGCCTCAGTGTAGAGGCTAAATGGCCGCCGGACAGGTCTTGCCTGCCGCGGTTTCCGTGAGTTCTCCACCGTCTTCGGGCTTAAATGGAGAGCGAGGAGAGCTGTCGGCTCTCACAGAACTCTGGCCTCCGCACTGTTTGCCATGCAGCTGAACGCAAGACCACACGTCTCCTCCCGGCCTGCTGAGAAACAGGCCGCCGTGCAGGCCCTTTGTAACACTTCTTGGCATGTAGACTCCAAGGCGACACGCTGTCCTCTTCCTTGGAAACCTACGTTGCCCCAGCTTGCCAACGCTCACGAAGGCAGTCCGAGCCCGTCTCATGTGCTGGGCCACTTGCATTCAGTGAGGAAAAGCCACCTGCATTGAGGTGAACAGTCTGCTCAGCGTTCTTTCCGGGAGCTCACACTTGCCGCCTCTCTAGGTTAAGCAGGAAGTCGTAGTGAGGACCAACCTGAGCAAAGAGCACAATTCCTCACGTTACACTGGTAGTCGTCGTAAGAGGAATTGCTAACTACGCCTGGCTGAGGCCTTCCCTGTGTTAAGGAACCAGCCACACTTAGAGGCCTTGAAAGGACAATTTATTCAGCGAAGTTCCCATTGTTTGGCGATGGTCAACCTTTGCAGCGCCAATACTGCAGGGACTTAGGTTTGCTGCTAACAGGGCTAGGTGACCCTGCATACAGAAGCAGGCGTTTCCCTTTGGAAGCTTGGATCCCGGTCTCTCAGGGGCTGCTTGCAAGACCCTGCTATTGCCCAGCATCTGTCCTCTGCCCCTACGCCCGGGTAGGAAGGAGTATTTTAGCCTGAGAAGCAGGGCTCTTGCAACTCTGGAGGAGAGCTAATCCTGCAGCCCACGTTCTTCCTGGGAAACCGCAAGGCGACGCTTGGCCTCAGTGTAGTGGCGAAATGGCCGCCGGACAGGTCTTGCCTGCCGCGGTTTCCGTGAGTTCTCCACCGTCTTCGGGCTTAAATGGAGAGCTGTCGGCTCTCACAGAACTCTGGCCTCCGCACTGTTTGCCATGCAACTGCACTCGAGACCACACGTCTCCTCCCGGCCTGCTGAGAAACAGGCTGCCGTGCAGGCCCTTCGTAACACTTCTTGGCATGTAAACACCAAGGCGACACGCTGTCCTCTTCCTTGGAAACCTACGTTGCCACAGCTTGCCAAACGCTACCGAAGGCAGTCCTAACCAGTCTCGTGTGCTGCGCAACTTTGATTCGGTTACGGAAAGCCACCTGCGTTGAGGTGAACACTCTGCTCAGCGTTCTTTCCGGGAGCTCACAATCGCCCCCTCTCTAGGTTAAGCAGGATGTCGAGGTGAGGTCCAAACTGAGCAAAGAGCACAATTGCTCACTTTGCAGTGGTAGTCGTCGTAAGAGGCATTGCCTACTAGGCCTTGCTAAGGTCTTCGTTCTGTTAGGGAAGTCGCCACACTTAGACGCCTGTAAAGGAAACTTTATTCAGCGAAGTTCCCAGTGTCTTGCGACGGTGTCCCTTCGCAGGGCCAATACAGCAGGGACTTAGGTTTGCTGCTAACTAGGCTAGGTGACCCTGCATACAGAAACAGGCTTTTCCCTTTGGAAGCTTGGATCCCGGTTTCTCAGGGGCTGCTTGCAAGACCCTGCTATTGCCCAGCATCTGTCCTCTGCCCCTACGCCTGGGTAGGAAGCGAGTATTTTAGCCTGAGAAGCAGGGCTCTTGCAACTCTGGAGGAGAGCTAATCCTGCAGCCCACGTTCGTCCTGGGAAACCGCAAGGCGACCCTTGGCCTCAGTGTAGAGGCTAAATGGCCGCCGGACAGGTCTTGCCTGCCGCGGTTTCCGTGAGTTCTCCACCGTCTTCGGGCTTAAATGGAGAGCGAGGAGAGCTGTCGGCTCTCACAGAACTCTGGCCTCCGCACTGTTTGCCATGCAGCTGAACGCAAGACCACACGTCTCCTCCCGGCCTGCTGAGAAACAGGCCGCCGTGCAGGCCCTTTGTAACACTTCTTGGCATGTAGACTCCAAGGCGACACGCTGTCCTCTTCCTTGGAAACCTACGTTGCCCCAGCTTGCCAACGCTCACGAAGGCAGTCCGAGCCCGTCTCATGTGCTGGGCCACTTGCATTCAGTGAGGAAAAGCCACCTGCATTGAGGTGAACAGTCTGCTCAGCGTTCTTTCCGGGAGCTCACACTTGCCGCCTCTCTAGGTTAAGCAGGAAGTCGTAGTGAGGACCAACCTGAGCAAAGAGCACAATTCCTCACGTTACACTGGTAGTCGTCGTAAGAGGAATTGCTAACTACGCCTGGCTGAGGCCTTCCCTGTGTTAAGGAACCAGCCACACTTAGAGGCCTTGAAAGGACAATTTATTCAGCGAAGTTCCCATTGTTTGGCGATGGTCAACCTTTGCAGCGCCAATACTGCAGGGACTTAGGTTTGCTGCTAACAGGGCTAGGTGACCCTGCATACAGAAGCAGGCGTTTCCCTTTGGAAGCTTGGATCCCGGTCTCTCAGGGGCTGCTTGCAAGACCCTGCTATTGCCCAGCATCTGTCCTCTGCCCCTACGCCCGGGTAGGAAGGAGTATTTTAGCCTGAGAAGCAGGGCTCTTGCAACTCTGGAGGAGAGCTAATCCTGCAGCCCACGTTCTTCCTGGGAAACCGCAAGGCGACGCTTGGCCTCAGTGTAGTGGCGAAATGGCCGCCGGACAGGTCTTGCCTGCCGCGGTTTCCGTGAGTTCTCCACCGTCTTCGGGCTTAAATGGAGAGCTGTCGGCTCTCACAGAACTCTGGCCTCCGCACTGTTTGCCATGCAACTGCACTCGAGACCACACGTCTCCTCCCGGCCTGCTGAGAAACAGGCTGCCGTGCAGGCCCTTCGTAACACTTCTTGGCATGTAAACACCAAGGCGACACGCTGTCCTCTTCCTTGGAAACCTACGTTGCCACAGCTTGCCAAACGCTACCGAAGGCAGTCCTAACCAGTCTCGTGTGCTGCGCAACTTTGATTCGGTTACGGAAAGCCACCTGCGTTGAGGTGAACACTCTGCTCAGCGTTCTTTCCGGGAGCTCACAATCGCCCCCTCTCTAGGTTAAGCAGGATGTCGAGGTGAGGTCCAAACTGAGCAAAGAGCACAATTGCTCACTTTGCAGTGGTAGTCGTCGTAAGAGGCATTGCCTACTAGGCCTTGCTAAGGTCTTCGTTCTGTTAGGGAAGTCGCCACACTTAGACGCCTGTAAAGGAAACTTTATTCAGCGAAGTTCCCAGTGTCTTGCGACGGTGTCCCTTCGCAGGGCCAATACAGCAGGGACTTAGGTTTGCTGCTAACTAGGCTAGGTGACCCTGCATACAGAAGCAGGCTTTTCCCTTTGGAAGCTTGGATCCCGCTTTCTCAGGGGCTGCTTGCAAGACCCTGCTATTGCCCAGCATCTATCCTCTGCCCCTACGCCTGGGTAGGAAGCGAGTATTTTAGCCTGAGAAGCAGGGTTCTTGCAACTCTGGAGGAGAGCTAATCCTGCAGCCCACGTTCGTCCTGGGAAACCGCAAGGCGAGGCTTGGCCTCAGTGTAGTGGCGAAATGGCCGCCGGACAGGTCTTGCCTGCCGCGGTTTCCGTGAGTTCTCCACCGTCTTCGGGCTTAAATGGAGAGCGAGGAGAGCTGTCGGCTCTCACAGAACTCTGGCCTCCGCACTGTTTGCCATGCAACTGCACTCGAGACCACACGTCTCCTCCCGGCCTGCTGAGAAACAGGCCGCCGTGCAGGCCCTTCGTAACACTTCTTGTCATGTAAACACCAAGGCGACACGCTGTCCTCTTCCTTGGAAACCTACGTTGCCCCAGCTTGCCAACGCTCACGAAGGCAGTCCGAGCCCGTCTCATGTGCTGGGCCACTTGCATTCAGTGAGGAAAAGCCACCTGCATTGAGGTGAACAGTCTGCTCAGCGTTCTTTCCGGGAGCTCACACTTGCCGCCTCTCTAGGTTAAGCAGGAAGTCGTAGTGAGGACCAACCTGAGCAAAGAGCACAATTCCTCACGTTACACTGGTAGTCGTCGTAAGAGGAATTGCCAACTACGCCTGGCTGAGGCCTTCCCTGTGTTAAGGAACCAGCCACACTTAGAGGCCTTGAAAGGACAATTTATTCAGCGAAGTTCCCATTGTTTGGCGATGGTCAACCTTTGCAGCGCCAATACTGCAGGGACTTAGGTTTGCTGCTAACAGGGCTAGGTGACCCTGCATACAGAAGCAGGCGTTTCCCTTTGGAAGCTTGGATCCCGGTTTCTCAGGGGCTGCTTGCAAGACCCTGCTATTGCCCAGCATCTGTCCTCTGCCCCTACGCCCGGGTAGGAAGGAGTATTTTAGCCTGAGAAGCAGGGCTCTTGCAACTCTGGAGGAGAGCTAATCCTGCAGCCCACGTTCTTCCTGGGAAACCGCAAGGCGACCCTTGGCCTCAGTGTAGAGGCTAAATGGCCGCCGGACAGGTCTTGCCTGCCGCGGTTTCCGTGAGTTCTCCACCGTCTTCGGGCTTAAATGGAGAGCTGTCGGCTCTCACAGAACTCTGGCCTCCGCACTGTTTGCCATGCAACTGCACTCGAGACCACACGTCTCCTCCCGGCCTGCTGAGAAACAGGCATCCGTGTAGGCCCTTGTTAACATTTCCTGGCGTGCAGAGTCCAAGGCGACACGCTGTCCTCTTCCTTGGAAACCTACGTTGCCACAGCTTGCCAAACGCTACCGAAGGCAGTCCTAACCAGTCTCGTGTGCTGCGCAACTTTGATTCGGTTACGAAAAGCCACCTGCGTTGAGGTGAACACTCTGCTCAGCGTTCTTTCCGGGAGCTCACAATCGCCCCCTCTCTAGGTTAAGCAGGATGTCGAGGTGAGGTCCAAACTGAGCAAAGAGCACAATTGCTCACTTTGCAGTGGTAGTCGTCGTAAGAGGCATTGCCTACTAGGCCTTGCTAAGGTCTTCGTTCTGTTAGGGAAGTCGCCACACTTAGACGCCTGTAAAGGAAACTTTATTCAGCGAAGTTCCCAGTGTCTTGCGACGGTGTCCCTTCGCAGGGCCAATACAGCAGGGACTTAGGTTTGCTGCTAACTAGGCTAGGTGACCCTGCATACAGAAACAGGCTTTTTCCTTTGGAAGCTTGGATCCCGGTTTCTCAGGGGCTGCTTGCAAGACCCTGCTATTGCCCAGCATCTGTCCTCTGCCCCTACGCCT
Source organism: Grampus griseus (assembly GCF_964374135.1). NCBI lineage: Eukaryota > Metazoa > Chordata > Mammalia > Artiodactyla > Delphinidae > Grampus > Grampus griseus. Next base: position 467,645 of record NW_028133254.1, on the reverse strand, counting down.
GGGTAGGAAGCGAGTATTTTAGCCTGAGAAGCAGGGCTCTTGCAACTCTGGAGGAGAGCTAATCCTGCAGCCCACGTTCGTCCTGGGAAACCGCAAGGCGACCCTTGGCCTCAGTGTAGAGGCTAAATGGCCGCCGGACAGGTCTTGCCTGCCGCGGTTTCCGTGAGTTCTCCACCGTCTTCGGGCTTAAATGGAGAGCGAGGAGAGCTGTCGGCTCTCACAGAACTCTGGCCTCCGCACTGTTTGCCATGCAGCTGAACGCAAGACCACACGTCTCCTCCCGGCCTGCTGAGAAACAGGCCGCCGTGCAGGCCCTTTGTAACACTTCTTGGCATGTAGACTCCAAGGCGACACGCTGTCCTCTTCCTTGGAAACCTACGTTGCCCCAGCTTGCCAACGCTCACGAAGGCAGTCCGAGCCCGTCTCATGTGCTGGGCCACTTGCATTCAGTGAGGAAAAGCCACCTGCATTGAGGTGAACAGTCTGCTCAGCGTTCTTTCCGGGAGCTCACACTTGCCGCCTCTCTAGGTTAAGCAGGAAGTCGTAGTGAGGACCAACCTGAGCAAAGAGCACAATTCCTCACGTTACACTGGTAGTCGTCGTAAGAGGAATTGCCAACTACGCCTGGCTGAGGCCTTCCCTGTGTTAAGGAACCAGCCACACTTAGAGGCCTTGAAAGGACAATTTATTCAGCGAAGTTCCCATTGTTTGGCGATGGTCAACCTTTGCAGCGCCAATACTGCAGGGACTTAGGTTTGCTGCTAACAGGGCTAGGTGACCCTGCATACAGAAGCAGGCGTTTCCCTTTGGAAGCTTGGATCCCGGTCTCTCAGGGGCTGCTTGCAAGACCCTGCTATTGCCCAGCATCTGTCCTCTGCCCCTACGCCCGGGTAGGAAGGAGTATTTTAGCCTGAGAAGCAGGGCTCTTGCAACTCTGGAGGAGAGCTAATCCTGCAGCCCACGTTCTTCCTGGGAAACCGCAAGGCGACCCTTGGCCTCAGTGTAGAGGCTAAATGGCCGCCGGACAGGTCTTGCCTGCCGCGGTTTCCGTGAGTTCTCCACCGTCTTCGGGCTTAAATGGAGAGCTGTCGGCTCTCACAGAACTCTGGCCTCCGCACTGTTTGCCATGCAACTGCACTCGAGACCACACGTCTCCTCCCGGCCTGCTGAGAAACAGGCATCCGTGTAGGCCCTTGTTAACATTTCCTGGCGTGCAGAGTCCAAGGCGACACGCTGTCCTCTTCCTTGGAAACCTACGTTGCCACAGCTTGCCAAACGCTACCGAAGGCAGTCCTAACCAGTCTCGTGTGCTGCGCAACTTTGATTCGGTTACGAAAAGCCACCTGCGTTGAGGTGAACACTCTGCTCAGCGTTCTTTCCGGGAGCTCACAATCGCCCCCTCTCTAGGTTAAGCAGGATGTCGAGGTGAGGTCCAAACTGAGCAAAGAGCACAATTGCTCACTTTGCAGTGGTAGTCGTCGTAAGAGGCATTGCCTACTAGGCCTTGCTAAGGTCTTCGTTCTGTTAGGGAAGTCGCCACACTTAGACGCCTGTAAAGGAAACTTTATTCAGCGAAGTTCCCAGTGTCTTGCGACGGTGTCCCTTCGCAGGGCCAATACAGCAGGGACTTAGGTTTGCTGCTAACTAGGCTAGGTGACCCTGCATACAGAAACAGGCTTTTCCCTTTGGAAGCTTGGATCCCGGTTTCTCAGGGGCTGCTTGCAAGACCCTGCTATTGCCCAGCATCTGTCCTCTGCCCCTACGCCTGGGTAGGAAGCGAGTATTTTAGCCTGAGAAGCAGGGCTCTTGCAACTCTGGAGGAGAGCTAATCCTGCAGCCCACGTTCGTCCTGGGAAACCGCAAGGCGACCCTTGGCCTCAGTGTAGAGGCTAAATGGCCGCCGGACAGGTCTTGCCTGCCGCGGTTTCCGTGAGTTCTCCACCGTCTTCGGGCTTAAATGGAGAGCGAGGAGAGCTGTCGGCTCTCACAGAACTCTGGCCTCCGCACTGTTTGCCATGCAGCTGAACGCAAGACCACACGTCTCCTCCCGGCCTGCTGAGAAACAGGCCGCCGTGCAGGCCCTTTGTAACACTTCTTGGCATGTAGACTCCAAGGCGACACGCTGTCCTCTTCCTTGGAAACCTACGTTGCCCCAGCTTGCCAACGCTCACGAAGGCAGTCCGAGCCCGTCTCATGTGCTGGGCCACTTGCATTCAGTGAGGAAAAGCCACCTGCATTGAGGTGAACAGTCTGCTCAGCGTTCTTTCCGGGAGCTCACACTTGCCGCCTCTCTAGGTTAAGCAGGAAGTCGTAGTGAGGACCAACCTGAGCAAAGAGCACAATTCCTCACGTTACACTGGTAGTCGTCGTAAGAGGAATTGCTAACTACGCCTGGCTGAGGCCTTCCCTGTGTTAAGGAACCAGCCACACTTAGAGGCCTTGAAAGGACAATTTATTCAGCGAAGTTCCCATTGTTTGGCGATGGTCAACCTTTGCAGCGCCAATACTGCAGGGACTTAGGTTTGCTGCTAACAGGGCTAGGTGACCCTGCATACAGAAGCAGGCGTTTCCCTTTGGAAGCTTGGATCCCGGTCTCTCAGGGGCTGCTTGCAAGACCCTGCTATTGCCCAGCATCTGTCCTCTGCCCCTACGCCCGGGTAGGAAGGAGTATTTTAGCCTGAGAAGCAGGGCTCTTGCAACTCTGGAGGAGAGCTAATCCTGCAGCCCACGTTCTTCCTGGGAAACCGCAAGGCGACGCTTGGCCTCAGTGTAGTGGCGAAATGGCCGCCGGACAGGTCTTGCCTGCCGCGGTTTCCGTGAGTTCTCCACCGTCTTCGGGCTTAAATGGAGAGCTGTCGGCTCTCACAGAACTCTGGCCTCCGCACTGTTTGCCATGCAACTGCACTCGAGACCACACGTCTCCTCCCGGCCTGCTGAGAAACAGGCTGCCGTGCAGGCCCTTCGTAACACTTCTTGGCATGTAAACACCAAGGCGACACGCTGTCCTCTTCCTTGGAAACCTACGTTGCCACAGCTTGCCAAACGCTACCGAAGGCAGTCCTAACCAGTCTCGTGTGCTGCGCAACTTTGATTCGGTTACGGAAAGCCACCTGCGTTGAGGTGAACACTCTGCTCAGCGTTCTTTCCGGGAGCTCACAATCGCCCCCTCTCTAGGTTAAGCAGGATGTCGAGGTGAGGTCCAAACTGAGCAAAGAGCACAATTGCTCACTTTGCAGTGGTAGTCGTCGTAAGAGGCATTGCCTACTAGGCCTTGCTAAGGTCTTCGTTCTGTTAGGGAAGTCGCCACACTTAGACGCCTGTAAAGGAAACTTTATTCAGCGAAGTTCCCAGTGTCTTGCGACGGTGTCCCTTCGCAGGGCCAATACAGCAGGGACTTAGGTTTGCTGCTAACTAGGCTAGGTGACCCTGCATACAGAAACAGGCTTTTCCCTTTGGAAGCTTGGATCCCGGTTTCTCAGGGGCTGCTTGCAAGACCCTGCTATTGCCCAGCATCTGTCCTCTGCCCCTACGCCTGGGTAGGAAGCGAGTATTTTAGCCTGAGAAGCAGGGCTCTTGCAACTCTGGAGGAGAGCTAATCCTGCAGCCCACGTTCGTCCTGGGAAACCGCAAGGCGACCCTTGGCCTCAGTGTAGAGGCTAAATGGCCGCCGGACAGGTCTTGCCTGCCGCGGTTTCCGTGAGTTCTCCACCGTCTTCGGGCTTAAATGGAGAGCGAGGAGAGCTGTCGGCTCTCACAGAACTCTGGCCTCCGCACTGTTTGCCATGCAGCTGAACGCAAGACCACACGTCTCCTCCCGGCCTGCTGAGAAACAGGCCGCCGTGCAGGCCCTTTGTAACACTTCTTGGCATGTAGACTCCAAGGCGACACGCTGTCCTCTTCCTTGGAAACCTACGTTGCCCCAGCTTGCCAACGCTCACGAAGGCAGTCCGAGCCCGTCTCATGTGCTGGGCCACTTGCATTCAGTGAGGAAAAGCCACCTGCATTGAGGTGAACAGTCTGCTCAGCGTTCTTTCCGGGAGCTCACACTTGCCGCCTCTCTAGGTTAAGCAGGAAGTCGTAGTGAGGACCAACCTGAGCAAAGAGCACAATTCCTCACGTTACACTGGTAGTCGTCGTAAGAGGAATTGCTAACTACGCCTGGCTGAGGCCTTCCCTGTGTTAAGGAACCAGCCACACTTAGAGGCCTTGAAAGGACAATTTATTCAGCGAAGTTCCCATTGTTTGGCGATGGTCAACCTTTGCAGCGCCAATACTGCAGGGACTTAGGTTTGCTGCTAACAGGGCTAGGTGACCCTGCATACAGAAGCAGGCGTTTCCCTTTGGAAGCTTGGATCCCGGTCTCTCAGGGGCTGCTTGCAAGACCCTGCTATTGCCCAGCATCTGTCCTCTGCCCCTACGCCCGGGTAGGAAGGAGTATTTTAGCCTGAGAAGCAGGGCTCTTGCAACTCTGGAGGAGAGCTAATCCTGCAGCCCACGTTCTTCCTGGGAAACCGCAAGGCGACGCTTGGCCTCAGTGTAGTGGCGAAATGGCCGCCGGACAGGTCTTGCCTGCCGCGGTTTCCGTGAGTTCTCCACCGTCTTCGGGCTTAAATGGAGAGCTGTCGGCTCTCACAGAACTCTGGCCTCCGCACTGTTTGCCATGCAACTGCACTCGAGACCACACGTCTCCTCCCGGCCTGCTGAGAAACAGGCTGCCGTGCAGGCCCTTCGTAACACTTCTTGGCATGTAAACACCAAGGCGACACGCTGTCCTCTTCCTTGGAAACCTACGTTGCCACAGCTTGCCAAACGCTACCGAAGGCAGTCCTAACCAGTCTCGTGTGCTGCGCAACTTTGATTCGGTTACGGAAAGCCACCTGCGTTGAGGTGAACACTCTGCTCAGCGTTCTTTCCGGGAGCTCACAATCGCCCCCTCTCTAGGTTAAGCAGGATGTCGAGGTGAGGTCCAAACTGAGCAAAGAGCACAATTGCTCACTTTGCAGTGGTAGTCGTCGTAAGAGGCATTGCCTACTAGGCCTTGCTAAGGTCTTCGTTCTGTTAGGGAAGTCGCCACACTTAGACGCCTGTAAAGGAAACTTTATTCAGCGAAGTTCCCAGTGTCTTGCGACGGTGTCCCTTCGCAGGGCCAATACAGCAGGGACTTAGGTTTGCTGCTAACTAGGCTAGGTGACCCTGCATACAGAAGCAGGCTTTTCCCTTTGGAAGCTTGGATCCCGCTTTCTCAGGGGCTGCTTGCAAGACCCTGCTATTGCCCAGCATCTATCCTCTGCCCCTACGCCTGGGTAGGAAGCGAGTATTTTAGCCTGAGAAGCAGGGTTCTTGCAACTCTGGAGGAGAGCTAATCCTGCAGCCCACGTTCGTCCTGGGAAACCGCAAGGCGAGGCTTGGCCTCAGTGTAGTGGCGAAATGGCCGCCGGACAGGTCTTGCCTGCCGCGGTTTCCGTGAGTTCTCCACCGTCTTCGGGCTTAAATGGAGAGCGAGGAGAGCTGTCGGCTCTCACAGAACTCTGGCCTCCGCACTGTTTGCCATGCAACTGCACTCGAGACCACACGTCTCCTCCCGGCCTGCTGAGAAACAGGCCGCCGTGCAGGCCCTTCGTAACACTTCTTGTCATGTAAACACCAAGGCGACACGCTGTCCTCTTCCTTGGAAACCTACGTTGCCCCAGCTTGCCAACGCTCACGAAGGCAGTCCGAGCCCGTCTCATGTGCTGGGCCACTTGCATTCAGTGAGGAAAAGCCACCTGCATTGAGGTGAACAGTCTGCTCAGCGTTCTTTCCGGGAGCTCACACTTGCCGCCTCTCTAGGTTAAGCAGGAAGTCGTAGTGAGGACCAACCTGAGCAAAGAGCACAATTCCTCACGTTACACTGGTAGTCGTCGTAAGAGGAATTGCCAACTACGCCTGGCTGAGGCCTTCCCTGTGTTAAGGAACCAGCCACACTTAGAGGCCTTGAAAGGACAATTTATTCAGCGAAGTTCCCATTGTTTGGCGATGGTCAACCTTTGCAGCGCCAATACTGCAGGGACTTAGGTTTGCTGCTAACAGGGCTAGGTGACCCTGCATACAGAAGCAGGCGTTTCCCTTTGGAAGCTTGGATCCCGGTTTCTCAGGGGCTGCTTGCAAGACCCTGCTATTGCCCAGCATCTGTCCTCTGCCCCTACGCCCGGGTAGGAAGGAGTATTTTAGCCTGAGAAGCAGGGCTCTTGCAACTCTGGAGGAGAGCTAATCCTGCAGCCCACGTTCTTCCTGGGAAACCGCAAGGCGACCCTTGGCCTCAGTGTAGAGGCTAAATGGCCGCCGGACAGGTCTTGCCTGCCGCGGTTTCCGTGAGTTCTCCACCGTCTTCGGGCTTAAATGGAGAGCTGTCGGCTCTCACAGAACTCTGGCCTCCGCACTGTTTGCCATGCAACTGCACTCGAGACCACACGTCTCCTCCCGGCCTGCTGAGAAACAGGCATCCGTGTAGGCCCTTGTTAACATTTCCTGGCGTGCAGAGTCCAAGGCGACACGCTGTCCTCTTCCTTGGAAACCTACGTTGCCACAGCTTGCCAAACGCTACCGAAGGCAGTCCTAACCAGTCTCGTGTGCTGCGCAACTTTGATTCGGTTACGAAAAGCCACCTGCGTTGAGGTGAACACTCTGCTCAGCGTTCTTTCCGGGAGCTCACAATCGCCCCCTCTCTAGGTTAAGCAGGATGTCGAGGTGAGGTCCAAACTGAGCAAAGAGCACAATTGCTCACTTTGCAGTGGTAGTCGTCGTAAGAGGCATTGCCTACTAGGCCTTGCTAAGGTCTTCGTTCTGTTAGGGAAGTCGCCACACTTAGACGCCTGTAAAGGAAACTTTATTCAGCGAAGTTCCCAGTGTCTTGCGACGGTGTCCCTTCGCAGGGCCAATACAGCAGGGACTTAGGTTTGCTGCTAACTAGGCTAGGTGACCCTGCATACAGAAACAGGCTTTTCCCTTTGGAAGCTTGGATCCCGGTTTCTCAGGGGCTGCTTGCAAGACCCTGCTATTGCCCAGCATCTGTCCTCTGCCCCTACGCCTGGGTAGGAAGCGAGTATTTTAGCCTGAGAAGCAGGGCTCTTGCAACTCTGGAGGAGAGCTAATCCTGCAGCCCACGTTCGTCCTGGGAAACCGCAAGGCGACCCTTGGCCTCAGTGTAGAGGCTAAATGGCCGCCGGACAGGTCTTGCCTGCCGCGGTTTCCGTGAGTTCTCCACCGTCTTCGGGCTTAAATGGAGAGCGAGGAGAGCTGTCGGCTCTCACAGAACTCTGGCCTCCGCACTGTTTGCCATGCAGCTGAACGCAAGACCACACGTCTCCTCCCGGCCTGCTGAGAAACAGGCCGCCGTGCAGGCCCTTTGTAACACTTCTTGGCATGTAGACTCCAAGGCGACACGCTGTCCTCTTCCTTGGAAACCTACGTTGCCCCAGCTTGCCAACGCTCACGAAGGCAGTCCGAGCCCGTCTCATGTGCTGGGCCACTTGCATTCAGTGAGGAAAAGCCACCTGCATTGAGGTGAACAGTCTGCTCAGCGTTCTTTCCGGGAGCTCACACTTGCCGCCTCTCTAGGTTAAGCAGGAAGTCGTAGTGAGGACCAACCTGAGCAAAGAGCACAATTCCTCACGTTACACTGGTAGTCGTCGTAAGAGGAATTGCCAACTACGCCTGGCTGAGGCCTTCCCTGTGTTAAGGAACCAGCCACACTTAGAGGCCTTGAAAGGACAATTTATTCAGCGAAGTTCCCATTGTTTGGCGATGGTCAACCTTTGCAGCGCCAATACTGCAGGGACTTAGGTTTGCTGCTAACAGGGCTAGGTGACCCTGCATACAGAAGCAGGCGTTTCCCTTTGGAAGCTTGGATCCCGGTCTCTCAGGGGCTGCTTGCAAGACCCTGCTATTGCCCAGCATCTGTCCTCTGCCCCTACGCCCGGGTAGGAAGGAGTATTTTAGCCTGAGAAGCAGGGCTCTTGCAACTCTGGAGGAGAGCTAATCCTGCAGCCCACGTTCTTCCTGGGAAACCGCAAGGCGACCCTTGGCCTCAGTGTAGAGGCTAAATGGCCGCCGGACAGGTCTTGCCTGCCGCGGTTTCCGTGAGTTCTCCACCGTCTTCGGGCTTAAATGGAGAGCTGTCGGCTCTCACAGAACTCTGGCCTCCGCACTGTTTGCCATGCAACTGCACTCGAGACCACACGTCTCCTCCCGGCCTGCTGAGAAACAGGCATCCGTGTAGGCCCTTGTTAACATTTCCTGGCGTGCAGAGTCCAAGGCGACACGCTGTCCTCTTCCTTGGAAACCTACGTTGCCACAGCTTGCCAAACGCTACCGAAGGCAGTCCTAACCAGTCTCGTGTGCTGCGCAACTTTGATTCGGTTACGAAAAGCCACCTGCGTTGAGGTGAACACTCTGCTCAGCGTTCTTTCCGGGAGCTCACAATCGCCCCCTCTCTAGGTTAAGCAGGATGTCGAGGTGAGGTCCAAACTGAGCAAAGAGCACAATTGCTCACTTTGCAGTGGTAGTCGTCGTAAGAGGCATTGCCTACTAGGCCTTGCTAAGGTCTTCGTTCTGTTAGGGAAGTCGCCACACTTAGACGCCTGTAAAGGAAACTTTATTCAGCGAAGTTCCCAGTGTCTTGCGACGGTGTCCCTTCGCAGGGCCAATACAGCAGGGACTTAGGTTTGCTGCTAACTAGGCTAGGTGACCCTGCATACAGAAACAGGCTTTTCCCTTTGGAAGCTTGGATCCCGGTTTCTCAGGGGCTGCTTGCAAGACCCTGCTATTGCCCAGCATCTGTCCTCTGCCCCTACGCCTGGGTAGGAAGCGAGTATTTTAGCCTGAGAAGCAGGGCTCTTGCAACTCTGGAGGAGAGCTAATCCTGCAGCCCACGTTCGTCCTGGGAAACCGCAAGGCGACCCTTGGCCTCAGTGTAGAGGCTAAATGGCCGCCGGACAGGTCTTGCCTGCCGCGGTTTCCGTGAGTTCTCCACCGTCTTCGGGCTTAAATGGAGAGCGAGGAGAGCTGTCGGCTCTCACAGAACTCTGGCCTCCGCACTGTTTGCCATGCAGCTGAACGCAAGACCACACGTCTCCTCCCGGCCTGCTGAGAAACAGGCCGCCGTGCAGGCCCTTTGTAACACTTCTTGGCATGTAGACTCCAAGGCGACACGCTGTCCTCTTCCTTGGAAACCTACGTTGCCCCAGCTTGCCAACGCTCACGAAGGCAGTCCGAGCCCGTCTCATGTGCTGGGCCACTTGCATTCAGTGAGGAAAAGCCACCTGCATTGAGGTGAACAGTCTGCTCAGCGTTCTTTCCGGGAGCTCACACTTGCCGCCTCTCTAGGTTAAGCAGGAAGTCGTAGTGAGGACCAACCTGAGCAAAGAGCACAATTCCTCACGTTACACTGGTAGTCGTCGTAAGAGGAATTGCCAACTACGCCTGGCTGAGGCCTTCCCTGTGTTAAGGAACCAGCCACACTTAGAGGCCTTGAAAGGACAATTTATTCAGCGAAGTTCCCATTGTTTGGCGATGGTCAACCTTTGCAGCGCCAATACTGCAGGGACTTAGGTTTGCTGCTAACAGGGCTAGGTGACCCTGCATACAGAAGCAGGCGTTTCCCTTTGGAAGCTTGGATCCCGGTCTCTCAGGGGCTGCTTGCAAGACCCTGCTATTGCCCAGCATCTGTCCTCTGCCCCTACGCCCGGGTAGGAAGGAGTATTTTAGCCTGAGAAGCAGGGCTCTTGCAACTCTGGAGGAGAGCTAATCCTGCAGCCCACGTTCTTCCTGGGAAACCGCAAGGCGACGCTTGGCCTCAGTGTAGTGGCGAAATGGCCGCCGGACAGGTCTTGCCTGCCGCGGTTTCCGTGAGTTCTCCACCGTCTTCGGGCTTAAATGGAGAGCTGTCGGCTCTCACAGAACTCTGGCCTCCGCACTGTTTGCCATGCAACTGCACTCGAGACCACACGTCTCCTCCCGGCCTGCTGAGAAACAGGCTGCCGTGCAGGCCCTTCGTAACACTTCTTGGCATGTAAACACCAAGGCGACACGCTGTCCTCTTCCTTGGAAACCTACGTTGCCACAGCTTGCCAAACGCTACCGAAGGCAGTCCTAACCAGTCTCGTGTGCTGCGCAACTTTGATTCGGTTACGGAAAGCCACCTGCGTTGAGGTGAACACTCTGCTCAGCGTTCTTTCCGGGAGCTCACAATCGCCCCCTCTCTAGGTTAAGCAGGATGTCGAGGTGAGGTCCAAACTGAGCAAAGAGCACAATTGCTCACTTTGCAGTGGTAGTCGTCGTAAGAGGCATTGCCTACTAGGCCTTGCTAAGGTCTTCGTTCTGTTAGGGAAGTCGCCACACTTAGACGCCTGTAAAGGAAACTTTATTCAGCGAAGTTCCCAGTGTCTTGCGACGGTGTCCCTTCGCAGGGCCAATACAGCAGGGACTTAGGTTTGCTGCTAACTAGGCTAGGTGACCCTGCATACAGAAGCAGGCTTTTCCCTTTGGAAGCTTGGATCCCGCTTTCTCAGGGGCTGCTTGCAAGACCCTGCTATTGCCCAGCATCTATCCTCTGCCCCTACGCCTGGGTAGGAAGCGAGTATTTTAGCCTGAGAAGCAGGGTTCTTGCAACTCTGGAGGAGAGCTAATCCTGCAGCCCACGTTCGTCCTGGGAAACCGCAAGGCGAGGCTTGGCCTCAGTGTAGTGGCGAAATGGCCGCCGGACAGGTCTTGCCTGCCGCGGTTTCCGTGAGTTCTCCACCGTCTTCGGGCTTAAATGGAGAGCGAGGAGAGCTGTCGGCTCTCACAGAACTCTGGCCTCCGCACTGTTTGCCATGCAACTGCACTCGAGACCACACGTCTCCTCCCGGCCTGCTGAGAAACAGGCCGCCGTGCAGGCCCTTCGTAACACTTCTTGTCATGTAAACACCAAGGCGACACGCTGTCCTCTTCCTTGGAAACCTACGTTGCCCCAGCTTGCCAACGCTCACGAAGGCAGTCCGAGCCCGTCTCATGTGCTGGGCCACTTGCATTCAGTGAGGAAAAGCCACCTGCATTGAGGTGAACAGTCTGCTCAGCGTTCTTTCCGGGAGCTCACACTTGCCGCCTCTCTAGGTTAAGCAGGAAGTCGTAGTGAGGACCAACCTGAGCAAAGAGCACAATTCCTCACGTTACACTGGTAGTCGTCGTAAGAGGAATTGCCAACTACGCCTGGCTGAGGCCTTCCCTGTGTTAAGGAACCAGCCACACTTAGAGGCCTTGAAAGGACAATTTATTCAGCGAAGTTCCCATTGTTTGGCGATGGTCAACCTTTGCAGCGCCAATACTGCAGGGACTTAGGTTTGCTGCTAACAGGGCTAGGTGACCCTGCATACAGAAGCAGGCGTTTCCCTTTGGAAGCTTGGATCCCGGTTTCTCAGGGGCTGCTTGCAAGACCCTGCTATTGCCCAGCATCTGTCCTCTGCCCCTACGCCCGGGTAGGAAGGAGTATTTTAGCCTGAGAAGCAGGGCTCTTGCAACTCTGGAGGAGAGCTAATCCTGCAGCCCACGTTCTTCCTGGGAAACCGCAAGGCGACCCTTGGCCTCAGTGTAGAGGCTAAATGGCCGCCGGACAGGTCTTGCCTGCCGCGGTTTCCGTGAGTTCTCCACCGTCTTCGGGCTTAAATGGAGAGCTGTCGGCTCTCACAGAACTCTGGCCTCCGCACTGTTTGCCATGCAACTGCACTCGAGACCACACGTCTCCTCCCGGCCTGCTGAGAAACAGGCATCCGTGTAGGCCCTTGTTAACATTTCCTGGCGTGCAGAGTCCAAGGCGACACGCTGTCCTCTTCCTTGGAAACCTACGTTGCCACAGCTTGCCAAACGCTACCGAAGGCAGTCCTAACCAGTCTCGTGTGCTGCGCAACTTTGATTCGGTTACGAAAAGCCACCTGCGTTGAGGTGAACACTCTGCTCAGCGTTCTTTCCGGGAGCTCACAATCGCCCCCTCTCTAGGTTAAGCAGGATGTCGAGGTGAGGTCCAAACTGAGCAAAGAGCACAATTGCTCACTTTGCAGTGGTAGTCGTCGTAAGAGGCATTGCCTACTAGGCCTTGCTAAGGTCTTCGTTCTGTTAGGGAAGTCGCCACACTTAGACGCCTGTAAAGGAAACTTTATTCAGCGAAGTTCCCAGTGTCTTGCGACGGTGTCCCTTCGCAGGGCCAATACAGCAGGGACTTAGGTTTGCTGCTAACTAGGCTAGGTGACCCTGCATACAGAAACAGGCTTTTCCCTTTGGAAGCTTGGATCCCGGTTTCTCAGGGGCTGCTTACAAGACCCTGCTATTGCCCAGCATCTGTCCTCTGCCCCTACGCCTGGGTAGGAAGCGAGTATTTTAGCCTGAGAAGCAGGGCTCTTGCAATTCTGGAGGAGAGCTAATCCTGCAGCCCACGTTCGTCCTGGGAAACCGCAAGGTGACCCTTGGCCTCAGTGTAGTGGCGAAATGGCCGCCGGACAGGTCTTGCCTGCCGCGGTTTCCGTGAGTTCTCCACCGTCTTCGGGCTTAAATGGAGAGCGAGGAGAGCTGTCGGCTCTCACAGAACTCTGGCCACCGCACTGTTTGCCATGCAACTGCACTCGAGACCACACGTCTCCTCCCGGCCTGCTGAGAAACAGGCATCCGTGTAGGCCCTTGTTAACATTTCCTGGCGTGCAGAGTCCAAGGCGACACAATGTCCTCTTCCTTGGAAACCCACGTTGCTACAGCTTGCCAAACGCTACCGAAGGCAGTCCTAACCAGTCTCGTGTGCTGCGCAACTTTGATTCGGTTACGGAAAGCCACCTGCGTTGAGGTGAACACTCTGCTCAGCGTTCTTTCCGGGAGCTCACAATCGCCCCCTCTCTAGCTTAAGCAGGATGTCGAGGTGAGGTCCAAACTGAGCAAAGAGCACAATTGCTCACTTTGCAGTGGTAGTCGTCGTAAGAGGCATTGCCTACTAGGCCTTGCTAAGGTCTTCGTTCTGTTAGGGAAGTCGCCACACTTAGACGCCTGTAAAGGAAACTTTATTCAGCGAAGTTCCCAGTGTCTTGCGACGGTGTCCCTTCGCAGGGCCAATACAGCAGGGACTTAGGTTTGCTGCTAACTAGGCTAGGTGACCCTGCATACAGAAGCAGGCTTTTCCCTTTGGAAGCTTGGATCCCGGTTTCTCAGGGGCTGCTTGCAAGACCCTGCTATTGCCCAGCATCTATCCTCTGCCCCTACGCCTGGGTAGGAAGCGAGTATTTTAGCCTGAGAAGCAGGGCTCTTGCAACTCTGGAGGAGAGCTAATCCTGCAGCCCACGTTCGTCCTGGGAAACCGCAAGGCGAGGCTTGGCCTCAGTGTAGTGGCGAAATGGCCGCCGGACAGGTCTTGCCTGCCGCGGTTTCCGTGAGTTCTCCACCGTCTTCGGGCTTAAATGGAGAGCGAGGAGAGCTGTCGGCTCTCACAGAACTCTGGCCTCCGCACTGTTTGCCATGCAACTACACTCGAGACCACACGTCTCCTCCCGGCCTGCTGAGAAACAGGCCGCCGTGCAGGCCCTTCGTAACACTTCTTGTCATCTAAACACCAAGGCGACACGCTGTCCTCTTCCTTGGAAACCTACGTTGCCCCAGCTTGCCAACGCTCACGAAGGCAGTCCGAGCCCGTCTCATGTGCTGGGCCACTTGCATTCAGTGAGGAAAAGCCACCTGCATTGAGGTGAACAGTCTGCTCAGCGTTCTTTCCGGGAGATCACACTTGCCGCCTCTCTAGGTTAAGCAGGAAGTCGTAGTGAGGACCAACCTGAGCAAAGAGCACAATTCCTCACGTTACACTGGTAGTCGTCGTAAGAGGAATTGCCAACTACGCCTGGCTGAGGCCTTCCCTGTGTTAAGGAACCAGCCACACTTAGAGGCCTTGAAAGGACAATTTATTCAGCGAAGTTCCCATTGTTTGGCGATGGTCAACCTTTGCAGCGCCAATACTGCAGGGACTTAGGTTTGCTGCTAACAGGGCTAGGTGACCCTGCATACAGAAGCAGGCGTTTCCCTTTGGAAGCTTGGATCCCGGTTTCTCAGGGGCTGCTTGCAAGACCCTGCTATTGCCCAGCATCTGTCCTCTGCCCCTACGCCCGGGTAGGAAGGAGTATTTTAGCCTGAGAAGCAGGGCTCTTGCAACTCTGGAGGAGAGCTAATCCTGCAGCCCACGTTCGTCCTGGGAAACCGCAAGGCGACCCTTGGCCTCAGTGTAGAGGCTAAATGGCCGCCGGACAGGTCTTGCCTGCCGCGGTTTCCGTGAGTTCTCCACCGTCTTCGGGCTTAAATGGAGAGCTGTCGGCTCTCACAGAACTCTGGCCTCCGCACTGTTTGCCATGCAACTGCACTCGAGACCACACGTCTCCTCCCGGCCTGCTGAGAAACAGGCATCCGTGTAGGCCCTTGTTAACATTTCCTGTCGTGCAGAGTCCAAGGCGACACGCTGTCCTTTTCCTTGGAAACCTACGTTGCCACAGCTTGCCAAACGCTACCGAAGGCAGTCCTAACCAGTCTCGTGTGCTGCGCAACTTTGATTCGGTTACGAAAAGCCACCTGCGTTGAGGTGAACACTCTGCTCAGCGTTCTTTCCGGGAGCTCACAATCGCCCCCTCTCTAGGTTAAGCAGGATGTCGAGGTGAGGTCCAAACTGAGCAAAGAGCACAATTGCTCACTTTGCAGTGGTAGTCGTCGTAAGAGGCATTGCCTACTAGGCCTTGCTAAGGTCTTCGTTCTGTTAGGGAAGTCGCCACACTTAGACGCCTGTAAAGGAAACTTTATTCAGGGAAGTTCCCAGTGTCTTGCGACGGTGTCCCTTCGCAGGGCCAATACAGCAGGGACTTAGGTTTGCTGCTAACTAGGCTAGGTGACCCTGCATACAGAAACAGGCTTTTCCCTTTGGAAGCTTGGATCCCGGTTTCTCAGGGGCTGCTTGCAAGACCCTGCTATTGCCCAGCATCTGTCCTCTGCCCCTACGCCTGGGTAGGAAGCGAGTATTTTAGCCTGAGAAGCAGGGCTCTTGCAATTCTGGAGGAGAGCTAATCCTGCAGCCCACGTTCGTCCTGGGAAACCGCAAGGTGACCCTTGGCCTCAGTGTAGTGGCGAAATGGCCGCCGGACAGGTCTTGCCTGCCGCGGTTTCCGTGAGTTCTCCACCGTCTTCGGGCTTAAATGGAGAGCGAGGAGAGCTGTCGGCTCTCACAGAACTCTGGCCACCGCACTGTTTGCCATGCAACTGCACTCGAGACCACACGTCTCCTCCCGGCCTGCTGAGAAACAGGCATCCGTGTAGGCCCTTGTTAACATTTCCTGGCGTGCAGAGTCCAAGGCGACACAATGTCCTCTTCCTTGGAAACCCACGTTGCTACAGCTTGCCAAACGCTACCGAAGGCAGTCCTAACCAGTCTCGTGTGCTGCGCAACTTTGATTCGGTTACGGAAAGCCACCTGCGTTGAGGTGAACACTCTGCTCAGCGTTCTTTCCGGGAGCTCACAATCGCCCCCTCTCTAGCTTAAGCAGGATGTCGAGGTGAGGTCCAAACTGAGCAAAGAGCACAATTGCTCACTTTGCAGTGGTAGTCGTCGTAAGAGGCATTGCCTACTAGGCCTTGCTAAGGTCTTCGTTCTGTTAGGGAAGTCGCCACACTTAGACGCCTGTAAAGGAAACTTTATTCAGCGAAGTTCCCAGTGTCTTGCGACGGTGTCCCTTCGCAGGGCCAATACAGCAGGGACTTAGGTTTGCTGCTAACTAGGCTAGGTGACCCTGCATACAGAAGCAGGCTTTTCCCTTTGGAAGCTTGGATCCCGGTTTCTCAGGGGCTGCTTGCAAGACCCTGCTATTGCCCAGCATCTATCCTCTGCCCCTACGCCTGGGTAGGAAGCGAGTATTTTAGCCTGAGAAGCAGGGCTCTTGCAACTCTGGAGGAGAGCTAATCCTGCAGCCCACGTTCGTCCTGGGAAACCGCAAGGCGAGGCTTGGCCTCAGTGTAGTGGCGAAATGGCCGCCGGACAGGTCTTGCCTGCCGCGGTTTCCGTGAGTTCTCCACCGTCTTCGGGCTTAAATGGAGAGCGAGGAGAGCTGTCGGCTCTCACAGAACTCTGGCCTCCGCACTGTTTGCCATGCAACTGCACTCGAGACCACACGTCTCCTCCCGGCCTGCTGAGAAACAGGCCGCCGTGCAGGCCCTTCGTAACACTTCTTGGCATGTAGACTCCAAGGCGACACGCTGTCCTCTTCCTTGGAAACCTACGTTGCCCCAGCTTGCCAACGCTCACGAAGGCAGTCCGAGCCCGTCTCATGTGCTGGGCCACTTGCATTCAGTGAGGAAAAGCCACCTGCATTGAGGTGAACAGTCTGCTCAGCGTTCTTTCCGGGAGCTCACACTTGCCGCCTCTCTAGGTTAAGCAGGAAGTCGTAGTGAGGACCAACCTGAGCAAAGAGCACAATTCCTCACGTTACACTGGTAGTCGTCGTAAGAGGAATTGCCAACTACGCCTGGCTGAGGCCTTCCCTGTGTTAAGGAACCAGCCACACTTAGAGGCCTTGAAAGGACAATTTATTCAGCGAAGTTCCCATTGTTTGGCGATGGTCAACCTTTGCAGCGCCAATACTGCAGGGACTTAGGTTTGCTGCTAACAGGGCTAGGTGACCCTGCATACAGAAGCAGGCGTTTCCCTTTGGAAGCTTGGATCCCGGTTTCTCAGGGGCTGCTTGGAAGACCCTGCTATTGCCCAGCATCTGTCCTCTGCCCCTACGCCCGGGTAGGAAGGAGTATTTTAGCCTGAGAAGCAGGGCTCTTGCAACTCTGGAGGAGAGCTAATCCTGCAGCCCACGTTCTTCCTGGGAAACCGCAAGGCGACGCTTGGCCTCAGTGTAGTGGCGAAATGGCCGCCGGACAGGTCTTGCCTGCCGCGGTTTCCGTGAGTTCTCCACCGTCTTCGGGCTTAAATGGAGAGCTGTCGGCTCTCACAGAACTCTGGCCTCCGCACTGTTTGCCATGCAACTGCACTCGAGACCACACGTCTCCTCCCGGCCTGCTGAGAAACAGGCCGCCGTGCAGGCCCTTCGTAACACTTCTTGGCATGTAAACACCAAGGCGACACGCTGTCCTCT
Source organism: Grampus griseus (assembly GCF_964374135.1). Lineage (NCBI taxonomy): Eukaryota > Metazoa > Chordata > Mammalia > Artiodactyla > Delphinidae > Grampus > Grampus griseus. The sequence goes on along the minus strand of NW_028133254.1, from coordinate 450,489 downwards.
TCCTTGGAAACCTACGTTGCCACAGCTTGCCAAACGCTACCGAAGGCAGTCCTAACCAGTCTCGTGTGCTGCGCAACTTTGATTCGGTTACGGAAAGCCACCTGCGTTGAGGTGAACACTCTGCTCAGCGTTCTTTCCGGGAGCTCACAATCGCCCCCTCTCTAGGTTAAGCAGGATGTCGAGGTGAGGTCCAAACTGAGCAAAGAGCACAATTGCTCACTTTGCAGTGGTAGTCGTCGTAAGAGGCATTGCCTACTAGGCCTTGCTAAGGTCTTCGTTCTGTTAGGGAAGTCGCCACACTTAGACGCCTGTAAAGGAAACTTTATTCAGCGAAGTTCCCAGTGTCTTGCGACGGTGTCCCTTCGCAGGGCCAATACAGCAGGGACTTAGGTTTGCTGCTAACTAGGCTAGGTGACCCTGCATACAGAAACAGGCTTTTCCCTTTGGAAGCTTGGATCCCGGTTTCTCAGGGGCTGCTTGCAAGACCCTGCTATTGCCCAGCATCTGTCCTCTGCCCCTACGCCTGGGTAGGAAGCGAGTATTTTAGCCTGAGAAGCAGGGCTCTTGCAACTCTGGAGGAGAGCTAATCCTGCAGCCCACGTTCGTCCTGGGAAACCGCAAGGCGACCCTTGGCCTCAGTGTAGAGGCTAAATGGCCGCCGGACAGGTCTTGCCTGCCGCGGTTTCCGTGAGTTCTCCACCGTCTTCGGGCTTAAATGGAGAGCGAGGAGAGCTGTCGGCTCTCACAGAACTCTGGCCTCCGCACTGTTTGCCATGCAACTGCACTCGAGACCACACGTCTCCTCCCGGCCTGCTGAGAAACAGGCCGCCGTGCAGGCCCTTCGTAACACTTCTTGTCATGTAAACACCAAGGCGACACGCTGTCCTCTTCCTTGGAAACCTACGTTGCCCCAGCTTGCCAACGCTCACGAAGGCAGTCCGAGCCCGTCTCATGTGCTGGGCCACTTGCATTCAGTGAGGAAAAGCCACCTGCATTGAGGTGAACAGTCTGCTCAGCGTTCTTTCCGGGAGATCACACTTGCCGCCTCTCTAGGTTAAGCAGGAAGTCGTAGTGAGGACCAACCTGAGCAAAGAGCACAATTCCTCACGTTACACTGGTAGTCGTCGTAAGAGGAATTGCCAACTACGCCTGGCTGAGGCCTTCCCTGTGTTAAGGAACCAGCCACACTTAGAGGCCTTGAAAGGACAATTTATTCAGCGAAGTTCCCATTGTTTGGCGATGGTCAACCTTTGCAGCGCCAATACTGCAGGGACTTAGGTTTGCTGCTAACAGGGCTAGGTGACCCTGCATACAGAAGCAGGCGTTTCCCTTTGGAAGCTTGGATCCCGGTTTCTCAGGGGCTGCTTGCAAGACCCTGCTATTGCCCAGCATCTGTCCTCTGCCCCTACGCCCGGGTAGGAAGGAGTATTTTAGCCTGAGAAGCAGGGCTCTTGCAACTCTGGAGGAGAGCTAATCCTGCAGCCCACGTTCTTCCTGGGAAACCGCAAGGCGACGCTTGGCCTCAGTGTAGTGGCGAAATGGCCGCCGGACAGGTCTTGCCTGCCGCGGTTTCCGTGAGTTCTCCACCGTCTTCGGGCTTAAATGGAGAGCTGTCGGCTCTCACAGAACTCTGGCCTCCGCACTGTTTGCCATGCAACTGCACTCGAGACCACACGTCTCCTCCCGGCCTGCTGAGAAACAGGCCGCCGTGCAGGCCCTTCGTAACACTTCTTGGCATGTAAACACCAAGGCGACACGCTGTCCTCTTCCTTGGAAACCTACGTTGCCACAGCTTGCCAAACGCTACCGAAGGCAGTCCTAACCAGTCTCGTGTGCTGCGCAACTTTGATTCGGTTACGGAAAGCCACCTGCGTTGAGGTGAACACTCTGCTCAGCGTTCTTTCCGGGAGCTCACAATCGCCCCCTCTCTAGGTTAAGCAGGATGTCGAGGTGAGGTCCAAACTGAGCAAAGAGCACAATTGCTCACTTTGCAGTGGTAGTCGTCGTAAGAGGCATTGCCTACTAGGCCTTGCTAAGGTCTTCGTTCTGTTAGGGAAGTCGCCACACTTAGACGCCTGTAAAGGAAACTTTATTCAGCGAAGTTCCCAGTGTCTTGCGACGGTGTCCCTTCGCAGGGCCAATACAGCAGGGACTTAGGTTTGCTGCTAACTAGGCTAGGTGACCCTGCATACAGAAACAGGCTTTTCCCTTTGGAAGCTTGGATCCCGGTTTCTCAGGGGCTGCTTGCAAGACCCTGCTATTGCCCAGCATCTGTCCTCTGCCCCTACGCCTGGGTAGGAAGCGAGTATTTTAGCCTGAGAAGCAGGGCTCTTGCAACTCTGGAGGAGAGCTAATCCTGCAGCCCACGTTCGTCCTGGGAAACCGCAAGGCGACCCTTGGCCTCAGTGTAGAGGCTAAATGGCCGCCGGACAGGTCTTGCCTGCCGCGGTTTCCGTGAGTTCTCCACCGTCTTCGGGCTTAAATGGAGAGCGAGGAGAGCTGTCGGCTCTCACAGAACTCTGGCCTCCGCACTGTTTGCCATGCAGCTGAACGCAAGACCACACGTCTCCTCCCGGCCTGCTGAGAAACAGGCCGCCGTGCAGGCCCTTCGTAACACTTCTTGGCATGTAGACTCCAAGGCGACACGCTGTCCTCTTCCTTGGAAACCTACGTTGCCCCAGCTTGCCAACGCTCACGAAGGCAGTCCGAGCCCGTCTCATGTGCTGGGCCACTTGCATTCAGTGAGGAAAAGCCACCTGCATTGAGGTGAACAGTCTGCTCAGCGTTCTTTCTGGGAGATCACACTTGCCGCCTCTCTAGGTTAAGCAGGAAGTCGCAGTGAGGACCAACCTGAGCAAAGAGCACAATTCCTCACGTTACACTGGTAGTCGTCGTAAGAGGAATTGCCAACTACGCCTGGCTGAGGCCTTCCCTGTGTTAAGGAACCAGCCACACTTAGAGGCCTTGAAAGGACAATTTATTCAGCGAAGTTCCCATTGTTTGGCGATGGTCAACCTTTGCAGCGCCAATACTGCAGGGACTTAGGTTTGCTGCTAACAGGGCTAGGTGACCCTGCATACAGAAGCAGGCGTTTCCCTTTGGAAGCTTGGATCCCGGTTTCTCAGGGGCTGCTTGCAAGACCCTGCTATTGCCCAGCATCTGTCCTCTGCCCCTACGCCCGGGTAGGAAGGAGTATTTTAGCCTGAGAAGCAGGGCTCTTGCAACTCTGGAGGAGAGCTAATCCTGCAGCCCACGTTCGTCCTGGGAAACCGCAAGGCGACGCTTGGCCTCAGTGTAGAGGCTAAATGGCCGCCGGACAGGTCTTGCCTGCCGCGGTTTCCGTGAGTTCTCCACCGTCTTCGGGCTTAAATGGAGAGCTGTCGGCTCTCACAGAACTCTGGCCTCCGCACTGTTTGCCATGCAACTGCACTCGAGACCACACGTCTCCTCCCGGCCTGCTGAGAAACAGGCATCCGTGTAGGCCCTTGTTAACATTTCCTGGCGTGCAGAGTCCAAGGCGACACGCTGTCCTTTACCTTGGAAACCTACGTTGCCACAGCTTGCCAAACGCTACCGAAGGCAGTCCTAACCAGTCTCGTGTGCTGCGCAACTTTGATTCGGTTACGAAAAGCCACCTGCGTTGAGGTGAACACTCTGCTCAGCGTTCTTTCCGGGAGCTCACAATCGCCCCCTCTCTAGGTTAAGCAGGATGTCGAGGTGAGGTCCAAACTGAGCAAAGAGCACAATTGCTCACTTTGCAGTGGTAGTCGTCGTAAGAGGCATTGCCTACTAGGCCTTGCTAAGGTCTTCGTTCTGTTAGGGAAGTCGCCACACTTAGACGCCTGTAAAGGAAACTTTATTCAGCGAAGTTCCCAGTGTCTTGCGACGGTGTCCCTTCGCAGGGCCAATACAGCAGGGACTTAGGTTTGCTGCTAACTAGGCTAGGTGACCCTGCATACAGAAACAGGCTTTTCCCTTTGGAAGCTTGGATCCCGGTTTCTCAGGGGCTGCTTGCAAGACCCTGCTATTGCCCAGCATCTGTCCTCTGCCCCTACGCCTGGGTAGGAAGCGAGTATTTTAGCCTGAGAAGCAGGGCTCTTGCAATTCTGGAGGAGAGCTAATCCTGCAGCCCACGTTCGTCCTGGGAAACCGCAAGGTGACCCTTGGCCTCAGTGTAGTGGCGAAATGGCCGCCGGACAGGTCTTGCCTGCCGCGGTTTCCGTGAGTTCTCCACCGTCTTCGGGCTTAAATGGAGAGCGAGGAGAGCTGTCGGCTCTCACAGAACTCTGGCCACCGCACTGTTTGCCATGCAACTGCACTCGAGACCACACGTCTCCTCCCGGCCTGCTGAGAAACAGGCATCCGTGTAGGCCCTTGTTAACATTTCCTGGCGTGCAGAGTCCAAGGCGACACAATGTCCTCTTCCTTGGAAACCCACGTTGCTACAGCTTGCCAAACGCTACCGAAGGCAGTCCTAACCAGTCTCGTGTGCTGCGCAACTTTGATTCGGTTACGGAAAGCCACCTGCGTTGAGGTGAACACTCTGCTCAGCGTTCTTTCCGGGAGCTCACAATCGCCCCCTCTCTAGCTTAAGCAGGATGTCGAGGTGAGGTCCAAACTGAGCAAAGAGCACAATTGCTCACTTTGCAGTGGTAGTCGTCGTAAGAGGCATTGCCTACTAGGCCTTGCTAAGGTCTTCGTTCTGTTAGGGAAGTCGCCACACTTAGACGCCTGTAAAGGAAACTTTATTCAGCGAAGTTCCCAGTGTCTTGCGACGGTGTCCCTTCGCAGGGCCAATACAGCAGGGACTTAGGTTTGCTGCTAACTAGGCTAGGTGACCCTGCATACAGAAGCAGGCTTTTCCCTTTGGAAGCTTGGATCCCGGTTTCTCAGGGGCTGCTTGCAAGACCCTGCTATTGCCCAGCATCTATCCTCTGCCCCTACGCCTGGGTAGGAAGCGAGTATTTTAGCCTGAGAAGCAGGGCTCTTGCAACTCTGGAGGAGAGCTAATCCTGCAGCCCACGTTCGTCCTGGGAAACCGCAAGGCGAGGCTTGGCCTCAGTGTAGTGGCGAAATGGCCGCCGGACAGGTCTTGCCTGCCGCGGTTTCCGTGAGTTCTCCACCGTCTTCGGGCTTAAATGGAGAGCGAGGAGAGCTGTCGGCTCTCACAGAACTCTGGCCTCCGCACTGTTTGCCATGCAACTGCACTCGAGACCACACGTCTCCTCCCGGCCTGCTGAGAAACAGGCCGCCGTGCAGGCCCTTCGTAACACTTCTTGGCATGTAGACTCCAAGGCGACACGCTGTCCTCTTCCTTGGAAACCTACGTTGCCCCAGCTTGCCAACGCTCACGAAGGCAGTCCGAGCCCGTCTCATGTGCTGGGCCACTTGCATTCAGTGAGGAAAAGCCACCTGCATTGAGGTGAACAGTCTGCTCAGCGTTCTTTCCGGGAGCTCACACTTGCCGCCTCTCTAGGTTAAGCAGGAAGTCGTAGTGAGGACCAACCTGAGCAAAGAGCACAATTCCTCACGTTACACTGGTAGTCGTCGTAAGAGGAATTGCCAACTACGCCTGGCTGAGGCCTTCCCTGTGTTAAGGAACCAGCCACACTTAGAGGCCTTGAAAGGACAATTTATTCAGCGAAGTTCCCATTGTTTGGCGATGGTCAACCTTTGCAGCGCCAATACTGCAGGGACTTAGGTTTGCTGCTAACAGGGCTAGGTGACCCTGCATACAGAAGCAGGCGTTTCCCTTTGGAAGCTTGGATCCCGGTTTCTCAGGGGCTGCTTGCAAGACCCTGCTATTGCCCAGCATCTGTCCTCTGCCCCTACGCCCGGGTAGGAAGGAGTATTTTAGCCTGAGAAGCAGGGCTCTTGCAACTCTGGAGGAGAGCTAATCCTGCAGCCCACGTTCTTCCTGGGAAACCGCAAGGCGACGCTTGGCCTCAGTGTAGTGGCGAAATGGCCGCCGGACAGGTCTTGCCTGCCGCGGTTTCCGTGAGTTCTCCACCGTCTTCGGGCTTAAATGGAGAGCTGTCGGCTCTCACAGAACTCTGGCCTCCGCACTGTTTGCCATGCAACTGCACTCGAGACCACACGTCTCCTCCCGGCCTGCTGAGAAACAGGCCGCCGTGCAGGCCCTTCGTAACACTTCTTGGCATGTAAACACCAAGGCGACACGCTGTCCTCTTCCTTGGAAACCTACGTTGCCACAGCTTGCCAAACGCTACCGAAGGCAGTCCTAACCAGTCTCGTGTGCTGCGCAACTTTGATTCGGTTACGGAAAGCCACCTGCGTTGAGGTGAACACTCTGCTCAGCGTTCTTTCCGGGAGCTCACAATCGCCCCCTCTCTAGGTTAAGCAGGATGTCGAGGTGAGGTCCAAACTGAGCAAAGAGCACAATTGCTCACTTTGCAGTGGTAGTCGTCGTAAGAGGCATTGCCTACTAGGCCTTGCTAAGGTCTTCGTTCTGTTAGGGAAGTCGCCACACTTAGACGCCTGTAAAGGAAACTTTATTCAGCGAAGTTCCCAGTGTCTTGCGACGGTGTCCCTTCGCAGGGCCAATACAGCAGGGACTTAGGTTTGCTGCTAACTAGGCTAGGTGACCCTGCATACAGAAACAGGCTTTTCCCTTTGGAAGCTTGGATCCCGGTTTCTCAGGGGCTGCTTGCAAGACCCTGCTATTGCCCAGCATCTGTCCTCTGCCCCTACGCCTGGGTAGGAAGCGAGTATTTTAGCCTGAGAAGCAGGGCTCTTGCAACTCTGGAGGAGAGCTAATCCTGCAGCCCACGTTCGTCCTGGGAAACCGCAAGGCGACCCTTGGCCTCAGTGTAGTGGCGAAATGGCCGCCGGACAGGTCTTGCCTGCCGCGGTTTCCGTGAGTTCTCCACCGTCTTCGGGCTTAAATGGAGAGCGAGGAGAGCTGTCGGCTCTCACAGAACTCTGGCCACCGCACTGTTTGCCATGCAACTGCACTCGAGACCACACGTCTCCTCCCGGCCTGCTGAGAAACAGGCATCCGTGTAGGCCCTTGTTAACATTTCCTGGCGTGCAGAGTCCAAGGCGACACAATGTCCTCTTCCTTGGAAACCCACGTTGCTACAGCTTGCCAAACGCTACCGAAGGCAGTCCTAACCAGTCTCGTGTGCTGCGCAACTTTGATTCGGTTACGGAAAGCCACCTGCGTTGAGGTGAACACTCTGCTCAGCGTTCTTTCCGGGAGCTCACAATCGCCCCCTCTCTAGCTTAAGCAGGATGTCGAGGTGAGGTCCAAACTGAGCAAAGAGCACAATTGCTCACTTTGCAGTGGTAGTCGTCGTAAGAGGCATTGCCTACTAGGCCTTGCTAAGGTCTTCGTTCTGTTAGGGAAGTCGCCACACTTAGACGCCTGTAAAGGAAACTTTATTCAGCGAAGTTCCCAGTGTCTTGCGACGGTGTCCCTTCGCAGGGCCAATACAGCAGGGACTTAGGTTTGCTGCTAACTAGGCTAGGTGACCCTGCATACAGAAGCAGGCTTTTCCCTTTGGAAGCTTGGATCCCGGTTTCTCAGGGGCTGCTTGCAAGACCCTGCTATTGCCCAGCATCTATCCTCTGCCCCTACGCCTGGGTAGGAAGCGAGTATTTTAGCCTGAGAAGCAGGGCTCTTGCAACTCTGGAGGAGAGCTAATCCTGCAGCCCACGTTCGTCCTGGGAAACCGCAAGGCGAGGCTTGGCCTCAGTGTAGTGGCGAAATGGCCGCCGGACAGGTCTTGCCTGCCGCGGTTTCCGTGAGTTCTCCACCGTCTTCGGGCTTAAATGGAGAGCGAGGAGAGCTGTCGGCTCTCACAGAACTCTGGCCTCCGCACTGTTTGCCATGCAACTGCACTCGAGACCACACGTCTCCTCCCGGCCTGCTGAGAAACAGGCCGCCGTGCAGGCCCTTCGTAACACTTCTTGGCATGTAGACTCCAAGGCGACACGCTGTCCTCTTCCTTGGAAACCTACGTTGCCCCAGCTTGCCAACGCTCACGAAGGCAGTCCGAGCCCGTCTCATGTGCTGGGCCACTTGCATTCAGTGAGGAAAAGCCACCTGCATTGAGGTGAACAGTCTGCTCAGCGTTCTTTCCGGGAGCTCACACTTGCCGCCTCTCTAGGTTAAGCAGGAAGTCGTAGTGAGGACCAACCTGAGCAAAGAGCACAATTCCTCACGTTACACTGGTAGTCGTCGTAAGAGGAATTGCCAACTACGCCTGGCTGAGGCCTTCCCTGTGTTAAGGAACCAGCCACACTTAGAGGCCTTGAAAGGACAATTTATTCAGCGAAGTTCCCATTGTTTGGCGATGGTCAACCTTTGCAGCGCCAATACTGCAGGGACTTAGGTTTGCTGCTAACAGGGCTAGGTGACCCTGCATACAGAAGCAGGCGTTTCCCTTTGGAAGCTTGGATCCCGGTTTCTCAGGGGCTGCTTGCAAGACCCTGCTATTGCCCAGCATCTGTCCTCTGCCCCTACGCCCGGGTAGGAAGGAGTATTTTAGCCTGAGAAGCAGGGCTCTTGCAACTCTGGAGGAGAGCTAATCCTGCAGCCCACGTTCTTCCTGGGAAACCGCAAGGCGACGCTTGGCCTCAGTGTAGTGGCGAAATGGCCGCCGGACAGGTCTTGCCTGCCGCGGTTTCCGTGAGTTCTCCACCGTCTTCGGGCTTAAATGGAGAGCTGTCGGCTCTCACAGAACTCTGGCCTCCGCACTGTTTGCCATGCAACTGCACTCGAGACCACACATCTCCTCCCGGCCTGCTGAGAAACAGGCCGCCGTGCAGGCCCTTCGTAACACTTCTTGGCATGTAAACACCAAGGCGACACGCTGTCCTCTTCCTTGGAAACCTACGTTGCCACAGCTTGCCAAACGCTACCGAAGGCAGTCCTAACCAGTCTCGTGTGCTGCGCAACTTTGATTCGGTTACGGAAAGCCACCTGCGTTGAGGTGAACACTCTGCTCAGCGTTCTTTCCGGGAGCTCACAATCGCCCCCTCTCTAGGTTAAGCAGGATGTCGAGGTGAGGTCCAAACTGAGCAAAGAGCACAATTGCTCACTTTGCAGTGGTAGTCGTCGTAAGAGGCATTGCCTACTAGGCCTTGCTAAGGTCTTCGTTCTGTTAGGGAAGTCGCCACACTTAGACGCCTGTAAAGGAAACTTTATTCAGCGAAGTTCCCAGTGTCTTGCGACGGTGTCCCTTCGCAGGGCCAATACAGCAGGGACTTAGGTTTGCTGCTAACTAGGCTAGGTGACCCTGCATACAGAAACAGGCTTTTCCCTTTGGAAGCTTGGATCCCGGTTTCTCAGGGGCTGCTTGCAAGACCCTGCTATTGCCCAGCATCTGTCCTCTGCCCCTACGCCTGGGTAGGAAGCGAGTATTTTAGCCTGAGAAGCAGGGCTCTTGCAACTCTGGAGGAGAGCTAATCCTGCAGCCCACGTTCGTCCTGGGAAACCGCAAGGCGACCCTTGGCCTCAGTGTAGAGGCTAAATGGCCGCCGGACAGGTCTTGCCTGCCGCGGTTTCCGTGAGTTCTCCACCGTCTTCGGGCTTAAATGGAGAGCGAGGAGAGCTGTCGGCTCTCACAGAACTCTGGCCTCCGCACTGTTTGCCATGCAGCTGAACGCAAGACCACACGTCTCCTCCCGGCCTGCTGAGAAACAGGCCGCCGTGCAGGCCCTTCGTAACACTTCTTGGCATGTAGACTCCAAGGCGACACGCTGTCCTCTTCCTTGGAAACCTACGTTGCCCCAGCTTGCCAACGCTCACGAAGGCAGTCCGAGCCCGTCTCATGTGCTGGGCCACTTGCATTCAGTGAGGAAAAGCCACCTGCATTGAGGTGAACAGTCTGCTCAGCGTTCTTTCCGGGAGATCACACTTGCCGCCTCTCTAGGTTAAGCAGGAAGTCGTAGTGAGGACCAACCTGAGCAAAGAGCACAATTCCTCACGTTACACTGGTAGTCGTCGTAAGAGGAATTGCCAACTACGCCTGGCTGAGGCCTTCCCTGTGTTAAGGAACCAGCCACACTTAGAGGCCTTGAAAGGACAATTTATTCAGCGAAGTTCCCATTGTTTGGCGATGGTCAACCTTTGCAGCGCCAATACTGCAGGGACTTAGGTTTGCTGCTAACAGGGCTAGGTGACCCTGCATACAGAAGCAGGCGTTTCCCTTTGGAAGCTTGGATCCCGGTTTCTCAGGGGCTGCTTGCAAGACCCTGCTATTGCCCAGCATCTGTCCTCTGCCCCTACGCCCGGGTAGGAAGGAGTATTTTAGCCTGAGAAGCAGGGCTCTTGCAACTCTGGAGGAGAGCTAATCCTGCAGCCCACGTTCGTCCTGGGAAACCGCAAGGCGACGCTTGGCCTCAGTGTAGAGGCTAAATGGCCGCCGGACAGGTCTTGCCTGCCGCGGTTTCCGTGAGTTCTCCACCGTCTTCGGGCTTAAATGGAGAGCTGTCGGCTCTCACAGAACTCTGGCCTCCGCACTGTTTGCCATGCAACTGCACTCGAGACCACACGTCTCCTCCCGGCCTGCTGAGAAACAGGCATCCGTGTAGGCCCTTGTTAACATTTCCTGGCGTGCAGAGTCCAAGGCGACACGCTGTCCTTTACCTTGGAAACCTACGTTGCCACAGCTTGCCAAACGCTACCGAAGGCAGTCCTAACCAGTCTCGTGTGCTGCGCAACTTTGATTCGGTTACGAAAAGCCACCTGCGTTGAGGTGAACACTCTGCTCAGCGTTCTTTCCGGGAGCTCACAATCGCCCCCTCTCTAGGTTAAGCAGGATGTCGAGGTGAGGTCCAAACTGAGCAAAGAGCACAATTGCTCACTTTGCAGTGGTAGTCGTCGTAAGAGGCATTGCCTACTAGGCCTTGCTAAGGTCTTCGTTCTGTTAGGGAAGTCGCCACACTTAGACGCCTGTAAAGGAAACTTTATTCAGCGAAGTTCCCAGTGTCTTGCGACGGTGTCCCTTCGCAGGGCCAATACAGCAGGGACTTAGGTTTGCTGCTAACTAGGCTAGGTGACCCTGCATACAGAAACAGGCTTTTCCCTTTGGAAGCTTGGATCCCGGTTTCTCAGGGGCTGCTTGCAAGACCCTGCTATTGCCCAGCATCTGTCCTCTGCCCCTACGCCTGGGTAGGAAGCGAGTATTTTAGCCTGAGAAGCAGGGCTCTTGCAATTCTGGAGGAGAGCTAATCCTGCAGCCCACGTTCGTCCTGGGAAACCGCAAGGTGACCCTTGGCCTCAGTGTAGTGGCGAAATGGCCGCCGGACAGGTCTTGCCTGCCGCGGTTTCCGTGAGTTCTCCACCGTCTTCGGGCTTAAATGGAGAGCGAGGAGAGCTGTCGGCTCTCACAGAACTCTGGCCACCGCACTGTTTGCCATGCAACTGCACTCGAGACCACACGTCTCCTCCCGGCCTGCTGAGAAACAGGCATCCGTGTAGGCCCTTGTTAACATTTCCTGGCGTGCAGAGTCCAAGGCGACACAATGTCCTCTTCCTTGGAAACCCACGTTGCTACAGCTTGCCAAACGCTACCGAAGGCAGTCCTAACCAGTCTCGTGTGCTGCGCAACTTTGATTCGGTTACGGAAAGCCACCTGCGTTGAGGTGAACACTCTGCTCAGCGTTCTTTCCGGGAGCTCACAATCGCCCCCTCTCTAGCTTAAGCAGGATGTCGAGGTGAGGTCCAAACTGAGCAAAGAGCACAATTGCTCACTTTGCAGTGGTAGTCGTCGTAAGAGGCATTGCCTACTAGGCCTTGCTAAGGTCTTCGTTCTGTTAGGGAAGTCGCCACACTTAGACGCCTGTAAAGGAAACTTTATTCAGCGAAGTTCCCAGTGTCTTGCGACGGTGTCCCTTCGCAGGGCCAATACAGCAGGGACTTAGGTTTGCTGCTAACTAGGCTAGGTGACCCTGCATACAGAAGCAGGCTTTTCCCTTTGGAAGCTTGGATCCCGGTTTCTCAGGGGCTGCTTGCAAGACCCTGCTATTGCCCAGCATCTATCCTCTGCCCCTACGCCTGGGTAGGAAGCGAGTATTTTAGCCTGAGAAGCAGGGCTCTTGCAACTCTGGAGGAGAGCTAATCCTGCAGCCCACGTTCGTCCTGGGAAACCGCAAGGCGAGGCTTGGCCTCAGTGTAGTGGCGAAATGGCCGCCGGACAGGTCTTGCCTGCCGCGGTTTCCGTGAGTTCTCCACCGTCTTCGGGCTTAAATGGAGAGCGAGGAGAGCTGTCGGCTCTCACAGAACTCTGGCCTCCGCACTGTTTGCCATGCAACTGCACTCGAGACCACACGTCTCCTCCCGGCCTGCTGAGAAACAGGCCGCCGTGCAGGCCCTTCGTAACACTTCTTGGCATGTAGACTCCAAGGCGACACGCTGTCCTCTTCCTTGGAAACCTACGTTGCCCCAGCTTGCCAACGCTCACGAAGGCAGTCCGAGCCCGTCTCATGTGCTGGGCCACTTGCATTCAGTGAGGAAAAGCCACCTGCATTGAGGTGAACAGTCTGCTCAGCGTTCTTTCCGGGAGCTCACACTTGCCGCCTCTCTAGGTTAAGCAGGAAGTCGTAGTGAGGACCAACCTGAGCAAAGAGCACAATTCCTCACGTTACACTGGTAGTCGTCGTAAGAGGAATTGCCAACTACGCCTGGCTGAGGCCTTCCCTGTGTTAAGGAACCAGCCACACTTAGAGGCCTTGAAAGGACAATTTATTCAGCGAAGTTCCCATTGTTTGGCGATGGTCAACCTTTGCAGCGCCAATACTGCAGGGACTTAGGTTTGCTGCTAACAGGGCTAGGTGACCCTGCATACAGAAGCAGGCGTTTCCCTTTGGAAGCTTGGATCCCGGTTTCTCAGGGGCTGCTTGCAAGACCCTGCTATTGCCCAGCATCTGTCCTCTGCCCCTACGCCCGGGTAGGAAGGAGTATTTTAGCCTGAGAAGCAGGGCTCTTGCAACTCTGGAGGAGAGCTAATCCTGCAGCCCACGTTCTTCCTGGGAAACCGCAAGGCGACGCTTGGCCTCAGTGTAGTGGCGAAATGGCCGCCGGACAGGTCTTGCCTGCCGCGGTTTCCGTGAGTTCTCCACCGTCTTCGGGCTTAAATGGAGAGCTGTCGGCTCTCACAGAACTCTGGCCTCCGCACTGTTTGCCATGCAACTGCACTCGAGACCACACGTCTCCTCCCGGCCTGCTGAGAAACAGGCCGCCGTGCAGGCCCTTCGTAACACTTCTTGGCATGTAAACACCAAGGCGACACGCTGTCCTCTTCCTTGGAAACCTACGTTGCCACAGCTTGCCAAACGCTACCGAAGGCAGTCCTAACCAGTCTCGTGTGCTGCGCAACTTTGATTCGGTTACGGAAAGCCACCTGCGTTGAGGTGAACACTCTGCTCAGCGTTCTTTCCGGGAGCTCACAATCGCCCCCTCTCTAGGTTAAGCAGGATGTCGAGGTGAGGTCCAAACTGAGCAAAGAGCACAATTGCTCACTTTGCAGTGGTAGTCGTCGTAAGAGGCATTGCCTACTAGGCCTTGCTAAGGTCTTCGTTCTGTTAGGGAAGTCGCCACACTTAGACGCCTGTAAAGGAAACTTTATTCAGCGAAGTTCCCAGTGTCTTGCGACGGTGTCCCTTCGCAGGGCCAATACAGCAGGGACTTAGGTTTGCTGCTAACTAGGCTAGGTGACCCTGCATACAGAAACAGGCTTTTCCCTTTGGAAGCTTGGATCCCGGTTTCTCAGGGGCTGCTTGCAAGACCCTGCTATTGCCCAGCATCTGTCCTCTGCCCCTACGCCTGGGTAGGAAGCGAGTATTTTAGCCTGAGAAGCAGGGCTCTTGCAACTCTGGAGGAGAGCTAATCCTGCAGCCCACGTTCGTCCTGGGAAACCGCAAGGCGACCCTTGGCCTCAGTGTAGAGGCTAAATGGCCGCCGGACAGGTCTTGCCTGCCGCGGTTTCCGTGAATTCTCCACCGTCTTCGGGCTTAAATGGAGAGCGAGGAGAGCTGTCGGCTCTCACAGAACTCTGGCCTCCGCACTGTTTGCCATGCAACTGCACTCGAGACCACACGTCTCCTCCCGGCCTGCTGAGAAACAGGCCGCCGTGCAGGCCCTTCGTAACACTTCTTGTCATGTAAACACCAAGGCGACACGCTGTCCTCTTCCTTGGAAACCTACGTTGCCCCAGCTTGCCAACGCTCACGAAGGCAGTCCGAGCCCGTCTCATGTGCTGGGCCACTTGCATTCAGTGAGGAAAAGCCACCTGCATTGAGGTGAACAGTCTGCTCAGCGTTCTTTCCGGGAGATCACACTTGCCGCCTCTCTAGGTTAAGCAGGAAGTCGTAGTGAGGACCAACCTGAGCAAAGAGCACAATTCCTCACGTTACACTGGTAGTCGTCGTAAGAGGAATTGCCAACTACGCCTGGCTGAGGCCTTCCCTGTGTTAAGGAACCAGCCACACTTAGAGGCCTTGAAAGGACAATTTATTCAGCGAAGTTCCCATTGTTTGGCGATGGTCAACCTTTGCAGCGCCAATACTGCAGGGACTTAGGTTTGCTGCTAACAGGGCTAGGTGACCCTGCATACAGAAGCAGGCGTTTCCCTTTGGAAGCTTGGATCCCGGTTTCTCAGGGGCTGCTTGCAAGACCCTGCTATTGCCCAGCATCTGTCCTCTGCCCCTACGCCTGGGTAGGAAGGAGTATTTTAGCCTGAGAAGCAGGGCTCTTGCAACTCTGGAGGAGAGCTAATCCTGCAGCCCACGTTCGTCCTGGGAAACCGCAAGGCGACCCTTGGCCTCAGTGTAGAGGCTAAATGGCCGCCGGACAGGTCTTGCCTGCCGCGGTTTCCGTGAGTTCTCCACCGTCTTCGGGCTTAAATGGAGAGCTGTCGGCTCTCACAGAACTCTGGCCTCCGCACTGTTTGCCATGCAACTGCACTCGAGACCACACGTCTCCTCCCGGCCTGCTGAGAAACAGGCATCCGTGTAGGCCCTTGTTAACATTTCCTGGCGTGCAGAGTCCAAGGCGACACGCTGTCCTTTTCCTTGGAAACCTACGTTGCCACAGCTTGCCAAACGCTACCGAAGGCAGTCCTAACCAGTCTCGTGTGCTGCGCAACTTTGATTCGGTTACGAAAAGCCACCTGCGTTGAGGTGAACACTCTGCTCAGCGTTCTTTCCGGGAGCTCACAATCGCCCCCTCTCTAGGTTAAGCAGGATGTCGAGGTGAGGTCCAAACTGAGCAAAGAGCACAATTGCTCACTTTGCAGTGGTAGTCGTCGTAAGAGGCATTGCCTACTAGGCCTTGCTAAGGTCTTCGTTCTGTTAGGGAAGTCGCCACACTTAGACGCCTGTAAAGGAAACTTTATTCAGCGAAGTTCCCAGTGTCTTGCGACGGTGTCCCTTCGCAGGGCCAATACAGCAGGGACTTAGGTTTGCTGCTAACTAGGCTAGGTGACCCTGCATACAGAAACAGGCTTTTCCCTTTGGAAGCTTGGATCCCGGTTTCTCAGGGGCTGCTTGCAAGACCCTGCTATTGCCCAGCATCTGTCCTCTGCCCCTACGCCTGGGTAGGAAGCGAGTATTTTAGCCTGAGAAGCAGGGCTCTTGCAATTCTGGAGGAGAGCTAATCCTGCAGCCCACGTTCGTCCTGGGAAACCGCAAGGTGACCCTTGGCCTCAGTGTAGTGGCGAAATGGCCGCCGGACAGGTCTTGCCTGCCGCGGTTTCCGTGAGTTCTCCACCGTCTTCGGGCTTAAATGGAGAGCGAGGAGAGCTGTCGGCTCTCACAGAACTCTGGCCACCGCACTGTTTGCCATGCAACTGCACTCGAGACCACACGTCTCCTCCCGGCCTGCTGAGAAACAGGCATCCGTGTAGGCCCTTGTTAACATTTCCTGGCGTGCAGAGTCCAAGGCGACACAATGTCCTCTTCCTTGGAAACCCACGTTGCTACAGCTTGCCAAACGCTACCGAAGGCAGTCCTAACCAGTCTCGTGTGCTGCGCAACTTTGATTCGGTTACGGAAAGCCACCTGCATTGAGGTGAACACTCTGCTCAGCGTTCTTTCCGGGAGCTCACAATCGCCCCCTCTCTAGCTTAAGCAGGATGTCGAGGTGAGGTCCAAACTGAGCAAAGAGCACAATTGCTCACTTTGCAGTGGTAGTCGTCGTAAGAGGCATTGCCTACTAGGCCTTGCTAAGGTCTTCGTTCTGTTAGGGAAGTCGCCACACTTAGACGCCTGTAAAGGAAACTTTATTCAGCGAAGTTCCCAGTGTCTTGCGACGGTGTCCCTTCGCAGGGCCAATACAGCAGGGACTTAGGTTTGCTGCTAACTAGGCTAGGTGACCCTGCATACAGAAGCAGGCTTTTCCCTTTGGAAGCTTGGATCCCGGTTTCTCAGGGGCTGCTTGCAAGACCCTGCTATTGCCCAGCATCTATCCTCTGCCCCTACGCCTGGGTAGGAAGCGAGTATTTTAGCCTGAGAAGCAGGACTCTTGCAACTCTGGAGGAGAGCTAATCCTGCAGCCCACGTTCGTCCTGGGAAACCGCAAGGCGAGGCTTGGCCTCAGTGTAGTGGCGAAATGGCCGCCGGACAGGTCTTGCCTGCCGCGGTTTCCGTGAGTTCTCCACCGTCTTCGGGCTTAAATGGAGAGCGAGGAGAGCTGTCGGCTCTCACAGAACTCTGGCCTCCGCACTGTTTGCCATGCAACTGCACTCGAGACCACACGTCTCCTCCCGGCCTGCTGAGAAACAGGCCGCCGTGCAGGCCCTTCGTAACACTTCTTGGCATGTAGACTCCAAGGCGACACGCTGTCCTCTTCCTTGGAAACCTACGTTGCCCCAGCTTGCCAACGCTCACGAAGGCAGTCCGAGCCCGTCTCATGTGCTGGGCCACTTGCATTCAGTGAGGAAAAGCCACCTGCATTGAGGTGAACAGTCTGCTCAGCGTTCTTTCCGGGAGCTCACACTTGCCGCCTCTCTAGGTTAAGCAGGAAGTCGTAGTGAGGACCAACCTGAGCAAAGAGCACAATTCCTCACGTTACACTGGTAGTCGTCGTAAGAGGAATTGCCAACTACGCCTGGCTGAGGCCTTCCCTGTGTTAAGGAACCAGCCACACTTAGAGGCCTTGAAAGGACAATTTATTCAGCGAAGTTCCCATTGTTTGGCGATGGTCAACCTTTGCAGCGCCAATACTGCAGGGACTTAGGTTTGCTGCTAACAGGGCTAGGTGACCCTGCATACAGAAGCAGGCGTTTCCCTTTGGAAGCTTGGATCCCGGTTTCTCAGGGGCTGCTTGCAAGACCCTGCTATTGCCCAGCATCTGTCCTCTGCCCCTACGCCCGGGTAGGAAGGAGTATTTTAGCCTGAGAAGCAGGGCTCTTGCAACTCTGGAGGAGAGCTAATCCTGCAGCCCACGTTCTTCCTGGGAAACCGCAAGGCGACGCTTGGCCTCAGTGTAGTGGCGAAATGGCCGCCGGACAGGTCTTGCCTGCCGCGGTTTCCGTGAGTTCTCCACCGTCTTCGGGCTTAAATGGAGAGCTGTCGGCTCTCACAGAACTCTGGCCTCCGCACTGTTTGCCATGCAACTGCACTCGAGACCACACGTCTCCTCCCGGCCTGCTGAGAAACAGGCCGCCGTGCAGGCCCTTCGTAACACTTCTTCGCATGTAAACACCAAGGCGACACGCTGTCCTCTTCCTTGGAAACCTACGTTGCCACAGCTTGCCAAACGCTACCGAAGGCAGTCCTAACCAGTCTCGTGTGCTGCGCAACTTTGATTCGGTTACGGAAAGCCACCTGCGTTGAGGTGAACACTCTGCTCAGCGTTCTTTCCGGGAGCTCACAATCGCCCCCTCTCTAGCTTAAGCAGGATGTCGAGGTGAGGTCCAAACTGAGCAAAGAGCACAATTGCTCACTTTGCAGTGGTAGTCGTCGTAAGAGGCATTGCCTACTAGGCCTTGCTAAGGTCTTCGTTCTGTTAGGGAAGTCGCCACACTTAGACGCCTGTAAAGGAAACTTTATTCAGCGAAGTTCCCAGTGTCTTGCGACGGTGTCCCTTCGCAGGGCCAATACAGCAGGGACTTAGGTTTGCTGCTAACTAGGCTAGGTGACCCTGCATACAGAAACAGGCTTTTCCCTTTGGAAGCTTGGATCCCGGTTTCTCAGGGGCTGCTTGCAAGACCCTGCTATTGCCCAGCATCTGTCCTCTGCCCCTACGCCTGGGTAGGAAGCGAGTATTTTAGCCTGAGAAGCAGGGCTCTTGCAACTCTGGAGGAGAGCTAATCCTGCAGCCCACGTTCGTCCTGGGAAACCGCAAGGCGACCCTTGGCCTCAGTGTAGAGGCTAAATGGCCGCCGGACAGGTCTTGCCTGCCGCGGTTTCCGTGAGTTCTCCACCGTCTTCGGGCTTAAATGGAGAGCGAGGAGAGCTGTCGGCTCTCACAGAACTCTGGCCTCCGCACTGTTTGCCATGCAGCTGAACGCAAGACCACACGTCTCCTCCCGGCCTGCTGAGAAACAGGCCGCCGTGCAGGCCCTTCGTAACACTTCTTGGCATGTAGACTCCAAGGCGACACGCTGTCCTCTTCCTTGGAAACCTACGTTGCCCCAGGTTGCCAACGCTCACGAAGGCAGTCCGAGCCCGTCTCATGTGCTGGGCCACTTGCATTCAGTGAGGAAAAGCCACCTGCATTGAGGTGAACAGTCTGCTCAGCGTTCTTTCCGGGAGCTCACACTTGCCGCCTCTCTAGGTTAAGCAGGAAGTCGTAGTGAGGACCAACCTGAGCAAAGAGCACAATTCCTCACGTTACACTGGTAGTCGTCGTAAGAGGAATTGCCAACTACGCCTGGCTGAGGCCTTCCCTGTGTTAAGGAACCAGCCACACTTAGAGGCCTTGAAAGGACAATTTATTCAGCAAAGTTCCCATTGTTTGGCAATGGTCAACCTTTGCAGCGCCAATACTGCAGGGACTTAGGTTTGCTGCTAACAGGGCTAGGTGACCCTGCATACAGAAGCAGGCGTTTCCCTTTGGAAGCTTGGATCCCGGTTTCTCAGGGGCTGCTTGCAAGACCCTGCTATTGCCCAGCATCTGTCCTCTGCCCCTACGCCCGGGTAGGAAGGAGTATTTTAGCCTGAGAAGCAGGGCTCTTGCAACTCTGGAGGAGAGCTAATCCTGCAGCCCACGTTCTTCCTGGGAAACCGCAAGGCGACGCTTGGCCTCAGTGTAGTGGCGAAATGGCCGCCGGACAGGTCTTGCCTGCCGCGGTTTCCGTGAGTTCTCCACCGTCTTCGGGCTTAAATGGAGAGCTGTCGGCTCTCACAGAACTCTGGCCTCCGCACTGTTTGCCATGCAACTGCACTCGAGACCACACGTCTCCTCCCGGCCTGCTGAGAAACAGGCCGCCGTGCAGGCCCTTCGTAACACTTCTTGGCATGTAAACACCAAGGCGACACGCTGTCCTCTTCCTTGGAAACCTACGTTGCCACAGCTTGCCAAACGCTACCGAAGGCAGTCCTAACCAGTCTCGTGTGCTGCGCAACTTTGATTCGGTTACGGAAAGCCACCTGCGTTGAGGTGAACACTCTGCTCAGCGTTCTTTCCGGGAGCTCACAATCGCCCCCTCTCTAGGTTAAGCAGGATGTCGAGGTGAGGTCCAAACTGAGCAAAGAGCACAATTGCTCACTTTGCAGTGGTAGTCGTCGTAAGAGGCATTGCCTACTAGGCCTTGCTAAGGTCTTCGTTCTGTTAGGGAAGTCGCCACACTTAGACGCCTGTAAAGGAAACTTTATTCAGCGAAGTTCCCAGTGTCTTGCGACGGTGTCCCTTCGCAGGGCCAATACAGCAGGGACTTAGGTTTGCTGCTAACTAGGCTAGGTGACCCTGCATACAGAAACAGGCTTTTCCCTTTGGAAGCTGGGATCCCGGTTTCTCAGGGGCTGCTTGCAAGACCCTGCTATTGCCCAGCATCTGTCCTCTGCCCCTACGCCTGGGTAGGAAGCGAGTATTTTAGCCTGAGAAGCAGGGCTCTTGCAATTCTGGAGGAGAGCTAATCCTGCAGCCCACGTTCGTCCTGGGAAACCGCAAGGTGACCCTTGGCCTCAGTGTAGTGGCGAAATGGCCGCCGGACAGGTCTTGCCTGCCGCGGTTTCCGTGAGTTCTCCACCGTCTTCGGGCTTAAATGGAGAGCGAGGAGAGCTGTCGGCTCTCACAGAACTCTGGCCACCGCACTGTTTGCCATGCAACTGCACTCGAGACCACACGTCTCCTCCCGGCCTGCTGAGAAACAGGCATCCGTGTAGGCCCTTGTTAACATTTCCTGGCGTGCAGAGTCCAAGGCGACACAATGTCCTCTTCCTTGGAAACCCACGTTGCTACAGCTTGCCAAACGCTACCGAAGGCAGTCCTAACCAGTCTCGTGTGCTGCGCAACTTTGATTCGGTTACGGAAAGCCACCTGCGTTGAGGTGAACACTCTGCTCAGCGTTCTTTCCGGGAGCTCACAATCGCCCCCTCTCTAGCTTAAGCAGGATGTCGAGGTGAGGTCCAAACTGAGCAAAGAGCACAATTGCTCACTTTGCAGTGGTAGTCGTCGTAAGAGGCATTGCCTACTAGGCCTTGCTAAGGTCTTCGTTCTGTTAGGGAAGTCGCCACACTTAGACGCCTGTAAAGGAAACTTTATTCAGCGAAGTTCCCAGTGTCTTGCGACGGTGTCCCTTCGCAGGGCCAATACAGCAGGGACTTAGGTTTGCTGCTAACTAGGCTAGGTGACCCTGCATACAGAAGCAGGCTTTTCCCTTTGGAAGCTTGGATCCCGGTTTCTCAGGGGCTGCTTGCAAGACCCTGCTATTGCCCAGCATCTATCCTCTGCCCCTACGCCTGGGTAGGAAGCGAGTATTTTAGCCTGAGAAGCAGGGCTCTTGCAACTCTGGAGGAGAGCTAATCCTGCAGCCCACGTTCGTCCTGGGAAACCGCAAGGCGAGGCTTGGCCTCAGTGTAGTGGCGAAATGGCCGCCGGACAGGTCTTGCCTGCCGCGGTTTCCGTGAGTTCTCCACCGTCTTCGGGCTTAAATGGAGAGCGAGGAGAGCTGTCGGCTCTCACAGAACTCTGGCCTCCGCACTGTTTGCCATGCAACTGCACTCGAGACCACACGTCTCCTCCCGGCCTGCTGAGAAACAGGCCGCCGTGCAGGCCCTTCGTAACACTTCTTGGCATGTAGACTCCAAGGCGACACGCTGTCCTCTTCCTTGGAAACCTACGTTGCCCCAGCTTGCCAACGCTCACGAAGGCAGTCCGAGCCCGTCTCATGTGCTGGGCCACTTGCATTCAGTGAGGAAAAGCCACCTGCATTGAGGTGAACAGTCTGCTCAGCGTTCTTTCCGGGAGCTCACACTTGCCGCCTCTCTAGGTTAAGCAGGAAGTCGTAGTGAGGACCAACCTGAGCAAAGAGCACAATTCCTCACGTTACACTGGTAGTCGTCGTAAGAGGAATTGCCAACTACGCCTGGCTGAGGCCTTCCCTGTGTTAAGGAACCAGCCACACTTAGAGGCCTTGAAAGGACAATTTATTCAGCGAAGTTCCCATTGTTTGGCGATGGTCAACCTTTGCAGCGCCAATACTGCAGGGACTTAGGTTTGCTGCTAACAGGGCTAGGTGACCCTGCATACAGAAGCAGGCGTTTCCCTTTGGAAGCTTGGATCCCGGTTTCTCAGGGGCTGCTTGCAAGACCCTGCTATTGCCCAGCATCTGTCCTCTGCCCCTACGCCCGGGTAGGAAGGAGTATTTTAGCCTGAGAAGCAGGGCTCTTGCAACTCTGGAGGAGAGCTAATCCTGCAGCCCACGTTCTTCCTGGGAAACCGCAAGGCGACGCTTGGCCTCAGTGTAGTGGCGAAATGGCCGCCGGACAGGTCTTGCCTGCCGCGGTTTCCGTGAGTTCTCCACCGTCTTCGGGCTTAAATGGAGAGCTGTCGGCTCTCACAGAACTCTGGCCTCCGCACTGTTTGCCATGCAACTGCACTCGAGACCACACGTCTCCTCCCGGCCTGCTGAGAAACAGGCCGCCGTGCAGGCCGTTCGTAACACTTCTTGGCATGTAAACACCAAGGCGACACGCTGTCCTCTTCCTTGGAAACCTACGTTGCCACAGCTTGCCAAACGCTACCGAAGGCAGTCCTAACCAGTCTCGTGTGCTGCGCAACTTTGATTCGGTTACGGAAAGCCACCTGCGTTGAGGTGAACACTCTGCTCAGCGTTCTTTCCGGGAGCTCACAATCGCCCCCTCTCTAGGTTAAGCAGGATGTCGAGGTGAGGTCCAAACTGAGCAAAGAGCACAATTGCTCACTTTGCAGTGGTAGTCGTCGTAAGAGGCATTGCCTACTAGGCCTTGCTAAGGTCTTCGTTCTGTTAGGGAAGTCGCCACACTTAGACGCCTGTAAAGGAAACTTTATTCAGCGAAGTTCCCAGTGTCTTGCGACGGTGTCCCTTCGCAGGGCCAATACAGCAGGGACTTAGGTTTGCTGCTAACTAGGCTAGGTGACCCTGCATACAGAAACAGGCTTTTCCCTTTGGAAGCTTGGATCCCGGTTTCTCAGGGGCTGCTTGCAAGACCCTGCTATTGCCCAGCATCTGTCCTCTGCCCCTACGCCTGGGTAGGAAGCGAGTATTTTAGCCTGAGAAGCAGGGCTCTTGCAACTCTGGAGGAGAGCTAATCCTGCAGCCCACGTTCGTCCTGGGAAACCGCAAGGCGACCCTTGGCCTCAGTGTAGAGGCTAAATGGCCGCCGGACAGGTCTTGCCTGCCGCGGTTTCCGTGAGTTCTCCACCGTCTTCGGGCTTAAATGGAGAGCGAGGAGAGCTGTCGGCTCTCACAGAACTCTGGCCTCCGCACTGTTTGCCATGCAGCTGAACGCAAGACCACACGTCTCCTCCCGGCCTGCTGAGAAACAGGCCGCCGTGCAGGCCCTTCGTAACACTTCTTGGCATGTAGACTCCAAGGCGACACGCTGTCCTCTTCCTTGGAAACCTACGTTGCCCCAGGTTGCCAACGCTCACGAAGGCAGTCCGAGCCCGTCTCATGTGCTGGGCCACTTGCATTCAGTGAGGAAAAGCCACCTGCATTGAGGTGAACAGTCTGCTCAGCGTTCTTTCCGGGAGCTCACACTTGCCGCCTCTCTAGGTTAAGCAGGAAGTCGTAGTGAGGACCAACCTGAGCAAAGAGCACAATTCCTCACGTTACACTGGTAGTCGTCGTAAGAGGAATTGCCAACTACGCCTGGCTGAGGCCTTCCCTGTGTTAAGGAACCAGCCACACTTAGAGGCCTTGAAAGGACAATTTATTCAGCGAAGTTCCCATTGTTTGGCGATGGTCAACCTTTGCAGCGCCAATACTGCAGGGACTTAGGTTTGCTGCTAACAGGGCTAGGTGACCCTGCATACAGAAGCAGGCGTTTCCCTTTGGAAGCTTGGATCCCGGTTTCTCAGGGGCTGCTTGCAAGACCCTGCTATTGCCCAGCATCTGTCCTCTGCCCCTACGCCCGGGTAGGAAGGAGTATTTTAGCCTGAGAAGCAGGGCTCTTGCAACTCTGGAGGAGAGCTAATCCTGCAGCCCACGTTCTTCCTGGGAAACCGCAAGGCGACGCTTGGCCTCAGTGTAGTGGCGAAATGGCCGCCGGACAGGTCTTGCCTGCCGCGGTTTCCGTGAGTTCTCCACCGTCTTCGGGCTTAAATGGAGAGCTGTCGGCTCTCACAGAACTCTGGCCTCCGCACTGTTTGCCATGCAACTGCACTCGAGACCACACGTCTCCTCCCGGCCTGCTGAGAAACAGGCCGCCGTGCAGGCCCTTCGTAACACTTCTTGGCATGTAAACACCAAGGCGACACGCTGTCCTCTTCCTTGGAAACCTACGTTGCCACAGCTTGCCAAACGCTACCGAAGGCAGTCCTAACCAGTCTCGTGTGCTGCGCAACTTTGATTCGGTTACGGAAAGCCACCTGCGTTGAGGTGAACACTCTGCTCAGCGTTCTTTCCGGGAGCTCACAATCGCCCCCTCTCTAGGTTAAGCAGGATGTCGAGGTGAGGTCCAAACTGAGCAAAGAGCACAATTGCTCACTTTGCAGTGGTAGTCGTCGTAAGAGGCATTGCCTACTAGGCCTTGCTAAGGTCTTCGTTCTGTTAGGGAAGTCGCCACACTTAGACGCCTGTAAAGGAAACTTTATTCAGCGAAGTTCCCAGTGTCTTGCGACGGTGTCCCTTCGCAGGGCCAATACAGCAGGGACTTAGGTTTGCTGCTAACTAGGCTAGGTGACCCTGCATACAGAAACAGGCTTTTCCCTTTGGAAGCTGGGATCCCGGTTTCTCAGGGGCTGCTTGCAAGACCCTGCTATTGCCCAGCATCTGTCCTCTGCCCCTACGCCTGGGTAGGAAGCGAGTATTTTAGCCTGAGAAGCAGGGCTCTTGCAATTCTGGAGGAGAGCTAATCCTGCAGCCCACGTTCGTCCTGGGAAACCGCAAGGTGACCCTTGGCCTCAGTGTAGTGGCGAAATGGCCGCCGGACAGGTCTTGCCTGCCGCGGTTTCCGTGAGTTCTCCACCGTCTTCGGGCTTAAATGGAGAGCGAGGAGAGCTGTCGGCTCTCACAGAACTCTGGCCTCCGCACTGTTTGCCATGCAACTGCACTCGAGACCACACGTCTCCTCCCGGCCTGCTGAGAAACAGGCATCCGTGTAGGCCCTTGTTAACATTTCCTGGCGTGCAGAGTCCAAGGCGACACGCTGTCCTCTTCCTTGGAAACCCACGTTGCTACAGCTTGCCAAACGCTACCGAAGGCAGTCCTAACCAGTCTCGTGTGCTGCGCAACTTTGATTCGGTTACGGAAAGCCACCTGCGTTGAGGTGAACACTCTGCTCAGCGTTCTTTCCGGGAGCTCACAATCGCCCCCTCTCTAGGTTAAGCAGGATGTCGAGGTGAGGTCCAAACTGAGCAAAGAGCACAATTGCTCACTTTGCAGTGGTAGTCGTCGTAAGAGGCATTGCCTACTAGGCCTTGCTAAGGTCTTCGTTCTGTTAGGGAAGTCGCCACACTTAGACGCCTGTAAAGGAAACTTTATTCAGCGAAGTTCCCAGTGTCTTGCGACGGTGTCCCTTCGCAGGGCCAATACAGCAGGGACTTAGGTTTGCTGCTAACTAGGCTAGGTGACCCTGCATACAGAAGCAGGCTTTTCCCTTTGGAAGCTTGGATCCCGCTTTCTCAGGGGCTGCTTGCAAGACCCTGCTATTGCCCAGCATCTGTCCTCTGCCCCTACGCCTGGGTAGGAAGCGAGTATTTTAGCCTGAGAAGCAGGGCTCTTGCAACTCTGGAGGAGAGCTAATCCTGCAGCCCACGTTCGTCCTGGGAAACCGCAAGGCGACCCTTGGCCTCAGTGTAGAGGCTAAATGGCCGCCGGACAGGTCTTGCCTGCCGCGGTTTCCGTGAGTTCTCCACCGTCTTCGGGCTTAAATGGAGAGCGAGGAGAGCTGTCGGCTCTCACAGAACTCTGGCCTCCGCACTGTTTGCCATGCAACTGCACTCGAGACCACACGTCTCCTCCCGGCCTGCTGAGAAACAGGCCGCCGTGCAGGCCCTTCGTAACACTTCTTGGCATGTAGACTCCAAGGCGACACGCTGTCCTCTTCCTTGGAAACCTACGTTGCCCCAGCTTGCCAACGCTCACGAAGGCAGTCCGAGCCCGTCTCATGTGCTGGGCCACTTGCATTCAGTGAGGAAAAGCCACCTGCATTGAGGTGAACAGTCTGCTCAGCGTTCTTTCCGGGAGCTCACACTTGCCGCCTCTCTAGGTTAAGCAGGAAGTCGTAGTGAGGACCAACCTGAGCAAAGAGCACAATTCCTCACGTTACACTGGTAGTCGTCGTAAGAGGAATTGCCAACTACGCCTGGCTGAGGCCTTCCCTGTGTTAAGGAACCAGCCACACTTAGAGGCCTTGAAAGGACAATTTATTCAGCGAAGTTCCCATTGTTTGGCGATGGTCAACCTTTGCAGCGCCAATACTGCAGGGACTTAGGTTTGCTGCTAACAGGGCTAGGTGACCCTGCATACAGAAGCAGGCGTTTCCCTTTGGAAGCTTGGATCCCGGTTTCTCAGGGGCTGCTTGCAAGACCCTGCTATTGCCCAGCATCTGTCCTCTGCCCCTACGCCCGGGTAGGAAGGAGTATTTTAGCCTGAGAAGCAGGGCTCTTGCAACTCTGGAGGAGAGCTAATCCTGCAGCCCACGTTCTTCCTGGGAAACCGCAAGGCGACGCTTGGCCTCAGTGTAGTGGCGAAATGGCCGCCGGACAGGTCTTGCCTGCCGCGGTTTCCGTGAGTTCTCCACCGTCTTCGGGCTTAAATGGAGAGCTGTCGGCTCTCACAGAACTCTGGCCTCCGCACTGTTTGCCATGCAACTGCACTCGAGACCACACGTCTCCTCCCGGCCTGCTGAGAAACAGGCCGCCGTGCAGGCCCTTCGTAACACTTCTTGGCATGTAAACACCAAGGCGACACGCTGTCCTCTTCCTTGGAAACCTACGTTGCCACAGCTTGCCAAACGCTACCGAAGGCAGTCCTAACCAGTCTCGTGTGCTGCGCAACTTTGATTCGGTTACGGAAAGCCACCTGCGTTGAGGTGAACACTCTGCTCAGCGTTCTTTCCGGGAGCTCACAATCGCCCCCTCTCTAGGTTAAGCAGGATGTCGAGGTGAGGTCCAAACTGAGCAAAGAGCACAATTGCTCACTTTGCAGTGGTAGTCGTCGTAAGAGGCATTGCCTACTAGGCCTTGCTAAGGTCTTCGTTCTGTTAGGGAAGTCGCCACACTTAGACGCCTGTAAAGGAAACTTTATTCAGCGAAGTTCCCAGTGTCTTGCGACGGTGTCCCTTCGCAGGGCCAATACAGCAGGGACTTAGGTTTGCTGCTAACTAGGCTAGGTGACCCTGCATACAGAAACAGGCTTTTCCCTTTGGAAGCTTGGATCCCGCTTTCTCAGGGGCTGCTTGCAAGACCCTGCTATTGCCCAGCATCTGTCCTCTGCCCCTACGCCTGGGTAGGAAGCGAGTATTTTAGCCTGAGAAGCAGGGCTCTTGCAACTCTGGAGGAGAGCTAATCCTGCAGCCCACGTTCGTCCTGGGAAACCGCAAGGCGACCCTTGGCCTCAGTGTAGAGGCTAAATGGCCGCCGGACAGGTCTTGCCTGCCGCGGTTTCCGTGAGTTCTCCACCGTCTTCGGGCTTAAATGGAGAGCGAGGAGAGCTGTCGGCTCTCACAGAACTCTGGCCTCCGCACTGTTTGCCATGCAGCTGAACGCAAGACCACACGTCTCCTCCCGGCCTGCTGAGAAACAGGCCGCCGTGCAGGCCCTTCGTAACACTTCTTGGCATGTAGACTCCAAGGCGACACGCTGTCCTCTTCCTTGGAAACCTACGTTGCCCCAGCTTGCCAACGCTCACGAAGGCAGTCCGAGCCCGTCTCATGTGCTGGGCCACTTGCATTCAGTGAGGAAAAGCCACCTGCATTGAGGTGAACAGTCTGCTCAGCGTTCTTTCCGGGAGCTCACACTTGCCGCCTCTCTAGGTTAAGCAGGAAGTCGTAGTGAGGACCAACCTGAGCAAAGAGCACAATTCCTCACGTTACACTGGTAGTCGTCGTAAGAGGAATTGCCAACTACGCCTGGCTGAGGCCTTCCCTGTGTTAAGGAACCAGCCACACTTAGAGGCCTTGAAAGGACAATTTATTCAGCGAAGTTCCCATTGTTTGGCGATGGTCAACCTTTGCAGCGCCAATACTGCAGGGACTTAGGTTTGCTGCTAACAGGGCTAGGTGACCCTGCATACAGAAGCAGCCGTTTCCCTTTGGAAGCTTGGATCCCGGTTTCTCAGGGGCTGCTTGCAAGACCCTGCTATTGCCCAGCATCTGTCCTCTGCCCCTACGCCCGGGTAGGAAGGAGTATTTTAGCCTGAGAAGCAGGGCTCTTGCAACTCTGGAGGAGAGCTAATCCTGCAGCCCACGTTCTTCCTGGGAAACCGCAAGGCGACGCTTGGCCTCAGTGTAGTGGCGAAATGGCCGCCGGACAGGTCTTGCCTGCCGCGGTTTCCGTGAGTTCTCCACCGTCTTCGGGCTTAAATGGAGAGCTGTCGGCTCTCACAGAACTCTGGCCTCCGCACTGTTTGCCATGCAACTGCACTCGAGACCACACGTCTCCTCCCGGCCTGCTGAGAAACAGGCCGCCGTGCAGGCCCTTCGTAACACTTCTTGGCATGTAAACACCAAGGCGACACGCTGTCCTCTTCCTTGGAAACCTACGTTGCCACAGCTTGCCAAACGCTACCGAAGGCAGTCCTAACCAGTCTCGTGTGCTGCGCAACTTTGATTCGGTTACGGAAAGCCACCTGCGTTGAGGTGAACACTCTGCTCAGCGTTCTTTCCGGGAGCTCACAATCGCCCCCTCTCTAGGTTAAGCAGGATGTCGAGGTGAGGTCCAAACTGAGCAAAGAGCACAATTGCTCACTTTGCAGTGGTAGTCGTCGTAAGAGGCATTGCCTACTAGGCCTTGCTAAGGTCTTCGTTCTGTTAGGGAAGTCGCCACACTTAGACGCCTGTAAAGGAAACTTTATTCAGCGAAGTTCCCAGTGTCTTGCGACGGTGTCCCTTCGCAGGGCCAATACAGCAGGGACTTAGGTTTGCTGCTAACTAGGCTAGGTGACCCTGCATACAGAAACAGGCTTTTCCCTTTGGAAGCTTGGATCCCGGTTTCTCAGGGGCTGCTTGCAAGACCCTGCTATTGCCCAGCATCTGTCCTCTGCCCCTACGCCTGGGTAGGAAGCGAGTATTTTAGCCTGAGAAGCAGGGCTCTTGCAACTCTGGAGGAGAGCTAATCCTGCAGCCCACGTTCGTCCTGGGAAACCGCAAGGCGACCCTTGGCCTCAGTGTAGAGGCTAAATGGCCGCCGGACAGGTCTTGCCTGCCGCGGTTTCCGTGAGTTCTCCACCGTCTTCGGGCTTAAATGGAGAGCGAGGAGAGCTGTCGGCTCTCACAGAACTCTGGCCTCCGCACTGTTTGCCATGCAGCTGAACGCAAGACCACACGTCTCCTCCCGGCCTGCTGAGAAACAGGCCGCCGTGCAGGCCCTTCGTAACACTTCTTGGCATGTAGACTCCAAGGCGACACGCTGTCCTCTTCCTTGGAAACCTACGTTGCCCCAGGTTGCCAACGCTCACGAAGGCAGTCCGAGCCCGTCTCATGTGCTGGGCCACTTGCATTCAGTGAGGAAAAGCCACCTGCATTGAGGTGAACAGTCTGCTCAGCGTTCTTTCCGGGAGCTCACACTTGCCGCCTCTCTAGGTTAAGCAGGAAGTCGTAGTGAGGACCAACCTGAGCAAAGAGCACAATTCCTCACGTTACACTGGTAGTCGTCGTAAGAGGAATTGCCAACTACGCCTGGCTGAGGCCTTCCCTGTGTTAAGGAACCAGCCACACTTAGAGGCCTTGAAAGGACAATTTATTCAGCAAAGTTCCCATTGTTTGGCGATGGTCAACCTTTGCAGCGCCAATACTGCAGGGACTTAGGTTTGCTGCTAACAGGGCTAGGTGACCCTGCATACAGAAGCAGGCGTTTCCCTTTGGAAGCTTGGATCCCGGTTTCTCAGGGGCTGCTTGCAAGACCCTGCTATTGCCCAGCATCTGTCCTCTGCCCCTACGCCCGGGTAGGAAGGAGTATTTTAGCCTGAGAAGCAGGGCTCTTGCAACTCTGGAGGAGAGCTAATCCTGCAGCCCACGTTCTTCCTGGGAAACCGCAAGGCGACGCTTGGCCTCAGTGTAGTGGCGAAATGGCCGCCGGACAGGTCTTGCCTGCCGCGGTTTCCGTGAGTTCTCCACCGTCTTCGGGCTTAAATGGAGAGCTGTCGGCTCTCACAGAACTCTGGCCTCCGCACTGTTTGCCATGCAACTGCACTCGAGACCACACGTCTCCTCCCGGCCTGCTGAGAAACAGGCCGCCGTGCAGGCCCTTCGTAACACTTCTTGGCATGTAAACACCAAGGCGACACGCTGTCCTCTTCCTTGGAAACCTACGTTGCCACAGCTTGCCAAACGCTACCGAAGGCAGTCCTAACCAGTCTCGTGTGCTGCGCAACTTTGATTCGGTTACGGAAAGCCACCTGCGTTGAGGTGAACACTCTGCTCAGCGTTCTTTCCGGGAGCTCACAATCGCCCCCTCTCTAGGTTAAGCAGGATGTCGAGGTGAGGTCCAAACTGAGCAAAGAGCACAATTGCTCACTTTGCAGTGGTAGTCGTCGTAAGAGGCATTGCCTACTAGGCCTTGCTAAGGTCTTCGTTCTGTTAGGGAAGTCGCCACACTTAGACGCCTGTAAAGGAAACTTTATTCAGCGAAGTTCCCAGTGTCTTGCGACGGTGTCCCTTCGCAGGGCCAATACAGCAGGGACTTAGGTTTGCTGCTAACTAGGCTAGGTGACCCTGCATACAGAAACAGGCTTTTCCCTTTGGAAGCTGGGATCCCGGTTTCTCAGGGGCTGCTTGCAAGACCCTGCTATTGCCCAGCATCTGTCCTCTGCCCCTACGCCTGGGTAGGAAGCGAGTATTTTAGCCTGAGAAGCAGGGCTCTTGCAATTCTGGAGGAGAGCTAATCCTGCAGCCCACGTTCGTCCTGGGAAACCGCAAGGTGACCCTTGGCCTCAGTGTAGTGGCGAAATGGCCGCCGGACAGGTCTTGCCTGCCGCGGTTTCCGTGAGTTCTCCACCGTCTTCGGGCTTAAATGGAGAGCGAGGAGAGCTGTCGGCTCTCACAGAACTCTGGCCACCGCACTGTTTGCCATGCAACTGCACTCGAGACCACACGTCTCCTCCCGGCCTGCTGAGAAACAGGCATCCGTGTAGGCCCTTGTTAACATTTCCTGGCGTGCAGAGTCCAAGGCGACACAATGTCCTCTTCCTTGGAAACCCACGTTGCTACAGCTTGCCAAACGCTACCGAAGGCAGTCCTAACCAGTCTCGTGTGCTGCGCAACTTTGATTCGGTTACGGAAAGCCACCTGCGTTGAGGTGAACACTCTGCTCAGCGTTCTTTCCGGGAGCTCACAATCGCCCCCTCTCTAGCTTAAGCAGGATGTCGAGGTGAGGTCCAAACTGAGCAAAGAGCACAATTGCTCACTTTGCAGTGGTAGTCGTCGTAAGAGGCATTGCCTACTAGGCCTTGCTAAGGTCTTCGTTCTGTTAGGGAAGTCGCCACACTTAGACGCCTGTAAAGGAAACTTTATTCAGCGAAGTTCCCAGTGTCTTGCGACGGTGTCCCTTCGCAGGGCCAATACAGCAGGGACTTAGGTTTGCTGCTAACTAGGCTAGGTGACCCTGCATACAGAAGCAGGCTTTTCCCTTTGGAAGCTTGGATCCCGGTTTCTCAGGGGCTGCTTGCAAGACCCTGCTATTGCCCAGCATCTATCCTCTGCCCCTACGCCTGGGTAGGAAGCGAGTATTTTAGCCTGAGAAGCAGGGCTCTTGCAACTCTGGAGGAGAGCTAATCCTGCAGCCCACGTTCGTCCTGGGAAACCGCAAGGCGAGGCTTGGCCTCAGTGTAGTGGCGAAATGGCCGCCGGACAGGTCTTGCCTGCCGCGGTTTCCGTGAGTTCTCCACCGTCTTCGGGCTTAAATGGAGAGCGAGGAGAGCTGTCGGCTCTCACAGAACTCTGGCCTCCGCACTGTTTGCCATGCAACTGCACTCGAGACCACACGTCTCCTCCCGGCCTGCTGAGAAACAGGCCGCCGTGCAGGCCCTTCGTAACACTTCTTGGCATGTAGACTCCAAGGCGACACGCTGTCCTCTTCCTTGGAAACCTACGTTGCCCCAGCTTGCCAACGCTCACGAAGGCAGTCCGAGCCCGTCTCATGTGCTGGGCCACTTGCATTCAGTGAGGAAAAGCCACCTGCATTGAGGTGAACAGTCTGCTCAGCGTTCTTTCTGGGAGCTCACACTTGCCGCCTCTCTAGGTTAAGCAGGAAGTCGTAGTGAGGACCAACCTGAGCAAAGAGCACAATTCCTCACGTTACACTGGTAGTCGTCGTAAGAGGAATTGCCAACTACGCCTGGCTGAGGCCTTCCCTGTGTTAAGGAACCAGCCACACTTAGAGGCCTTGAAAGGACAATTTATTCAGCGAAGTTCCCATTGTTTGGCGATGGTCAACCTTTGCAGCGCCAATACTGCAGGGACTTAGGTTTGCTGCTAACAGGGCTAGGTGACCCTGCATACAGAAGCAGGCGTTTCCCTTTGGAAGCTTGGATCCCGGTTTCTCAGGGGCTGCTTGCAAGACCCTGCTATTGCCCAGCATCTGTCCTCTGCCCCTACGCCCGGGTAGGAAGGAGTATTTTAGCCTGAGAAGCAGGGCTCTTGCAACTCTGGAGGAGAGCTAATCCTGCAGCCCACGTTCTTCCTGGGAAACCGCAAGGCGACGCTTGGCCTCAGTGTAGTGGCGAAATGGCCGCCGGACAGGTCTTGCCTGCCGCGGTTTCCGTGAGTTCTCCACCGTCTTCGGGCTTAAATGGAGAGCTGTCGGCTCTCACAGAACTCTGGCCTCCGCACTGTTTGCCATGCAACTGCACTCGAGACCACACGTCTCCTCCCGGCCTGCTGAGAAACAGGCCGCCGTGCAGGCCCTTCGTAACACTTCTTGGCATGTAAACACCAAGGCGACACGCTGTCCTCTTCCTTGGAAACCTACGTTGCCACAGCTTGCCAAACGCTACCGAAGGCAGTCCTAACCAGTCTCGTGTGCTGCGCAACTTTGATTCGGTTACGGAAAGCCACCTGCGTTGAGGTGAACACTCTGCTCAGCGTTCTTTCCGGGAGCTCACAATCGCCCCCTCTCTAGGTTAAGCAGGATGTCGAGGTGAGGTCCAAACTGAGCAAAGAGCACAATTGCTCACTTTGCAGTGGTAGTCGTCGTAAGAGGCATTGCCTACTAGGCCTTGCTAAGGTCTTCGTTCTGTTAGGGAAGTCGCCACACTTAGACGCCTGTAAAGGAAACTTTATTCAGCGAAGTTCCCAGTGTCTTGCGACGGTGTCCCTTCGCAGGGCCAATACAGCAGGGACTTAGGTTTGCTGCTAACTAGGCTAGGTGACCCTGCATACAGAAACAGGCTTTTCCCTTTGGAAGCTTGGATCCCGGTTTCTCAGGGGCTGCTTGCAAGACCCTGCTATTGCCCAGCATCTGTCCTCTGCCCCTACGCCTGGGTAGGAAGCGAGTATTTTAGCCTGAGAAGCAGGGCTCTTGCAACTCTGGAGGAGAGCTAATCCTGCAGCCCACGTTCGTCCTGGGAAACCGCAAGGCGACCCTTGGCCTCAGTGTAGAGGCTAAATGGCCGCCGGACAGGTCTTGCCTGCCGCGGTTTCCGTGAGTTCTCCACCGTCTTCGGGCTTAAATGGAGAGCGAGGAGAGCTGTCGGCTCTCACAGAACTCTGGCCTCCGCACTGTTTGCCATGCAGCTGAACGCAAGACCACACGTCTCCTCCCGGCCTGCTGAGAAACAGGCCGCCGTGCAGGCCCTTCGTAACACTTCTTGGCATGTAGACTCCAAGGCGACACGCTGTCCTCTTCCTTGGAAACCTACGTTGCCCCAGGTTGCCAACGCTCACGAAGGCAGTCCGAGCCCGTCTCATGTGCTGGGCCACTTGCATTCAGTGAGGAAAAGCCACCTGCATTGAGGTGAACAGTCTGCTCAGCGTTCTTTCCGGGAGCTCACACTTGCCGCCTCTCTAGGTTAAGCAGGAAGTCGTAGTGAGGACCAACCTGAGCAAAGAGCACAATTCCTCACGTTACACTGGTAGTCGTCGTAAGAGGAATTGCCAACTACGCCTGGCTGAGGCCTTCCCTGTGTTAAGGAACCAGCCACACTTAGAGGCCTTGAAAGGACAATTTATTCAGCGAAGTTCCCATTGTTTGGCGATGGTCAACCTTTGCAGCGCCAATACTGCAGGGACTTAGGTTTGCTGCTAACAGGGCTAGGTGACCCTGCATACAGAAGCAGGCGTTTCCCTTTGGAAGCTTGGATCCCGGTTTCTCAGGGGCTGCTTGCAAGACCCTGCTATTGCCCAGCATCTGTCCTCTGCCCCTACGCCCGGGTAGGAAGGAGTATTTTAGCCTGAGAAGCAGGGCTCTTGCAACTCTGGAGGAGAGCTAATCCTGCAGCCCACGTTCTTCCTGGGAAACCGCAAGGCGACGCTTGGCCTCAGTGTAGTGGCGAAATGGCCGCCGGACAGGTCTTGCCTGCCGCGGTTTCCGTGAGTTCTCCACCGTCTTCGGGCTTAAATGGAGAGCTGTCGGCTCTCACAGAACTCTGGCCTCCGCACTGTTTGCCATGCAACTGCACTCGAGACCACACGTCTCCTCCCGGCCTGCTGAGAAACAGGCCGCCGTGCAGGCCCTTCGTAACACTTCTTGGCATGTAAACACCAAGGCGACACGCTGTCCTCTTCCTTGGAAACCTACGTTGCCACAGCTTGCCAAACGCTACCGAAGGCAGTCCTAACCAGTCTCGTGTGCTGCGCAACTTTGATTCGGTTACGGAAAGCCACCTGCGTTGAGGTGAACACTCTGCTCAGCGTTCTTTCCGGGAGCTCACAATCGCCCCCTCTCTAGGTTAAGCAGGATGTCGAGGTGAGGTCCAAACTGAGCAAAGAGCACAATTGCTCACTTTGCAGTGGTAGTCGTCGTAAGAGGCATTGCCTACTAGGCCTTGCTAAGGTCTTCGTTCTGTTAGGGAAGTCGCCACACTTAGACGCCTGTAAAGGAAACTTTATTCAGCGAAGTTCCCAGTGTCTTGCGACGGTGTCCCTTCGCAGGGCCAATACAGCAGGGACTTAGGTTTGCTGCTAACTAGGCTAGGTGACCCTGCATACAGAAACAGGCTTTTCCCTTTGGAAGCTGGGATCCCGGTTTCTCAGGGGCTGCTTGCAAGACCCTGCTATTGCCCAGCATCTGTCCTCTGCCCCTACGCCTGGGTAGGAAGCGAGTATTTTAGCCTGAGAAGCAGGGCTCTTGCAATTCTGGAGGAGAGCTAATCCTGCAGCCCACGTTCGTCCTGGGAAACCGCAAGGTGACCCTTGGCCTCAGTGTAGTGGCGAAATGGCCGCCGGACAGGTCTTGCCTGCCGCGGTTTCCGTGAGTTCTCCACCGTCTTCGGGCTTAAATGGAGAGCGAGGAGAGCTGTCGGCTCTCACAGAACTCTGGCCTCCGCACTGTTTGCCATGCAACTGCACTCGAGACCACACGTCTCCTCCCGGCCTGCTGAGAAACAGGCATCCGTGTAGGCCCTTGTTAACATTTCCTGGCGTGCAGAGTCCAAGGCGACACGCTGTCCTCTTCCTTGGAAACCCACGTTGCTACAGCTTGCCAAACGCTACCGAAGGCAGTCCTAACCAGTCTCGTGTGCTGCGCAACTTTGATTCGGTTACGGAAAGCCACCTGCGTTGAGGTGAACACTCTGCTCAGCGTTCTTTCCGGGAGCTCACAATCGCCCCCTCTCTAGGTTAAGCAGGATGTCGAGGTGAGGTCCAAACTGAGCAAAGAGCACAATTGCTCACTTTGCAGTGGTAGTCGTCGTAAGAGGCATTGCCTACTAGGCCTTGCTAAGGTCTTCGTTCTGTTAGGGAAGTCGCCACACTTAGACGCCTGTAAAGGAAACTTTATTCAGCGAAGTTCCCAGTGTCTTGCGACGGTGTCCCTTCGCAGGGCCAATACAGCAGGGACTTAGGTTTGCTGCTAACTAGGCTAGGTGACCCTGCATACAGAAGCAGGCTTTTCCCTTTGGAAGCTTGGATCCCGCTTTCTCAGGGGCTGCTTGCAAGACCCTGCTATTGCCCAGCATCTGTCCTCTGCCCCTAC
Organism: Grampus griseus; assembly: GCF_964374135.1. NCBI lineage: Eukaryota > Metazoa > Chordata > Mammalia > Artiodactyla > Delphinidae > Grampus > Grampus griseus. The sequence goes on along the minus strand of NW_028133254.1, from coordinate 414,584 downwards.
GCCTGGGTAGGAAGCGAGTATTTTAGCCTGAGAAGCAGGGCTCTTGCAACTCTGGAGGAGAGCTAATCCTGCAGCCCACGTTCGTCCTGGGAAACCGCAAGGCGACCCTTGGCCTCAGTGTAGAGGCTAAATGGCCGCCGGACAGGTCTTGCCTGCCGCGGTTTCCGTGAGTTCTCCACCGTCTTCGGGCTTAAATGGAGAGCGAGGAGAGCTGTCGGCTCTCACAGAACTCTGGCCTCCGCACTGTTTGCCATGCAACTGCACTCGAGACCACACGTCTCCTCCCGGCCTGCTGAGAAACAGGCCGCCGTGCAGGCCCTTCGTAACACTTCTTGGCATGTAGACTCCAAGGCGACACGCTGTCCTCTTCCTTGGAAACCTACGTTGCCCCAGCTTGCCAACGCTCACGAAGGCAGTCCGAGCCCGTCTCATGTGCTGGGCCACTTGCATTCAGTGAGGAAAAGCCACCTGCATTGAGGTGAACAGTCTGCTCAGCGTTCTTTCCGGGAGCTCACACTTGCCGCCTCTCTAGGTTAAGCAGGAAGTCGTAGTGAGGACCAACCTGAGCAAAGAGCACAATTCCTCACGTTACACTGGTAGTCGTCGTAAGAGGAATTGCCAACTACGCCTGGCTGAGGCCTTCCCTGTGTTAAGGAACCAGCCACACTTAGAGGCCTTGAAAGGACAATTTATTCAGCGAAGTTCCCATTGTTTGGCGATGGTCAACCTTTGCAGCGCCAATACTGCAGGGACTTAGGTTTGCTGCTAACAGGGCTAGGTGACCCTGCATACAGAAGCAGGCGTTTCCCTTTGGAAGCTTGGATCCCGGTTTCTCAGGGGCTGCTTGCAAGACCCTGCTATTGCCCAGCATCTGTCCTCTGCCCCTACGCCCGGGTAGGAAGGAGTATTTTAGCCTGAGAAGCAGGGCTCTTGCAACTCTGGAGGAGAGCTAATCCTGCAGCCCACGTTCTTCCTGGGAAACCGCAAGGCGACGCTTGGCCTCAGTGTAGTGGCGAAATGGCCGCCGGACAGGTCTTGCCTGCCGCGGTTTCCGTGAGTTCTCCACCGTCTTCGGGCTTAAATGGAGAGCTGTCGGCTCTCACAGAACTCTGGCCTCCGCACTGTTTGCCATGCAACTGCACTCGAGACCACACGTCTCCTCCCGGCCTGCTGAGAAACAGGCCGCCGTGCAGGCCCTTCGTAACACTTCTTGGCATGTAAACACCAAGGCGACACGCTGTCCTCTTCCTTGGAAACCTACGTTGCCACAGCTTGCCAAACGCTACCGAAGGCAGTCCTAACCAGTCTCGTGTGCTGCGCAACTTTGATTCGGTTACGGAAAGCCACCTGCGTTGAGGTGAACACTCTGCTCAGCGTTCTTTCCGGGAGCTCACAATCGCCCCCTCTCTAGCTTAAGCAGGATGTCGAGGTGAGGTCCAAACTGAGCAAAGAGCACAATTGCTCACTTTGCAGTGGTAGTCGTCGTAAGAGGCATTGCCTACTAGGCCTTGCTAAGGTCTTCGTTCTGTTAGGGAAGTCGCCACACTTAGACGCCTGTAAAGGAAACTTTATTCAGCGAAGTTCCCAGTGTCTTGCGACGGTGTCCCTTCGCAGGGCCAATACAGCAGGGACTTAGGTTTGCTGCTAACTAGGCTAGGTGACCCTGCATACAGAAGCAGGCTTTTCCCTTTGGAAGCTTGGATCCCGCTTTCTCAGGGGCTGCTTGCAAGACCCTGCTATTGCCCAGCATCTATCCTCTGCCCCTACGCCTGGGTAGGAAGCGAGTATTTTAGCCTGAGAAGCAGGGCTCTTGCAACTCTGGAGGAGAGCTAATCCTGCAGCCCACGTTCGTCCTGGGAAACCGCAAGGCGAGGCTTGGCCTCAGTGTAGTGGCGAAATGGCCGCCGGACAGGTCTTGCCTGCCGCGGTTTCCGTGAGTTCTCCACCGTCTTCGGGCTTAAATGGAGAGCGAGGAGAGCTGTCGGCTCTCACAGAACTCTGGCCTCCGCACTGTTTGCCATGCAACTGCACTCGAGACCACACGTCTCCTCCCGGCCGGCTGAGAAACAGGCCGCCGTGCAGGCCCTTCGTAACACTTCTTCGCATGTAAACACCAAGGCGACACGCTGTCCTCTTCCTTGGAAACCTACGTTGCCACAGCTTGCCAAACGCTACCGAAGGCAGTCCTAACCAGTCTCGTGTGCTGCGCAACTTTGATTCGGTTACGGAAAGCCACCTGCGTTGAGGTGAACACTCTGCTCAGCGTTCTTTCCGGGAGCTCACAATCGCCCCCTCTCTAGGTTAAGCAGGATGTCGAGGTGAGGTCCAAACTGAGCAAAGAGCACAATTGCTCACTTTGCAGTGGTAGTCGTCGTAAGAGGCATTGCCTACTAGGCCTTGCTAAGGTCTTCGTTCTGTTAGGGAAGTCGCCACACTTAGACGCCTGTAAAGGAAACTTTATTCAGCGAAGTTCCCAGTGTCTTGCGACGGTGTCCCTTCGCAGGGCCAATACAGCAGGGACTTAGGTTTGCTGCTAAATAGGCTAGGTGACCCTGCATACAGAAACAGGCTTTTCCCTTTGGAAGCTTGGATCCCGGTTTCTCAGGGGCTGCTTGCAAGACCCTGCTATTGCCCAGCATCTGTCCTCTGCCCCTACGCCTGGGTAGGAAGCGAGTATTTTAGCCTGAGAAGCAGGGCTCTTGCAACTCTGGAGGAGAGCTAATCCTGCAGCCCACGTTCGTCCTGGGAAACCGCAAGGCGACCCTTGGCCTCAGTGTAGAGGCTAAATGGCCGCCGGACAGGTCTTGCCTGCCGCGGTTTCCGTGAGTTCTCCACCGTCTTCGGGCTTAAATGGAGAGCGAGGAGAGCTGTCGGCTCTCACAGAACTCTGGCCTCCGCACTGTTTGCCATGCAGCTGAACGCAAGACCACACGTCTCCTCCCGGCCTGCTGAGAAACAGGCCGCCGTGCAGGCCCTTCGTAACACTTCTTGGCATGTAGACTCCAAGGCGACACGCTGTCCTCTTCCTTGGAAACCTACGTTGCCCCAGCTTGCCAACGCTCACGAAGGCAGTCCGAGCCCGTCTCATGTGCTGGGCCACTTGCATTCAGTGAGGAAAAGCCACCTGCATTGAGGTGAACAGTCTGCTCAGCGTTCTTTCCGGGAGCTCACACTTGCCGCCTCTCTAGGTTAAGCAGGAAGTCGTAGTGAGGACCAACCTGAGCAAAGAGCACAATTCCTCACGTTACACTGGTAGTCGTCGTAAGAGGAATTGCCAACTACGCCTGGCTGAGGCCTTCCCTGTGTTAAGGAACCAGCCACACTTAGAGGCCTTGAAAGGACAATTTATTCAGCGAAGTTCCCATTGTTTGGCGATGGTCAACCTTTGCAGCGCCAATACTGCAGGGACTTAGGTTTGCTGCTAACAGGGCTAGGTGACCCTGCATACAGAAGCAGGCGTTTCCCTTTGGAAGCTTGGATCCCGGTTTCTCAGGGGCTGCTTGCAAGACCCTGCTATTGCCCAGCATCTGTCCTCTGCCCCTACGCCCGGGTAGGAAGGAGTATTTTAGCCTGAGAAGCAGGGCTCTTGCAACTCTGGAGGAGAGCTAATCCTGCAGCCCACGTTCTTCCTGGGAAACCGCAAGGCGACGCTTGGCCTCAGTGTAGTGGCGAAATGGCCGCCGGACAGGTCTTGCCTGCCGCGGTTTCCGTGAGTTCTCCACCGTCTTCGGGCTTAAATGGAGAGCTGTCGGCTCTCACAGAACTCTGGCCTCCGCACTGTTTGCCATGCAACTGCACTCGAGACCACACGTCTCCTCCCGGCCTGCTGAGAAACAGGCCGCCGTGCAGGCCCTTCGTAACACTTCTTGGCATGTAAACACCAAGGCGACACGCTGTCCTCTTCCTTGGAAACCTACGTTGCCACAGCTTGCCAAACGCTACCGAAGGCAGTCCTAACCAGTCTCGTGTGCTGCGCAACTTTGATTCGGTTACGGAAAGCCACCTGCGTTGAGGTGAACACTCTGCTCAGCGTTCTTTCCGGGAGCTCACAATCGCCCCCTCTCTAGGTTAAGCAGGATGTCGAGGTGAGGTCCAAACTGAGCAAAGAGCACAATTGCTCACTTTGCAGTGGTAGTCGTCGTAAGAGGCATTGCCTACTAGGCCTTGCTAAGGTCTTCGTTCTGTTAGGGAAGTCGCCACACTTAGACGCCTGTAAAGGAAACTTTATTCAGCGAAGTTCCCAGTGTCTTGCAACGGTGTCCCTTCGCAGGGCCAATACAGCAGGGACTTAGGTTTGCTGCTAACTAGGCTAGGTGACCCTGCATACAGAAACAGGCTTTTCCCTTTGGAAGCTGGGATCCCGGTTTCTCAGGGGCTGCTTGCAAGACCCTGCTATTGCCCAGCATCTGTCCTCTGCCCCTACGCCTGGGTAGGAAGCGAGTATTTTAGCCTGAGAAGCAGGGCTCTTGCAATTCTGGAGGAGAGCTAATCCTGCAGCCCACGTTCGTCCTGGGAAACCGCAAGGTGACCCTTGGCCTCAGTGTAGTGGCGAAATGGCCGCCGGACAGGTCTTGCCTGCCGCGGTTTCCGTGAGTTCTCCACCGTCTTCGGGCTTAAATGGAGAGCGAGGAGAGCTGTCGGCTCTCACAGAACTCTGGCCTCCGAACTGTTTGCCATGCAACTGCACTCGAGACCACACGTCTCCTCCCGGCCTGCTGAGAAACAGGCATCTGTGTAGGCCCTTGTTAACATTTCCTGGCGTGCAGAGTCCAAGGCGACACGCTGTCCTCTTCCTTGGAAACCCACGTTGCTACAGCTTGCCAAACGCTACCGAAGGCAGTCCTAACCAGTCTCGTGTGCTGCGCAACTTTGATTCGGTTACGGAAAGCCACCTGCGTTGAGGTGAACACTCTGCTCAGCGTTCTTTCCGGGAGCTCACAATCGCCCCCTCTCTAGGTTAAGCAGGATGTCGAGGTGAGGTCCAAACTGAGCAAAGAGCACAATTGCTCACTTTGCAGTGGTAGTCGTCGTAAGAGGCATTGCCTACTAGGCCTTGCTAAGGTCTTCGTTCTGTTAGGGAAGTCGCCACACTTAGACGCCTGTAAAGGAAACTTTATTCAGCGAAGTTCCCAGTGTCTTGCGACGGTGTCCCTTCGCAGGGCCAATACAGCAGGGACTTAGGTTTGCTGCTAACTAGGCTAGGTGACCCTGCATACAGAAGCAGGCTTTTCCCTTTGGAAGCTTGGATCCCGCTTTCTCAGGGGCTGCTTGCAAGACCCTGCTATTGCCCAGCATCTGTCCTCTGCCCCTACGCCTGGGTAGGAAGCGAGTATTTTAGCCTGAGAAGCAGGGCTCTTGCAACTCTGGAGGAGAGCTAATCCTGCAGCCCACGTTCGTCCTGGGAAACCGCAAGGCGACCCTTGGCCTCAGTGTAGAGGCTAAATGGCCGCCGGACAGGTCTTGCCTGCCGCGGTTTCCGTGAGTTCTCCACCGTCTTCGGGCTTAAATGGAGAGCGAGGAGAGCTGTCGGCTCTCACAGAACTCTGGCCTCCGCACTGTTTGCCATGCAACTGCACTCGAGACCACACGTCTCCTCCCGGCCTGCTGAGAAACAGGCCGCCGTGCAGGCCCTTCGTAACACTTCTTGGCATGTAGACTCCAAGGCGACACGCTGTCCTCTTCCTTGGAAACCTACGTTGCCCCAGCTTGCCAACGCTCACGAAGGCAGTCCGAGCCCGTCTCATGTGCTGGGCCACTTGCATTCAGTGAGGAAAAGCCACCTGCATTGAGGTGAACAGTCTGCTCAGCGTTCTTTCCGGGAGCTCACACTTGCCGCCTCTCTAGGTTAAGCAGGAAGTCGTAGTGAGGACCAACCTGAGCAAAGAGCACAATTCCTCACGTTACACTGGTAGTCGTCGTAAGAGGAATTGCCAACTACGCCTGGCTGAGGCCTTCCCTGTGTTAAGGAACCAGCCACACTTAGAGGCCTTGAAAGGACAATTTATTCAGCGAAGTTCCCATTGTTTGGCGATGGTCAACCTTTGCAGCGCCAATACTGCAGGGACTTAGGTTTGCTGCTAACAGGGCTAGGTGACCCTGCATACAGAAGCAGGCGTTTCCCTTTGGAAGCTTGGATCCCGGTTTCTCAGGGGCTGCTTGCAAGACCCTGCTATTGCCCAGCATCTGTCCTCTGCCCCTACGCCCGGGTAGGAAGGAGTATTTTAGCCTGAGAAGCAGGGCTCTTGCAACTCTGGAGGAGAGCTAATCCTGCAGCCCACGTTCTTCCTGGGAAACCGCAAGGCGACGCTTGGCCTCAGTGTAGTGGCGAAATGGCCGCCGGACAGGTCTTGCCTGCCGCGGTTTCCGTGAGTTCTCCACCGTCTTCGGGCTTAAATGGAGAGCTGTCGGCTCTCACAGAACTCTGGCCTCCGCACTGTTTGCCATGCAACTGCACTCGAGACCACACGTCTCCTCCCGGCCTGCTGAGAAACAGGCCGCCGTGCAGGCCCTTCGTAACACTTCTTGGCATGTAAACACCAAGGCGACACGCTGTCCTCTTCCTTGGAAACCTACGTTGCCACAGCTTGCCAAACGCTACCGAAGGCAGTCCTAACCAGTCTCGTGTGCTGCGCAACTTTGATTCGGTTACGGAAAGCCACCTGCGTTGAGGTGAACACTCTGCTCAGCGTTCTTTCCGGGAGCTCACAATCGCCCCCTCTCTAGGTTAAGCAGGATGTCGAGGTGAGGTCCAAACTGAGCAAAGAGCACAATTGCTCACTTTGCAGTGGTAGTCGTCGTAAGAGGCATTGCCTACTAGGCCTTGCTAAGGTCTTCGTTCTGTTAGGGAAGTCACCACACTTAGACGCCTGTAAAGGAAACTTTATTCAGCGAAGTTCCCAGTGTCTTGCGACGGTGTCCCTTCGCAGGGCCAATACAGCAGGGACTTAGGTTTGCTGCTAACTAGGCTAGGTGACCCTGCATACAGAAACAGGCTTTTCCCTTTGGAAGCTTGGATCCCGGTTTCTCAGGGGCTGCTTGCAAGACCCTGCTATTGCCCAGCATCTGTCCTCTGCCCCTACGCCTGGGTAGGAAGCGAGTATTTTAGCCTGAGAAGCAGGGCTCTTGCAACTCTGGAGGAGAGCTAATCCTGCAGCCCACGTTCGTCCTGGGAAACCGCAAGGCGACCCTTGGCCTCAGTGTAGAGGCTAAATGGCCGCCGGACAGGTCTTGCCTGCCGCGGTTTCCGTGAGTTCTCCACCGTCTTCGGGCTTAAATGGAGAGCGAGGAGAGCTGTCGGCTCTCACAGAACTCTGGCCTCCGCACTGTTTGCCATGCAGCTGAACGCAAGACCACACGTCTCCTCCCGGCCTGCTGAGAAACAGGCCGCCGTGCAGGCCCTTCGTAACACTTCTTGGCATGTAGACTCCAAGGCGACACGCTGTCCTCTTCCTTGGAAACCTACGTTGCCCCAGGTTGCCAACGCTCACGAAGGCAGTCCGAGCCCGTCTCATGTGCTGGGCCACTTGCATTCAGTGAGGAAAAGCCACCTGCATTGAGGTGAACAGTCTGCTCAGCGTTCTTTCCGGGAGCTCACACTTGCCGCCTCTCTAGGTTAAGCAGGAAGTCGTAGTGAGGACCAACCTGAGCAAAGAGCACAATTCCTCACGTTACACTGGTAGTCGTCGTAAGAGGAATTGCCAACTACGCCTGGCTGAGGCCTTCCCTGTGTTAAGGAACCAGCCACACTTAGAGGCCTTGAAAGGACAATTTATTCAGCGAAGTTCCCATTGTTTGGCGATGGTCAACCTTTGCAGCGCCAATACTGCAGGGACTTAGGTTTGCTGCTAACAGGGCTAGGTGACCCTGCATACAGAAGCAGGCGTTTCCCTTTGGAAGCTTGGATCCCGGTTTCTCAGGGGCTGCTTGCAAGACCCTGCTATTGCCCAGCATCTGTCCTCTGCCCCTACGCCCGGGTAGGAAGGAGTATTTTAGCCTGAGAAGCAGGGCTCTTGCAACTCTGGAGGAGAGCTAATCCTGCAGCCCACGTTCTTCCTGGGAAACCGCAAGGCGACGCTTGGCCTCAGTGTAGTGGCGAAATGGCCGCCGGACAGGTCTTGCCTGCCGCGGTTTCCGTGAGTTCTCCACCGTCTTCGGGCTTAAATGGAGAGCTGTCGGCTCTCACAGAACTCTGGCCTCCGCACTGTTTGCCATGCAACTGCACTCGAGACCACACGTCTCCTCCCGGCCTGCTGAGAAACAGGCCGCCGTGCAGGCCCTTCGTAACACTTCTTGGCATGTAAACACCAAGGCGACACGCTGTCCTCTTCCTTGGAAACCTACGTTGCCACAGCTTGCCAAACGCTACCGAAGGCAGTCCTAACCAGTCTCGTGTGCTGCGCAACTTTGATTCGGTTACGGAAAGCCACCTGCGTTGAGGTGAACACTCTGCTCAGCGTTCTTTCCGGGAGCTCACAATCGCCCCCTCTCTAGGTTAAGCAGGATGTCGAGGTGAGGTCCAAACTGAGCAAAGAGCACAATTGCTCACTTTGCAGTGGTAGTCGTCGTAAGAGGCATTGCCTACTAGGCCTTGCTAAGGTCTTCGTTCTGTTAGGGAAGTCGCCACACTTAGACGCCTGTAAAGGAAACTTTATTCAGCGAAGTTCCCAGTGTCTTGCGACGGTGTCCCTTCGCAGGGCCAATACAGCAGGGACTTAGGTTTGCTGCTAACTAGGCTAGGTGACCCTGCATACAGAAACAGGCTTTTCCCTTTGGAAGCTTGGATCCCGGTTTCTCAGGGGCTGCTTGCAAGACCCTGCTATTGCCCAGCATCTGTCCTCTGCCCCTACGCCTGGGTAGGAAGCGAGTATTTTAGCCTGAGAAGCAGGGCTCTTGCAATTCTGGAGGAGAGCTAATCCTGCAGCCCACGTTCGTCCTGGGAAACCGCAAGGTGACCCTTGGCCTCAGTGTAGTGGCGAAATGGCCGCCGGACAGGTCTTGCCTGCCGCGGTTTCCGTGAGTTCTCCACCGTCTTCGGGCTTAAATGGAGAGCGAGGAGAGCTGTCGGCTCTCACAGAACTCTGGCCTCCGCACTGTTTGCCATGCAACTGCACTCGAGACCACACGTCTCCTCCCGGCCTGCTGAGAAACAGGCATCCGTGTAGGCCCTTGTTAACATTTCCTGGCGTGCAGAGTCCAAGGCGACACGCTGTCCTCTTCCTTGGAAACCCACGTTGCTACAGCTTGCCAAACGCTACCGAAGGCAGTCCTAACCAGTCTCGTGTGCTGCGCAACTTTGATTCGGTTACGGAAAGCCACCTGCGTTGAGGTGAACACTCTGCTCAGCGTTCTTTCCGGGAGCTCACAATCGCCCCCTCTCTAGGTTAAGCAGGATGTCGAGGTGAGGTCCAAACTGAGCAAAGAGCACAATTGCTCACTTTGCAGTGGTAGTCGTCGTAAGAGGCATTGCCTACTAGGCCTTGCTAAGGTCTTCGTTCTGTTAGGGAAGTCGCCACACTTAGACGCCTGTAAAGGAAACTTTATTCAGCGAAGTTCCCAGTGTCTTGCGACGGTGTCCCTTCGCAGGGCCAATACAGCAGGGACTTAGGTTTGCTGCTAACTAGGCTAGGTGACCCTGCATACAGAAGCAGGCTTTTCCCTTTGGAAGCTTGGATCCCGCTTTCTCAGGGGCTGCTTGCAAGACCCTGCTATTGCCCAGCATCTGTCCTCTGCCCCTACGCCTGGGTAGGAAGCGAGTATTTTAGCCTGAGAAGCAGGGCTCTTGCAACTCTGGAGGAGAGCTAATCCTGCAGCCCACGTTCGTCCTGGGAAACCGCAAGGCGACCCTTGGCCTCAGTGTAGAGGCTAAATGGCCGCCGGACAGGTCTTGCCTGCCGCGGTTTCCGTGAGTTCTCCACCGTCTTCGGGCTTAAATGGAGAGCGAGGAGAGCTGTCGGCTCTCACAGAACTCTGGCCTCCGCACTGTTTGCCATGCAGCTGAACGCAAGACCACACGTCTCCTCCCGGCCTGCTGAGAAACAGGCCGCCGTGCAGGCCCTTCGTAACACTTCTTGGCATGTAGACTCCAAGGCGACACGCTGTCCTCTTCCTTGGAAACCTACGTTGCCCCAGGTTGCCAACGCTCACGAAGGCAGTCCGAGCCCGTCTCATGTGCTGGGCCACTTGCATTCAGTGAGGAAAAGCCACCTGCATTGAGGTGAACAGTCTGCTCAGCGTTCTTTCCGGGAGCTCACACTTGCCGCCTCTCTAGGTTAAGCAGGAAGTCGTAGTGAGGACCAACCTGAGCAAAGAGCACAATTCCTCACGTTACACTGGTAGTCGTCGTAAGAGGAATTGCCAACTACGCCTGGCTGAGGCCTTCCCTGTGTTAAGGAACCAGCCACACTTAGAGGCCTTGAAAGGACAATTTATTCAGCGAAGTTCCCATTGTTTGGTGATGGTCAACCTTTGCAGCGCCAATACTGCAGGGACTTAGGTTTGCTGCTAACAGGGCTAGGTGACCCTGCATACAGAAGCAGGCGTTTCCCTTTGGAAGCTTGGATCCCGGTTTCTCAGGGGCTGCTTGCAAGACCCTGCTATTGCCCAGCATCTGTCCTCTGCCCCTACGCCCGGGTAGGAAGGAGTATTTTAGCCTGAGAAGCAGGGCTCTTGCAACTCTGGAGGAGAGCTAATCCTGCAGCCCACGTTCGTCCTGGGAAACCGCAAGGCGACGCTTGGCCTCAGTGTAGTGGCGAAATGGCCGCCGGACAGGTCTTGCCTGCCGCGGTTTCCGTGAGTTCTCCACCGTCTTCGGGCTTAAATGGAGAGCTGTCGGCTCTCACAGAACTCTGGCCTCCGCACTGTTTGCCATGCAACTGCACTCGAGACCACACGTCTCCTCCCGGCCTGCTGAGAAACAGGCCGCCGTGCAGGCCCTTCGTAACACTTCTTGTCATGTAAACACCAAGGCGACACGCTGTCCTCTTCCTTGGAAACCTACGTTGCCACAGCTTGCCAAACGCTACCGAAGGCAGTCCTAACCAGTCTCGTGTGCTGCGCAACTTTGATTCGGTTACGGAAAGCCACCTGCGTTGAGGTGAACACTCTGCTCAGCGTTCTTTCCGGGAGCTCACAATCGCCCCCTCTCTAGGTTAAGCAGGATGTCGAGGTGAGGTCCAAACTGAGCAAAGAGCACAATTGCTCACTTTGCAGTGGTAGTCGTCGTAAGAGGCATTGCCTACTAGGCCTTGCTAAGGTCTTCGTTCTGTTAGGGAAGTCGCCACACTTAGACGCCTGTAAAGGAAACTTTATTCAGCGAAGTTCCCAGTGTCTTGCGACGGTGTCCCTTCGCAGGGCCAATACAGCAGGGACTTAGGTTTGCTGCTAACTAGGCTAGGTGACCCTGCATACAGAAACAGGCTTTTCCCTTTGGAAGCTGGGATCCCGGTTTCTCAGGGGCTGCTTGCAAGACCCTGCTATTGCCCAGCATCTGTCCTCTGCCCCTACGCCTGGGTAGGAAGCGAGTATTTTAGCCTGAGAAGCAGGGCTCTTGCAATTCTGGAGGAGAGCTAATCCTGCAGCCCACGTTCGTCCTGGGAAACCGCAAGGTGACCCTTGGCCTCAGTGTAGTGGCGAAATGGCCGCCGGACAGGTCTTGCCTGCCGCGGTTTCCGTGAGTTCTCCACCGTCTTCGGGCTTAAATGGAGAGCGAGGAGAGCTGTCGGCTCTCACAGAACTCTGGCCTCCGCACTGTTTGCCATGCAACTGCACTCGAGACCACACGTCTCCTCCCGGCCTGCTGAGAAACAGGCATCCGTGTAGGCCCTTGTTAACATTTCCTGGCGTGCAGAGTCCAAGGCGACACGCTGTCCTCTTCCTTGGAAACCCACGTTGCTACAGCTTGCCAAACGCTACCGAAGGCAGTCCTAACCAGTCTCGTGTGCTGCGCAACTTTGATTCGGTTACGGAAAGCCACCTGCGTTGAGGTGAACACTCTGCTCAGCGTTCTTTCCGGGAGCTCACAATCGCCCCCTCTCTAGGTTAAGCAGGATGTCGAGGTGAGGTCCAAACTGAGCAAAGAGCACAATTGCTCACTTTGCAGTGGTAGTCGTCGTAAGAGGCATTGCCTACTAGGCCTTGCTAAGGTCTTCGTTCTGTTAGGGAAGTCGCCACACTTAGACGCCTGTAAAGGAAACTTTATTCAGCGAAGTTCCCAGTGTCTTGCGACGGTGTCCCTTCGCAGGGCCAATACAGCAGGGACTTAGGTTTGCTGCTAACTAGGCTAGGTGACCCTGCATACAGAAGCAGGCTTTTCCCTTTGGAAGCTTGGATCCCGCTTTCTCAGGGGCTGCTTGCAAGACCCTGCTATTGCCCAGCATCTATCCTCTGCCCCTACGCCTGGGTAGGAAGCGAGTATTTTAGCCTGAGAAGCAGGGCTCTTGCAACTCTGGAGGAGAGCTAATCCTGCAGCCCACGTTCGTCCTGGGAAACCGCAAGGCGAGGCTTGGCCTCAGTGTAGTGGCGAAATGGCCGCCGGACAGGTCTTGCCTGCCGCGGTTTCCGTGAGTTCTCCACCGTCTTCGGGCTTAAATGGAGAGCGAGGAGAGCTGTCGGCTCTCACAGAACTCTGGCCTCCGCACTGTTTGCCATGCAACTGCACTCGAGACCACACGTCTCCTCCCGGCCTGCTGAGAAACAGGCCGCCGTGCAGGCCCTTCGTAACACTTCTTGTCATGTAAACACCAAGGCGACACGCTGTCCTCTTCCTTGGAAACCTACGTTGCCCCAGCTTGCCAACGCTCACGAAGGCAGTCCGAGCCCGTCTCATGTGCTGGGCCACTTGCATTCAGTGAGGAAAAGTCACCTGCATTGAGGTGAACAGTCTGCTCAGCGTTCTTTCCGGGAGCTCACACTTGCCGCCTCTCTAGGTTAAGCAGGAAGTCGTAGTGAGGACCAACCTGAGCAAAGAGCACAATTCCTCACGTTACACTGGTAGTCGTCGTAAGAGGAATTGCCAACTACGCCTGGCTGAGGCCTTCCCTGTGTTAAGGAACCAGCCACACTTAGAGGCCTTGAAAGGACAATTTATTCAGCGAAGTTCCCATTGTTTGGCGATGGTCAACCTTTGCAGCGCCAATACTGCAGGGACTTAGGTTTGCTGCTAACAGGGCTAGGTGACCCTGCATACAGAAGCAGGCGTTTCCCTTTGGAAGCTTGGATCCCGGTTTCTCAGGGGCTGCTTGCAAGACCCTGCTATTGCCCAGCATCTGTCCTCTGCCCCTACGCCCGGGTAGGAAGGAGTATTTTAGCCTGAGAAGCAGGGCTCTTGCAACTCTGGAGGAGAGCTAATCCTGCAGCCCACGTTCTTCCTGGGAAACCGCAAGGCGACGCTTGGCCTCAGTGTAGTGGCGAAATGGCCGCCGGACAGGTCTTGCCTGCCGCGGTTTCCGTGAGTTCTCCACCGTCTTCGGGCTTAAATGGAGAGCTGTCGGCTCTCACAGAACTCTGGCCTCCGCACTGTTTGCCATGCAACTGCACTCGAGACCACACGTCTCCTCCCGGCCTGCTGAGAAACAGGCCGCCGTGCAGGCCCTTCGTAACACTTCTTCGCATGTAAACACCAAGGCGACACGCTGTCCTCTTCCTTGGAAACCTACGTTGCCACAGCTTGCCAAACGCTACCGAAGGCAGTCCTAACCAGTCTCGTGTGCTGCGCAACTTTGATTCGGTTACGGAAAGCCACCTGCGTTGAGGTGAACACTCTGCTCAGCGTTCTTTCCGGGAGCTCACAATCGCCCCCTCTCTAGGTTAAGCAGGATGTCGAGGTGAGGTCCAAACTGAGCAAAGAGCACAATTGCTCACTTTGCAGTGGTAGTCGTCGTAAGAGGCATTGCCTACTAGGCCTTGCTAAGGTCTTCGTTCTGTTAGGGAAGTCGCCACACTTAGACGCCTGTAAAGGAAACTTTATTCAGCGAAGTTCCCAGTGTCTTGCGACGGTGTCCCTTCGCAGGGCCAATACAGCAGGGACTTAGGTTTGCTGCTAACTAGGCTAGGTGACCCTGCATACAGAAACAGGCTTTTCCCTTTGGAAGCTTGGATCCCGGTTTCTCAGGGGCTGCTTGCAAGACCCTGCTATTGCCCAGCATCTGTCCTCTGCCCCTACGCCTGGGTAGGAAGCGAGTATTTTAGCCTGAGAAGCAGGGCTCTTGCAACTCTGGAGGAGAGCTAATCCTGCAGCCCACGTTCGTCCTGGGAAACCGCAAGGCGACCCTTGGCCTCAGTGTAGAGGCTAAATGGCCGCCGGACAGGTCTTGCCTGCCGCGGTTTCCGTGAGTTCTCCACCGTCTTCGGGCTTAAATGGAGAGCGAGGAGAGCTGTCGGCTCTCACAGAACTCTGGCCTCCGCACTGTTTGCCATGCAGCTGAACGCAAGACCACACGTCTCCTCCCGGCCTGCTGAGAAACAGGCCGCCGTGCAGGCCCTTCGTAACACTTCTTGGCATGTAGACTCCAAGGCGACACGCTGTCCTCTTCCTTGGAAACCTACGTTGCCCCAGGTTGCCAACGCTCACGAAGGCAGTCCGAGCCCGTCTCATGTGCTGGGCCACTTGCATTCAGTGAGGAAAAGCCACCTGCATTGAGGTGAACAGTCTGCTCAGCGTTCTTTCCGGGAGCTCACACTTGCCGCCTCTCTAGGTTAAGCAGGAAGTCGTAGTGAGGACCAACCTGAGCAAAGAGCACAATTCCTCACGTTACACTGGTAGTCGTCGTAAGAGGAATTGCCAACTACGCCTGGCTGAGGCCTTCCCTGTGTTAAGGAACCAGCCACACTTAGAGGCCTTGAAAGGACAATTTATTCAGCGAAGTTCCCATTGTTTGGCGATGGTCAACCTTTGCAGCGCCAATACTGCAGGGACTTAGGTTTGCTGCTAACAGGGCTAGGTGACCCTGCATACAGAAGCAGGCGTTTCCCTTTGGAAGCTTGGATCCCGGTTTCTCAGGGGCTGCTTGCAAGACCCTGCTATTGCCCAGCATCTGTCCTCTGCCCCTACGCCCGGGTAGGAAGGAGTATTTTAGCCTGAGAAGCAGGGCTCTTGCAACTCTGGAGGAGAGCTAATCCTGCAGCCCACGTTCTTCCTGGGAAACCGCAAGGCGACGCTTGGCCTCAGTGTAGTGGCGAAATGGCCGCCGGACAGGTCTTGCCTGCCGCGGTTTCCGTGAGTTCTCCACCGTCTTCGGGCTTAAATGGAGAGCTGTCGGCTCTCACAGAACTCTGGCCTCCGCACTGTTTGCCATGCAACTGCACTCGAGACCACACGTCTCCTCCCGGCCTGCTGAGAAACAGGCCGCCGTGCAGGCCCTTCGTAACACTTCTTGGCATGTAAACACCAAGGCGACACGCTGTCCTCTTCCTTGGAAACCTACGTTGCCACAGCTTGCCAAACGCTACCGAAGGCAGTCCTAACCAGTCTCGTGTGCTGCGCAACTTTGATTCGGTTACGGAAAGCCACCTGCGTTGAGGTGAACACTCTGCTCAGCGTTCTTTCCGGGAGCTCACAATCGCCCCCTCTCTAGGTTAAGCAGGATGTCGAGGTGAGGTCCAAACTGAGCAAAGAGCACAATTGCTCACTTTGCAGTGGTAGTCGTCGTAAGAGGCATTGCCTACTAGGCCTTGCTAAGGTCTTCGTTCTGTTAGGGAAGTCGCCACACTTAGACGCCTGTAAAGGAAACTTTATTCAGCGAAGTTCCCAGTGTCTTGCGACGGTGTCCCTTCGCAGGGCCAATACAGCAGGGACTTAGGTTTGCTGCTAACTAGGCTAGGTGACCCTGCATACAGAAGCAGGCTTTTCCCTTTGGAAGCTTGGATCCCGCTTTCTCAGGGGCTGCTTGCAAGACCCTGCTATTGCCCAGCATCTATCCTCTGCCCCTACGCCTGGGTAGGAAGCGAGTATTTTAGCCTGAGAAGCAGGGTTCTTGCAACTCTGGAGGAGAGCTAATCCTGCAGCCCACGTTCGTCCTGGGAAACCGCAAGGCGAGGCTTGGCCTCAGTGTAGTGGCGAAATGGCCGCCGGACAGGTCTTGCCTGCCGCGGTTTCCGTGAGTTCTCCACCGTCTTCGGGCTTAAATGGAGAGCGAGGAGAGCTGTCGGCTCTCACAGAACTCTGGCCTCCGCACTGTTTGCCATGCAACTGCACTCGAGACCACACGTCTCCTCCCGGCCTGCTGAGAAACAGGCCGCCGTGCAGGCCCTTCCTAACACTTCTTGTCATGTAAACACCAAGGCGACACGCTGTCCTCTTCCTTGGAAACCTACGTTGCCCCAGCTTGCCAACGCTCACGAAGGCAGTCCGAGCCCGTCTCATGTGCTGGGCCACTTGCATTCAGTGAGGAAAAGCCACCTGCATTGAGGTGAACAGTCTGCTCAGCGTTCTTTCCGGGAGCTCACACTTGCCGCCTCTCTAGGTTAAGCAGGAAGTCGTAGTGAGGACCAACCTGAGCAAAGAGCACAATTCCTCACGTTACACTGGTAGTCGTCGTAAGAGGAATTGCCAACTACGCCTGGCTGAGGCCTTCCCTGTGTTAAGGAACCAGCCACACTTAGAGGCCTTGAAAGGACAATTTATTCAGTGAAGTTCCCATTGTTTGGCGATGGTCAACCTTTGCAGCGCCAATACTGCAGGGACTTAGGTTTGCTGCTAACAGGGCTAGGTGACCCTGCATACAGAAGCAGGCGTTTCCCTTTGGAAGCTTGGATCCCGGTTTCTCAGGGGCTGCTTGCAAGACCCTGCTATTGCCCAGCATCTGTCCTCTGCCCCTACGCCCGGGTAGGAAGGAGTATTTTAGCCTGAGAAGCAGGGCTCTTGCAACTCTGGAGGAGAGCTAATCCTGCAGCCCACGTTCTTCCTGGGAAACCGCAAGGCGACGCTTGGCCTCAGTGTAGTGGCGAAATGGCCGCCGGACAGGTCTTGCCTGCCGCGGTTTCCGTGAGTTCTCCACCGTCTTCGGGCTTAAATGGAGAGCTGTCGGCTCTCACAGAACTCTGGCCTCCGCACTGTTTGCCATGCAACTGCACTCGAGACCACACGTCTCCTCCCGGCCTGCTGAGAAACAGGCCGCCGTGCAGGCCCTTCGTAACACTTCTTGGCATGTAAACACCAAGGCGACACGCTGTCCTCTTCCTTGGAAACCTACGTTGCCACAGCTTGCCAAACGCTACCGAAGGCAGTCCTAACCAGTCTCGTGTGCTGCGCAACTTTGATTCGGTTACGGAAAGCCACCTGCGTTGAGGTGAACACTCTGCTCAGCGTTCTTTCCGGGAGCTCACAATCGCCCCCTCTCTAGGTTAAGCAGGATGTCGAGGTGAGGTCCAAACTGAGCAAAGAGCACAATTGCTCACTTTGCAGTGGTAGTCGTCGTAAGAGGCATTGCCTACTAGGCCTTGCTAAGGTCTTCGTTCTGTTAGGGAAGTCGCCACACTTAGACGCCTGTAAAGGAAACTTTATTCAGCGAAGTTCCCAGTGTCTTGCGACGGTGTCCCTTCGCAGGGCCAATACAGCAGGGACTTAGGTTTGCTGCTAACTAGGCTAGGTGACCCTGCATACAGAAGCAGGCTTTTCCCTTTGGAAGCTTGGATCCCGCTTTCTCAGGGGCTGCTTGCAAGACCCTGCTATTGCCCAGCATCTATCCTCTGCCCCTACGCCTGGGTAGGAAGCGAGTATTTTAGCCTGAGAAGCAGGGTTCTTGCAACTCTGGAGGAGAGCTAATCCTGCAGCCCACGTTCGTCCTGGGAAACCGCAAGGCGAGGCTTGGCCTCAGTGTAGTGGCGAAATGGCCGCCGGACAGGTCTTGCCTGCCGCGGTTTCCGTGAGTTCTCCACCGTCTTCGGGCTTAAATGGAGAGCGAGGAGAGCTGTCGGCTCTCACAGAACTCTGGCCTCCGCACTGTTTGCCATGCAACTGCACTCGAGACCACACGTCTCCTCCCGGCCTGCTGAGAAACAGGCCGCCGTGCAGGCCCTTCGTAACACTTCTTGTCATGTAAACACCAAGGCGACACGCTGTCCTCTTCCTTGGAAACCTACGTTGCCCCAGCTTGCCAACGCTCACGAAGGCAGTCCGAGCCCGTCTCATGTGCTGGGCCACTTGCATTCAGTGAGGAAAAGCCACCTGCATTGAGGTGAACAGTCTGCTCAGCGTTCTTTCCGGGAGCTCACACTTGCCGCCTCTCTAGGTTAAGCAGGAAGTCGTAGTGAGGACCAACCTGAGCAAAGAGCACAATTCCTCACGTTACACTGGTAGTCGTCGTAAGAGGAATTGCCAACTACGCCTGGCTGAGGCCTTCCCTGTGTTAAGGAACCAGCCACACTTAGAGGCCTTGAAAGGACAATTTATTCAGCGAAGTTCCCATTGTTTGGCGATGGTCAACCTTTGCAGCGCCAATACTGCAGGGACTTAGGTTTGCTGCTAACAGGGCTAGGTGACCCTGCATACAGAAGCAGGCGTTTCCCTTTGGAAGCTTGGATCCCGGTTTCTCAGGGGCTGCTTGCAAGACCCTGCTATTGCCCAGCATCTGTCCTCTGCCCCTACGCCCGGGTAGGAAGGAGTATTTTAGCCTGAGAAGCAGGGCTCTTGCAACTCTGGAGGAGAGCTAATCCTGCAGCCCACGTTCGTCCTGGGAAACCGCAAGGCGACCCTTGGCCTCAGTGTAGAGGCTAAATGGCCGCCGGACAGGTCTTGCCTGCCGCGGTTTCCGTGAGTTCTCCACCGTCTTCGGGCTTAAATGGAGAGCTGTCGGCTCTCACAGAACTCTGGCCTCCGCACTGTTTGCCATGCAACTGCACTCGAGACCACACGTCTCCTCCCGGCCTGCTGAGAAACAGGCATCCGTGTAGGCCCTTGTTAACATTTCCTGGCGTGCAGAGTCCAAGGCGACATGCTGTCCTCTTCCTTGGAAACCTACGTTGCCACAGCTTGCCAAACGCTACCGAAGGCAGTCCTAACCAGTCTCGTGTGCTGCGCAACTTTGATTCGGTTACGAAAAGCCACCTGCGTTGAGGTGAACACTCTGCTCAGCGTTCTTTCCGGGAGCTCACAATCGCCCCCTCTCTAGGTTAAGCAGGATGTCGAGGTGAGGTCCAAACTGAGCAAAGAGCACAATTGCTCACTTTGCAGTGGTAGTCGTCGTAAGAGGCATTGCCTACTAGGCCTTGCTAAGGTCTTCGTTCTGTTAGGGAAGTCGCCACACTTAGACGCCTGTAAAGGAAACTTTATTCAGCGAAGTTCCCAGTGTCTTGCGACGGTGTCCCTTCGCAGGGCCAATACAGCAGGGACTTAGGTTTGCTGCTAACTAGGCTAGGTGACCCTGCATACAGAAACAGGCTTTTCCCTTTGGAAGCTTGGATCCCGGTTTCTCAGGGGCTGCTTACAAGACCCTGCTATTGCCCAGCATCTGTCCTCTGCCCCTACGCCTGGGTAGGAAGCGAGTATTTTAGCCTGAGAAGCAGGGCTCTTGCAATTCTGGAGGAGAGCTAATCCTGCAGCCCACGTTCGTCCTGGGAAACCGCAAGGTGACCCTTGGCCTCAGTGTAGTGGCGAAATGGCCGCCGGACAGGTCTTGCCTGCCGCGGTTTCCGTGAGTTCTCCACCGTCTTCGGGCTTAAATGGAGAGCGAGGAGAGCTGTCGGCTCTCACAGAACTCTGGCCACCGCACTGTTTGCCATGCAACTGCACTCGAGACCACACGTCTCCTCCCGGCCTGCTGAGAAACAGGCATCCGTGTAGGCCCTTGTTAACATTTCCTGGCGTGCAGAGTCCAAGGCAACACAATGTCCTCTTCCTTGGAAACCCACGTTGCTACAGCTTGCCAAACGCTACCGAAGGCAGTCCTAACCAGTCTCGTGTGCTGCGCAACTTTGATTCGGTTACGGAAAGCCACCTGCGTTGAGGTGAACACTCTGCTCAGCGTTCTTTCCGGGAGCTCACAATCGCCCCCTCTCTAGCTTAAGCAGGATGTCGAGGTGAGGTCCAAACTGAGCAAAGAGCACAATTGCTCACTTTGCAGTGGTAGTCGTCGTAAGAGGCATTGCCTACTAGGCCTTGCTAAGGTCTTCGTTCTGTTAGGGAAGTCGCCACACTTAGACGCCTGTAAAGGAAACTTTATTCAGCGAAGTTCCCAGTGTCTTGCGACGGTGTCCCTTCGCAGGGCCAATACAGCAGGGACTTAGGTTTGCTGCTAACTAGGCTAGGTGACCCTGCATACAGAAACAGGCTTTTCCCTTTGGAAGCTTGGATCCCGGTTTCTCAGGGGCTGCTTGCAAGACCCTGCTATTGCCCAGCATCTGTCCTCTGCCCCTACGCCTGGGTAGGAAGCGAGTATTTTAGCCTGAGAAGCAGGGCTCTTGCAACTCTGGAGGAGAGCTAATCCTGCAGCCCACGTTCGTCCTGGGAAACCGCAAGGCGACCCTTGGCCTCAGTGTAGAGGTTAAATGGCCGCCGGACAGGTCTTGCCTGCCGCGGTTTCCGTGAGTTCTCCACCGTCTTCGGGCTTAAATGGAGAGCGAGGAGAGCTGTCGGCTCTCACAGAACTCTGGCCTCCGCACTGTTTGCCATGCAGCTGAACGCAAGACCACACGTCTCCTCCCGGCCTGCTGAGAAACAGGCCGCCGTGCAGGCCCTTTGTAACACTTCTTGGCATGTAGACTCCAAGGCGACACGCTGTCCTCTTCCTTGGAAACCTACGTTGCCCCAGGTTGCCAACGCTCACGAAGGCAGTCCGAGCCCGTCTCATGTGCTGGGCCACTTGCATTCAGTGAGGAAAAGCCACCTGCATTGAGGTGAACAGTCTGCTCAGCGTTCTTTCCGGGAGCTCACACTTGCCGCCTCTCTAGGTTAAGCAGGAAGTCGTAGTGAGGACCAACCTGAGCAAAGAGCACAATTCCTCACGTTACACTGGTAGTCGTCGTAAGAGGAATTGCCAACTACGCCTGGCTGAGGCCTTCCCTGTGTTAAGGAACCAGCCACACTTAGAGGCCTTGAAAGGACAATTTATTCAGCGAAGTTCCCATTGTTTGGCGATGGTCAACCTTTGCAGCGCCAATACTGCAGGGACTTAGGTTTGCTGCTAACAGGGCTAGGTGACCCTGCATACAGAAGCAGGCGTTTCCCTTTGGAAGCTTGGATCCCGGTTTCTCAGGGGCTGCTTGCAAGACCCTGCTATTGCCCAGCATCTGTCCTCTGCCCCTACGCCCGGGTAGGAAGGAGTATTTTAGCCTGAGAAGCAGGGCTCTTGCAACTCTGGAGGAGAGCTAATCCTGCAGTCCACGTTCTTCCTGGGAAACCGCAAGGCGACGCTTGGCCTCAGTGTAGTGGCGAAATGGCCGCCGGACAGGTCTTGCCTGCCGCGGTTTCCGTGAGTTCTCCACCGTCTTCGGGCTTAAATGGAGAGCTGTCGGCTCTCACAGAACTCTGGCCTCCGCACTGTTTGCCATGCAACTGCACTCGAGACCACACGTCTCCTCCCGGCCTGCTGAGAAACAGGCCGCCGTGCAGGCCCTTCGTAACACTTCTTGGCATGTAAACACCAAGGCGACACGCTGTCCTCTTCCTTGGAAACCTACGTTGCCACAGCTTGCCAAACGCTACCGAAGGCAGTCCTAACCAGTCTCGTGTGCTGCGCAACTTTGATTCGGTTACGGAAAGCCACCTGCGTTGAGGTGAACACTCTGCTCAGCGTTCTTTCCGGGAGCTCACAATCGCCCCCTCTCTAGGTTAAGCAGGATGTCGAGGTGAGGTCCAAACTGAGCAAAGAGCACAATTGCTCACTTTGCAGTGGTAGTCGTCGTAAGAGGCATTGCCTACTAGGCCTTGCTAAGGTCTTCGTTCTGTTAGGGAAGTCGCCACACTTAGACGCCTGTAAAGGAAACTTTATTCAGCGAAGTTCCCAGTGTCTTGCGACGGTGTCCCTTCGCAGGGCCAATACAGCAGGGACTTAGGTTTGCTGCTAACTAGGCTAGGTGACCCTGCATACAGAAGCAGGCTTTTCCCTTTGGAAGCTTGGATCCCGCTTTCTCAGGGGCTGCTTGCAAGACCCTGCTATTGCCCAGCATCTATCCTCTGCCCCTACGCCTGGGTAGGAAGCGAGTATTTTAGCCTGAGAAGCAGGGTTCTTGCAACTCTGGAGGAGAGCTAATCCTGCAGCCCACGTTCGTCCTGGGAAACCGCAAGGCGAGGCTTGGCCTCAGTGTAGTGGCGAAATGGCCGCCGGACAGGTCTTGCCTGCCGCGGTTTCCGTGAGTTCTCCACCGTCTTCGGGCTTAAATGGAGAGCGAGGAGAGCTGTCGGCTCTCACAGAACTCTGGCCTCCGCACTGTTTGCCATGCAACTGCACTCGAGACCACACGTCTCCTCCCGGCCTGCTGAGAAACAGGCCGCCGTGCAGGCCCTTCGTAACACTTCTTGTCATGTAAACACCAAGGCGACACGCTGTCCTCTTCCTTGGAAACCTACGTTGCCCCAGCTTGCCAACGCTCACGAAGGCAGTCCGAGCCCGTCTCATGTGCTGGGCCACTTGCATTCAGTGAGGAAAAGCCACCTGCATTGAGGTGAACAGTCTGCTCAGCGTTCTTTCCGGGAGCTCACACTTGCCGCCTCTCTAGGTTAAGCAGGAAGTCGTAGTGAGGACCAACCTGAGCAAAGAGCACAATTCCTCACGTTACACTGGTAGTCGTCGTAAGAGGAATTGCCAACTACGCCTGGCTGAGGCCTTCCCTGTGTTAAGGAACCAGCCACACTTAGAGGCCTTGAAAGGACAATTTATTCAGCGAAGTTCCCATTGTTTGGCGATGGTCAACCTTTGCAGCGCCAATACTGCAGGGACTTAGGTTTGCTGCTAACAGGGCTAGGTGACCCTGCATACAGAAGCAGGCGTTTCCCTTTGGAAGCTTGGATCCCGGTTTCTCAGGGGCTGCTTGCAAGACCCTGCTATTGCCCAGCATCTGTCCTCTGCCCCTACGCCCGGGTAGGAAGGAGTATTTTAGCCTGAGAAGCAGGGCTCTTGCAACTCTGGAGGAGAGCTAATCCTGCAGCCCACGTTCGTCCTGGGAAACCGCAAGGCGACCCTTGGCCTCAGTGTAGAGGCTAAATGGCCGCCGGACAGGTCTTGCCTGCCGCGGTTTCCGTGAGTTCTCCACCGTCTTCGGGCTTAAATGGAGAGCTGTCGGCTCTCACAGAACTCTGGCCTCCGCACTGTTTGCCATGCAACTGCACTCGAGACCACACGTCTCCTCCCGGCCTGCTGAGAAACAGGCATCCGTGTAGGCCCTTGTTAACATTTCCTGGCGTGCAGAGTCCAAGGCGACACGCTGTCCTCTTCCTTGGAAACCTACGTTGCCACAGCTTGCCAAACGCTACCGAAGGCAGTCCTAACCAGTCTCGTGTGCTGCGCAACTTTGATTCGGTTACGAAAAGCCACCTGCGTTGAGGTGAACACTCTGCTCAGCGTTCTTTCCGGGAGCTCACAATCGCCCCCTCTCTAGGTTAAGCAGGATGTCGAGGTGAGGTCCAAACTGAGCAAAGAGCACAATTGCTCACTTTGCAGTGGTAGTCGTCGTAAGAGGCATTGCCTACTAGGCCTTGCTAAGGTCTTCGTTCTGTTAGGGAAGTCGCCACACTTAGACGCCTGTAAAGGAAACTTTATTCAGCGAAGTTCCCAGTGTCTTGCGACGGTGTCCCTTCGCAGGGCCAATACAGCAGGGACTTAGGTTTGCTGCTAACTAGGCTAGGTGACCCTGCATACAGAAACAGGCTTTTCCCTTTGGAAGCTTGGATCCCGGTTTCTCAGGGGCTGCTTACAAGACCCTGCTATTGCCCAGCATCTGTCCTCTGCCCCTACGCCTGGGTAGGAAGCGAGTATTTTAGCCTGAGAAGCAGGGCTCTTGCAATTCTGGAGGAGAGCTAATCCTGCAGCCCACGTTCGTCCTGGGAAACCGCAAGGTGACCCTTGGCCTCAGTGTAGTGGCGAAATGGCCGCCGGACAGGTCTTGCCTGCCGCGGTTTCCGTGAGTTCTCCACCGTCTTCGGGCTTAAATGGAGAGCGAGGAGAGCTGTCGGCTCTCACAGAACTCTGGCCACCGCACTGTTTGCCATGCAACTGCACTCGAGACCACACGTCTCCTCCCGGCCTGCTGAGAAACAGGCATCCGTGTAGGCCCTTGTTAACATTTCCTGGCGTGCAGAGTCCAAGGCGACACAATGTCCTCTTCCTTGGAAACCCACGTTGCTACAGCTTGCCAAACGCTACCGAAGGCAGTCCTAACCAGTCTCGTGTGCTGCGCAACTTTGATTCGGTTACGGAAAGCCACCTGCGTTGAGGTGAACACTCTGCTCAGCGTTCTTTCCGGGAGCTCACAATCGCCCCCTCTCTAGCTTAAGCAGGATGTCGAGGTGAGGTCCAAACTGAGCAAAGAGCACAATTGCTCACTTTGCAGTGGTAGTCGTCGTAAGAGGCATTGCCTACTAGGCCTTGCTAAGGTCTTCGTTCTGTTAGGGAAGTCGCCACACTTAGACGCCTGTAAAGGAAACTTTATTCAGCGAAGTTCCCAGTGTCTTGCGACGGTGTCCCTTCGCAGGGCCAATACAGCAGGGACTTAGGTTTGCTGCTAACTAGGCTAGGTGACACTGCATACAGAAGCAGGCTTTTCCCTTTGGAAGCTTGGATCCCGGTTTCTCAGGGGCTGCTTGCAAGACCCTGCTATTGCCCAGCATCTATCCTCTGCCCCTACGCCTGGGTAGGAAGCGAGTATTTTAGCCTGAGAAGCAGGGCTCTTGCAACTCTGGAGGAGAGCTAATCCTGCAGCCCACGTTCGTCCTGGGAAACCGCAAGGCGAGGCTTGGCCTCAGTGTAGTGGCGAAATGGCCGCCGGACAGGTCTTGCCTGCCGCGGTTTCCGTGAGTTCTCCACCGTCTTCGGGCTTAAATGGAGAGCGAGGAGAGCTGTCGGCTCTCACAGAACTCTGGCCTCCGCACTGTTTGCCATGCAACTGCACTCGAGACCACACGTCTCCTCCCGGCCTGCTGAGAAACAGGCCGCCGTGCAGGCCCTTCGTAACACTTCTTGTCATGTAAACACCAAGGCGACACGCTGTCCTCTTCCTTGGAAACCTACGTTGCCCCAGCTTGCCAACGCTCACGAAGGCAGTCCGAGCCCGTCTCATGTGCTGGGCCACTTGCATTCAGTGAGGAAAAGCCACCTGCATTGAGGTGAACAGTCTGCTCAGCGTTCTTTCCGGGAGCTCACACTTGCCGCCTCTCTAGGTTAAGCAGGAAGTCGTAGTGAGGACCAACCTGAGCAAAGAGCACAATTCCTCACGTTACACTGGTAGTCGTCGTAAGAGGAATTGCCAACTACGCCTGGCTGAGGCCTTCCCTGTGTTAAGGAACCAGCCACACTTAGAGGCCTTGAAAGGACAATTTATTCAGCGAAGTTCCCATTGTTTGGCGATGGTCAA
Source organism: Grampus griseus (assembly GCF_964374135.1). Lineage (NCBI taxonomy): Eukaryota > Metazoa > Chordata > Mammalia > Artiodactyla > Delphinidae > Grampus > Grampus griseus. The sequence goes on along the minus strand of NW_028133254.1, from coordinate 389,087 downwards.
CCTTTGCAGCGCCAATACTGCAGGGACTTAGGTTTGCTGCTAACAGGGCTAGGTGACCCTGCATACAGAAGCAGGCGTTTCCCTTTGGAAGCTTGGATCCCGGTTTCTCAGGGGCTGCTTGCAAGACCCTGCTATTGCCCAGCATCTGTCCTCTGCCCCTACGCCCGGGTAGGAAGGAGTATTTTAGCCTGAGAAGCAGGGCTCTTGCAACTCTGGAGGAGAGCTAATCCTGCAGCCCACGTTCGTCCTGGGAAACCGCAAGGCGACCCTTGGCCTCAGTGTAGAGGCTAAATGGCCGCCGGACAGGTCTTGCCTGCCGCGGTTTCCGTGAGTTCTCCACCGTCTTCGGGCTTAAATGGAGAGCTGTCGGCTCTCACAGAACTCTGGCCTCCGCACTGTTTGCCATGCAACTGCACTCGAGACCACACGTCTCCTCCTGGCCTGCTGAGAAACAGGCATCCGTGTAGGCCCTTGTTAACATTTCCTGGCGTGCAGAGTCCAAGGCGACACGCTGTCCTTTTCCTTGGAAACCTACGTTGCCACAGCTTGCCAAACGCTACCGAAGGCAGTCCTAACCAGTCTCGTGTGCTGCACAACTTTGATTCGGTTACGAAAAGCCACCTGCGTTGAGGTGAACACTCTGCTCAGCGTTCTTTCCGGGAGCTCACAATCGCCCCCTCTCTAGGTTAAGCAGGATGTCGAGGTGAGGTCCAAACTGAGCAAAGAGCACAATTGCTCACTTTGCAGTGGTAGTCGTCGTAAGAGGCATTGCCTACTAGGCCTTGCTAAGGTCTTCGTTCTGTTAGGGAAGTCGCCACACTTAGACGCCTGTAAAGGAAACTTTATTCAGCGAAGTTCCCAGTGTCTTGCGACGGTGTCCCTTCGCAGGGCCAATACAGCAGGGACTTAGGTTTGCTGCTAACTAGGCTAGGTGACCCTGCATACAGAAACAGGCTTTTCCCTTTGGAAGCTTGGATCCCGGTTTCTCAGGGGCTGCTTGCAAGACCCTGCTATTGCCCAGCATCTGTCCTCTGCCCCTACGCCTGGGTAGGAAGCGAGTATTTTAGCCTGAGAAGCAGGGCTCTTGCAATTCTGGAGGAGAGCTAATCCTGCAGCCCACGTTCGTCCTGGGAAACCGCAAGGTGACCCTTGGCCTCAGTGTAGTGGCGAAATGGCCGCCGGACAGGTCTTGCCTGCCGCGGTTTCCGTGAGTTCTCCACCGTCTTCGGGCTTAAATGGAGAGCGAGGAGAGCTGTCGGCTCTCACAGAACTCTGGCCACCGCACTGTTTGCCATGCAACTGCACTCGAGACCACACGTCTCCTCCCGGCCTGCTGAGAAACAGGCATCCGTGTAGGCCCTTGTTAACATTTCCTGGCGTGCAGAGTCCAAGGCGACACAATGTCCTCTTCCTTGGAAACCCACGTTGCTACAGCTTGCCAAACGCTACCGAAGGCAGTCCTAACCAGTCTCGTGTGCTGCGCAACTTTGATTCGGTTACGGAAAGCCACCTGCGTTGAGGTGAACACTCTGCTCAGCGTTCTTTCCGGGAGCTCACAATCGCCCCCTCTCTAGCTTAAGCAGGATGTCGAGGTGAGGTCCAAACTGAGCAAAGAGCACAATTGCTCACTTTGCAGTGGTAGTCGTCGTAAGAGGCATTGCCTACTAGGCCTTGCTAAGGTCTTCGTTCTGTTAGGGAAGTCGCCACACTTAGACGCCTGTAAAGGAAACTTTATTCAGCGAAGTTCCCAGTGTCTTGCGACGGTGTCCCTTCGCAGGGCCAATACAGCAGGGACTTAGGTTTGCTGCTAACTAGGCTAGGTGACCCTGCATACAGAAGCAGGCTTTTCCCTTTGGAAGCTTGGATCCCGCTTTCTCAGGGGCTGCTTGCAAGACCCTGCTATTGCCCAGCATCTATCCTCTGCCCCTACGCCTGGGTAGGAAGCGAGTATTTTAGCCTGAGAAGCAGGGCTCTTGCAACTCTGGAGGAGAGCTAATCCTGCAGCCCACGTTCGTCCTGGGAAACCGCAAGGCGAGGCTTGGCCTCAGTGTAGTGGCGAAATGGCCGCCGGACAGGTCTTGCCTGCCGCGGTTTCCGTGAGTTCTCCACCGTCTTCGGGCTTAAATGGAGAGCGAGGAGAGCTGTCGGCTCTCACAGAACTCTGGCCTCCGCACTGTTTGCCATGCAACTGCACTCGAGACCACACGTCTCCTCCCGGCCTGCTGAGAAACAGGCCGCCGTGCAGGCCCTTCGTAACACTTCTTGGCATGTAGACTCCAAGGCGACACGCTGTCCTCTTCCTTGGAAACCTACGTTGCCCCAGCTTGCCAACGCTCACGAAGGCAGTCCGAGCCCGTCTCATGTGCTGGGCCACTTGCATTCAGTGAGGAAAAGCCACCTGCATTGAGGTGAACAGTCTGCTCAGCGTTCTTTCCGGGAGCTCACACTTGCCGCCTCTCTAGGTTAAGCAGGAAGTCGTAGTGAGGACCAACCTGAGCAAAGAGCACAATTCCTCACGTTACACTGGTAGTCGTCGTAAGAGGAATTGCCAACTACGCCTGGCTGAGGCCTTCCCTGTGTTAAGGAACCAGCCACACTTAGAGGCCTTGAAAGGACAATTTATTCAGCGAAGTTCCCATTGTTTGGCGATGGTCAACCTTTGCAGCGCCAATACTGCAGGGACTTAGGTTTGCTGCTAACAGGGCTAGGTGACCCTGCATACAGAAGCAGGCGTTTCCCTTTGGAAGCTTGGATCCTGGTTTCTCAGGGGCTGCTTGCAAGACCCTGCTATTGCCCAGCATCTGTCCTCTGCCCCTACGCCCGGGTAGGAAGGAGTATTTTAGCCTGAGAAGCAGGGCTCTTGCAACTCTGGAGGAGAGCTAATCCTGCAGCCCACGTTCGTCCTGGGAAACCGCAAGGCGACCCTTGGCCTCAGTGTAGAGGCTAAATGGCCGCCGGACAGGTCTTGCCTGCCGCGGTTTCCGTGAGTTCTCCACCGTCTTCGGGCTTAAATGGAGAGCTGTCGGCTCTCACAGAACTCTGGCCTCCGCACTGTTTGCCATGCAACTGCACTCGAGACCACACGTCTCCTCCCGGCCTGCTGAGAAACAGGCATCCGTGTAGGCCCTTGTTAACATTTCCTGGCGTGCAGAGTCCAAGGCGACACGCTGTCCTCTTCCTTGGAAACCTACGTTGCCACAGCTTGCCAAACGCTACCGAAGGCAGTCCTAACCAGTCTCGTGTGCTGCGCAACTTTGATTCGGTTACGAAAAGCCACCTGCGTTGAGGTGAACACTCTGCTCAGCGTTCTTTCCGGGAGCTCACAATCGCCCCCTCTCTAGGTTAAGCAGGATGTCGAGGTGAGGTCCAAACTGAGCAAAGAGCACAATTGCTCACTTTGCAGTGGTAGTCGTTGTAAGAGGCATTGCCTACTAGGCCTTGCTAAGGTCTTCGTTCTGTTAGGGAAGTCGCCACACTTAGACGCCTGTAAAGGAAACTTTATTCAGCGAAGTTCCCAGTGTCTTGCGACGGTGTCCCTTCGCAGGGCCAATACAGCAGGGACTTAGGTTTGCTGCTAACTAGGCTAGGTGACCCTGCATACAGAAGCAGGCGTTTCCCTTTGGAAGCTTGGATCCCGGTTTCTCAGGGGCTGCTTGCAAGACCCTGCTATTGCCCAGCATCTGTCCTCTGCCCCTACGCCCGGGTAGGAAGGAGTATTTTAGCCTGAGAAGCAGGGCTCTTGCAACTCTGGAGGAGAGCTAATCCTGCAGCCCACGTTCGTCCTGGGAAACCGCAAGGCGACCCTTGGCCTCAGTGTAGAGGCTAAATGGCCGCCGGACAGGTCTTGCCTGCCGCGGTTTCCGTGAGTTCTCCACCGTCTTCGGGCTTAAATGGAGAGCTGTCGGCTCTCACAGAACTCTGGCCTCCGCACTGTTTGCCATGCAACTGCACTCGAGACCACACGTCTCCTCCCGGCCTGCTGAGAAACAGGCCGCCGTGCAGGCCCTTCGTAACACTTCTTGGCATGTAAACACCAAGGCGACACGCTGTCCTCTTCCTTGGAAACCTACGTTGCCACAGCTTGCCAAACGCTACCGAAGGCAGTCCTAACCAGTCTCGTGTGCTGCGCAACTTTGATTCGGTTACGAAAAGCCACCTGCGTTGAGGTGAACACTCTGCTCAGCGTTCTTTCCGGGAGCTCACAATCGCCCCCTCTCTAGGTTAAGCAGGATGTCGAGGTGAGGTCCAAACTGAGCAAAGAGCACAATTGCTCACTTTGCAGTGGTAGTCGTCGTAAGAGGCATTGCCTACTAGGCCTTGCTAAGGTCTTCGTTCTGTTAGGGAAGTCGCCACACTTAGACGCCTGTAAAGGAAACTTTATTCAGCGAAGTTCCCAGTGTCTTGCGACGGTGTCCCTTCGCAGGGCCAATACAGCAGGGACTTAGGTTTGCTGCTAACTAGGCTAGGTGACCCTGCATACAGAAACAGGCTTTTCCCTTTGGAAGCTTGGATCCCGGTTTCTCAGGGGCTGCTTACAAGACCCTGCTATTGCCCAGCATCTGTCCTCTGCCCCTACGCCTGGGTAGGAAGCGAGTATTTTAGCCTGAGAAGCAGGGCTCTTGCAATTCTGGAGGAGAGCTAATCCTGCAGCCCACGTTCGTCCTGGGAAACCGCAAGGCGACCCTTGGCCTCAGTGTAGTGGCGAAATGGCCGCCGGACAGGTCTTGCCTGCCGCGGTTTCCGTGAGTTCTCCACCGTCTTCGGGCTTAAATGGAGAGCGAGGAGAGCTGTCGGCTCTCACAGAACTCTGGCCACCGCACTGTTTGCCATGCAACTGCACTCGAGACCACACGTCTCCTCCCGGCCTGCTGAGAAACAGGCATCCGTGTAGGCCCTTGTTAACATTTCCTGGCGTGCAGAGTCCAAGGCGACACAATGTCCTCTTCCTTGGAAACCCACGTTGCTACAGCTTGCCAAACGCTACCGAAGGCAGTCCTAACCAGTCTCGTGTGCTGCGCAACTTTGATTCGGTTACGGAAAGCCACCTGCGTTGAGGTGAACACTCTGCTCAGCGTTCTTTCCGGGAGCTCACAATCGCCCCCTCTCTAGCTTAAGCAGGATGTCGAGGTGAGGTCCAAACTGAGCAAAGAGCACAATTGCTCACTTTGCAGTGGTAGTCGTCGTAAGAGGCATTGCCTACTAGGCCTTGCTAAGGTCTTCGTTCTGTTAGGGAAGTCGCCACACTTAGACGCCTGTAAAGGAAACTTTATTCAGCGAAGTTCCCAGTGTCTTGCGACGGTGTCCCTTCGCAGGGCCAATACAGCAGGGACTTAGGTTTGCTGCTAACTAGGCTAGGTGACCCTGCATACAGAAGCAGGCTTTTCCCTTTGGAAGCTTGGATCCCGGTTTCTCAGGGGCTGCTTGCAAGACCCTGCTATTGCCCAGCATCTATCCTCTGCCCCTACGCCTGGGTAGGAAGCGAGTATTTTAGCCTGAGAAGCAGGGCTCTTGCAACTCTGGAGGAGAGCTAATCCTGCAGCCCACGTTCGTCCTGGGAAACCGCAAGGCGAGGCTTGGCCTCAGTGTAGTGGCGAAATGGCCGCCGGACAGGTCTTGCCTGCCGCGGTTTCCGTGAGTTCTCCACCGTCTTCGGGCTTAAATGGAGAGCGAGGAGAGCTGTCGGCTCTCACAGAACTCTGGCCTCCGCACTGTTTGCCATGCAACTGCACTCGAGACCACACGTCTCCTCCCGGCCTGCTGAGAAACAGGCCGCCGTGCAGGCCCTTCGTAACACTTCTTGTCATGTAAACACCAAGGCGACACGCTGTCCTCTTCCTTGGAAACCTACGTTGCCCCAGCTTGCCAACGCTCACGAAGGCAGTCCGAGCCCGTCTCATGTGCTGGGCCACTTGCATTCAGTGAGGAAAAGCCACCTGCATTGAGGTGAACAGTCTGCTCAGCGTTCTTTCCGGGAGCTCACACTTGCCGCCTCTCTAGGTTAAGCAGGAAGTCGTAGTGAGGACCAACCTGAGCAAAGAGCACAATTCCTCACGTTACACTGGTAGCCGTCGTAAGAGGAATTGCCAACTACGCCTGGCTGAGGCCTTCCCTGTGTTAAGGAACCAGCCACACTTAGAGGCCTTGAAAGGACAATTTATTCAGCGAAGTTCCCATTGTTTGGCGATGGTCAACCTTTGCAGCGCCAATACTGCAGGGACTTAGGTTTGCTGCTAACAGGGCTAGGTGACCCTGCATACAGAAGCAGGCGTTTCCCTTTGGAAGCTTGGATCCCGGTTTCTCAGGGGCTGCTTGCAAGACCCTGCTATTGCCCAGCATCTGTCCTCTGCCCCTACGCCCGGGTAGGAAGGAGTATTTTAGCCTGAGAAGCAGGGCTCTTGCAACTCTGGAGGAGAGCTAATCCTGCAGCCCACGTTCGTCCTGGGAAACCGCAAGGCGACCCTTGGCCTCAGTGTAGAGGCTAAATGGCCGCCGGACAGGTCTTGCCTGCCGCGGTTTCCGTGAGTTCTCCACCGTCTTCGGGCTTAAATGGAGAGCTGTCGGCTCTCACAGAACTCTGGCCTCCGCACTGTTTGCCATGCAACTGCACTCGAGACCACACGTCTCCTCCCGGCCTGCTGAGAAACAGGCATCCGTGTAGGCCCTTGTTAACATTTCCTGGCGTGCAGAGTCCAAGGCGACACGCTGTCCTCTTCCTTGGAAACCTACGTTGCCACAGCTTGCCAAACGCTACCGAAGGCAGTCCTAACCAGTCTCGTGTGCTGCGCAACTTTGATTCGGTTACGAAAAGCCACCTGCGTTGAGGTGAACACTCTGCTCAGCGTTCTTTCCGGGAGCTCACAATCGCCCCCTCTCTAGGTTAAGCAGGATGTCGAGGTGAGGTCCAAACTGAGCAAAGAGCACAATTGCTCACTTTGCAGTGGTAGTCGTCGTAAGAGGCATTGCCTACTAGGCCTTGCTAAGGTCTTCGTTCTGTTAGGGAAGTCGCCACACTTAGACGCCTGTAAAGGAAACTTTATTCAGCGAAGTTCCCAGTGTCTTGCGACGGTGTCCCTTCGCAGGGCCAATACAGCAGGGACTTAGGTTTGCTGCTAACTAGGCTAGGTGACCCTGCATACAGAAACAGGCTTTTCCCTTTGGAAGCTTGGATCCCGGTTTCTCAGGGGCTGCTTGCAAGACCCTGCTATTGCCCAGCATCTGTCCTCTGCCCCTACGCCTGGGTAGGAAGCGAGTATTTTAGCCTGAGAAGCAGGGCTCTTGCAATTCTGGAGGAGAGCTAATCCTGCAGCCCACGTTCGTCCTGGGAAACCGCAAGGTGACCCTTGGCCTCAGTGTAGTGGCGAAATGGCCGCCGGACAGGTCTTGCCTGCCGCGGTTTCCGTGAGTTCTCCACCGTCTTCGGGCTTAAATGGAGAGCGAGGAGAGCTGTCGGCTCTCACAGAACTCTGGCCACCGCACTGTTTGCCATGCAACTGCACTCGAGACCACACGTCTCCTCCCGGCCTGCTGAGAAACAGGCATCCGTGTAGGCCCTTGTTAACATTTCCTGGCGTGCAGAGTCCAAGGCGACACAATGTCCTCTTCCTTGGAAACCCACGTTGCTACAGCTTGCCAAACGCTACCGAAGGCAGTCCTAACCAGTCTCGTGTGCTGCGCAACTTTGATTCGGTTACGGAAAGCCACCTGCGTTGAGGTGAACACTCTGCTCAGCGTTCTTTCCGGGAGCTCACAATCGCCCCCTCTCTAGCTTAAGCAGGATGTCGAGGTGAGGTCCAAACTGAGCAAAGAGCACAATTGCTCACTTTGCAGTGGTAGTCGTCGTAAGAGGCATTGCCTACTAGGCCTTGCTAAGGTCTTCGTTCTGTTAGGGAAGTCGCCACACTTAGACGCCTGTAAAGGAAACTTTATTCAGCGAAGTTCCCAGTGTCTTGCGACGGTGTCCCTTTGCAGGGCCAATACAGCAGGGACTTAGGTTTGCTGCTAACTAGGCTAGGTGACCCTGCATACAGAAGCAGGCTTTTCCCTTTGGAAGCTTGGATCCCGGTTTCTCAGGGGCTGCTTGCAAGACCCTGCTATTGCCCAGCATCTATCCTCTGCCCCTACGCCTGGGTAGGAAGCGAGTATTTTAGCCTGAGAAGCAGGGCTCTTGCAACTCTGGAGGAGAGCTAATCCTGCAGCCCACGTTCGTCCTGGGAAACCGCAAGGCGAGGCTTGGCCTCAGTGTAGTGGCGAAATGGCCGCCGGACAGGTCTTGCCTGCCGCGGTTTCCGTGAGTTCTCCACCGTCTTCGGGCTTAAATGGAGAGCGAGGAGAGCTGTCGGCTCTCACAGAACTCTGGCCTCCGCACTGTTTGCCATGCAACTGCACTCGAGACCACACGTCTCCTCCCGGCCTGCTGAGAAACAGGCCGCCGTGCAGGCCCTTCGTAACACTTCTTGGCATGTAAACACCAAGGCGACACGCTGTCCTCTTCCTTGGAAACCTACGTTGCCCCAGCTTGCCAACGCTCACGAAGGCAGTCCGAGCCCGTCTCATGTGCTGGGCCACTTGCATTCAGTGAGGAAAAGCCACCTGCATTGAGGTGAACAGTCTGCTCAGCGTTCTTTCCGGGAGATCACACTTGCCGCCTCTCTAGGTTAAGCAGGAAGTCGTAGTGAGGACCAACCTGAGCAAAGAGCACAATTCCTCACGTTACACTGGTAGTCGTCGTAAGAGGAATTGCCAACTACGCCTGGCTGAGGCCTTCCCTGTGTTAAGGAACCAGCCACACTTAGAGGCCTTGAAAGGACAATTTATTCAGCGAAGTTCCCATTGTTTGGCGATGGTCAACCTTTGCAGCGCCAATACTGCAGGGACTTAGGTTTGCTGCTAACAGGGCTAGGTGACCCTGCATACAGAAGCAGGCGTTTCCCTTTGGAAGCTTGGATCCCGGTTTCTCAGGGGCTGCTTGCAAGACCCTGCTATTGCCCAGCATCTGTCCTCTGCCCCTACGCCCGGGTAGGAAGGAGTATTTTAGCCTGAGAAGCAGGGTTCTTGCAACTCTGGAGGAGAGCTAATCCTGCAGCCCACGTTCGTCCTGGGAAACCGCAAGGCGACCCTTGGCCTCAGTGTAGAGGCTAAATGGCCGCCGGACAGGTCTTGCCTGCCGCGGTTTCCGTGAGTTCTCCACCGTCTTCGGGCTTAAATGGAGAGCTGTCGGCTCTCACAGAACTCTGGCCTCCGCACTGTTTGCCATGCAACTGCACTCGAGACCACACGTCTCCTCCCGGCCTGCTGAGAAACAGGCATCCGTGTAGGCCCTTGTTAACATTTCCTGGCGTGCAGAGTCCAAGGCGACACGCTGTCCTCTTCCTTGGAAACCTACGTTGCCACAGCTTGCCAAACGCTACCGAAGGCAGTCCTAACCAGTCTCGTGTGCTGCGCAACTTTGATTCGGTTACGAAAAGCCACCTGCGTTGAGGTGAACACTCTGCTCAGCGTTCTTTCCGGGAGCTCACAATCGCCCCCTCTCTAGGTTAAGCAGGATGTCGAGGTGAGGTCCAAACTGAGCAAAGAGCACAATTGCTCACTTTGCAGTGGTAGTCGTCGTAAGAGGCATTGCCTACTAGGCCTTGCTAAGGTCTTCGTTCTGTTAGGGAAGTCGCCACACTTAGACGCCTGTAAAGGAAACTTTATTCAGCGAAGTTCCCAGTGTCTTGCGACGGTGTCCCTTCGCAGGGCCAATACAGCAGGGACTTAGGTTTGCTGCTAACTAGGCTAGGTGACCCTGCATACAGAAACAGGCTTTTCCCTTTGGAAGCTTGGATCCCGGTTTCTCAGGGGCTGCTTGCAAGACCCTGCTATTGCCCAGCATCTGTCCTCTGCCCCTACGCCTGGGTAGGAAGCGAGTATTTTAGCCTGAGAAGCAGGGCTCTTGCAATTCTGGAGGAGAGCTAATCCTGCAGCCCACGTTCGTCCTGGGAAACCGCAAGGTGACCCTTGGCCTCAGTGTAGTGGCGAAATGGCCGCCGGACAGGTCTTGCCTGCCGCGGTTTCCGTGAGTTCTCCACCGTCTTCGGGCTTAAATGGAGAGCGAGGAGAGCTGTCGGCTCTCACAGAACTCTGGCCACCGCACTGTTTGCCATGCAACTGCACTCGAGACCACACGTCTCCTCCCGGCCTGCTGAGAAACAGGCATCCGTGTAGGCCCTTGTTAACATTTCCTGGCGTGCAGAGTCCAAGGCGACACAATGTCCTCTTCCTTGGAAACCCACGTTGCTACAGCTTGCCAAACGCTACCGAAGGCAGTCCTAACCAGTCTCGTGTGCTGCGCAACTTTGATTCGGTTACGGAAAGCCACCTGCGTTGAGGTGAACACTCTGCTCAGCGTTCTTTCCGGGAGCTCACAATCGCCCCCTCTCTAGCTTAAGCAGGATGTCGAGGTGAGGTCCAAACTGAGCAAAGAGCACAATTGCTCACTTTGCAGTGGTAGTCGTCGTAAGAGGCATTGCCTACTAGGCCTTGCTAAGGTCTTCGTTCTGTTAGGGAAGTCGCCACACTTAGACGCCTGTAAAGGAAACTTTATTCAGCGAAGTTCCCAGTGTCTTGCGACGGTGTCCCTTCGCAGGGCCAATACAGCAGGGACTTAGGTTTGCTGCTAACTAGGCTAGGTGACCCTGCATACAGAAGCAGGCTTTTCCCTTTGGAAGCTTGGATCCCGGTTTCTCAGGGGCTGCTTGCAAGACCCTGCTATTGCCCAGCATCTATCCTCTGCCCCTACGCCTGGGTAGGAAGCGAGTATTTTAGCCTGAGAAGCAGGGCTCTTGCAACTCTGGAGGAGAGCTAATCCTGCAGCCCACGTTCGTCCTGGGAAACCGCAAGGCGAGGCTTGGCCTCAGTGTAGTGGCGAAATGGCCGCCGGACAGGTCTTGCCTGCCGCGGTTTCCGTGAGTTCTCCACCGTCTTCGGGCTTAAATGGAGAGCGAGGAGAGCTGTCGGCTCTCACAGAACTCTGGCCTCCGCACTGTTTGCCATGCAACTGCACTCGAGACCACACGTCTCCTCCCGGCCTGCTGAGAAACAGGCCGCCGTGCAGGCCCTTCGTAACACTTCTTGTCATGTAAACACCAAGGCGACACGCTGTCCTCTTCCTTGGAAACCTACGTTGCCCCAGCTTGCCAACGCTCACGAAGGCAGTCCGAGCCCGTCTCATGTGCTGGGCCACTTGCATTCAGTGAGGAAAAGCCACCTGCATTGAGGTGAACAGTCTGCTCAGCGTTCTTTCCGGGAGATCACACTTGCCGCCTCTCTAGGTTAAGCAGGAAGTCGTAGTGAGGACCAACCTGAGCAAAGAGCACAATTCCTCACGTTACACTGGTAGTCGTCGTAAGAGGAATTGCCAACTACGCCTGGCTGAGGCCTTCCCTGTGTTAAGGAACCAGCCACACTTAGAGGCCTTGAAAGGACAATTTATTCAGCGAAGTTCCCATTGTTTGGCGATGGTCAACCTTTGCAGCGCCAATACTGCAGGGACTTAGGTTTGCTGCTAACAGGGCTAGGTGACCCTGCATACAGAAGCAGGCGTTTCCCTTTGGAAGCTTGGATCCCGGTTTCTCAGGGGCTGCTTGCAAGACCCTGCTATTGCCCAGCATCTGTCCTCTGCCCCTACGCCCGGGTAGGAAGGAGTATTTTAGCCTGAGAAGCAGGGCTCTTGCAACTCTGGAGGAGAGCTAATCCTGCAGCCCACGTTCGTCCTGGGAAACCGCAAGGCGACCCTTGGCCTCAGTGTAGAGGCTAAATGGCCGCCGGACAGGTCTTGCCTGCCGCGGTTTCCGTGAGTTCTCCACCGTCTTCGGGCTTAAATGGAGAGCTGTCGGCTCTCACAGAACTCTGGCCTCCGCACTGTTTGCCATGCAACTGCACTCGAGACCACACGTCTCCTCCCGGCCTGCTGAGAAACAGGCCGCCGTGCAGGCCCTTCGTAACACTTCTTGGCATGTAAACACCAAGGCGACACGCTGTCCTCTTCCTTGGAAACCTACGTTGCCGCAGCTTGCCAAACGCTACCGAAGGCAGTCCTAACCAGTCTCGTGTGCTGCGCAACTTTGATTCGGTTACGGAAAGCCACCTGCGTTGAGGTGAACACTCTGCTCAGCGTTCTTTCCGGGAGCTCACAATCGACCCCTCTCTAGGTTAAGCAGGATGTCGAGGTGAGGTCCAAACTGAGCAAAGAGCACAATTGCTCACTTTGCAGTGGTAGTCGTCGTAAGAGGCATTGCCTACTAGGCCTTGCTAAGGTCTTCGTTCTGTTAGGGAAGTCGCCACACTTAGACGCCTGTAAAGGAAACTTTATTCAGCGAAGTTCCCAGTGTCTTGCGACGGTGTCCCTTCGCAGGGCCAATACAGCAGGGACTTAGGTTTGCTGCTAACTAGGCTAGGTGACCCTGCATACAGAAACAGGCTTTTCCCTTTGGAAGCTTGGATCCCGGTTTCTCAGGGGCTGCTTGCAAGACCCTGCTATTGCCCAGCATCTGTCCTCTGCCCCTACGCCTGGGTAGGAAGCGAGTATTTTAGCCTGAGAAGCAGGGCTCTTGCAATTCTGGAGGAGAGCTAATCCTGCAGCCCACGTTCGTCCTGGGAAACCGCAAGGTGACCCTTGGCCTCAGTGTAGTGGCGAAATGGCCGCCGGACAGGTCTTGCCTGCCGCGGTTTCCGTGAGTTCTCCACCGTCTTCGGGCTTAAATGGAGAGCTGTCGGCTCTCACAGAACTCTGGCCTCCGCACTGTTTGCCATGCAACTGCACTCGAGACCACACGTCTCCTCCCGGCCTGCTGAGAAACAGGCCGCCGTGCAGGCCCTTCGTAACACTTCTTGGCATGTAAACACCAAGGCGACACGCTGTCCTCTTCCTTGGAAACCTACGTTGCCACAGCTTGCCAAACGCTACCGAAGGCAGTCCTAACCAGTCTCGTGTGCTGCGCAACTTTGATTCGGTTACGAAAAGCCACCTGCGTTGAGGTGAACACTCTGCTCAGCGTTCTTTCCGGGAGCTCACAATCGCCCCCTCTCTAGGTTAAGCAGGATGTCGAGGTGAGGTCCAAACTGAGCAAAGAGCACAATTGCTCACTTTGCAGTGGTAGTCGTCGTAAGAGGCATTGCCTACTAGGCCTTGCTAAGGTCTTCGTTCTGTTAGGGAAGTCGCCACACTTAGACGCCTGTAAAGGAAACTTTATTCAGCGAAGTTCCCAGTGTCTTGCGACGGTGTCCCTTCGCAGGGCCAATACAGCAGGGACTTAGGTTTGCTGCTAACTAGGCTAGGTGACCCTGCATACAGAAACAGGCTTTTCCCTTTGGAAGCTTGGATCCCGGTTTCTCAGGGGCTGCTTGCAAGACCCTGCTATTGCCCAGCATCTGTCCTCTGCCCCTACGCCTGGGTAGGAAGCGAGTATTTTAGCCTGAGAAGCAGGGCTCTTGCAATTCTGGAGGAGAGCTAATCCTGCAGCCCACGTTCGTCCTGGGAAACCGCAAGGTGACCCTTGGCCTCAGTGTAGTGGCGAAATGGCCGCCGGACAGGTCTTGCCTGCCGCGGTTTCCGTGAGTTCTCCACCGTCTTCGGGCTTAAATGGAGAGCGAGGAGAGCTGTCGGCTCTCACAGAACTCTGGCCACCGCACTGTTTGCCATGCAACTGCACTCGAGACCACACGTCTCCTCCCGGCCTGCTGAGAAACAGGCATCCGTGTAGGCCCTTGTTAACATTTCCTGGCGTGCAGAGTCCAAGGCGACACAATGTCCTCTTCCTTGGAAACCCACGTTGCTACAGCTTGCCAAACGCTACCGAAGGCAGTCCTAACCAGTCTCGTGTGCTGCGCAACTTTGATTCGGTTACGGAAAGCCACCTGCATTGAGGTGAACACTCTGCTCAGCGTTCTTTCCGGGAGCTCACAATCGCCCCCTCTCTAGCTTAAGCAGGATGTCGAGGTGAGGTCCAAACTGAGCAAAGAGCACAATTGCTCACTTTGCAGTGGTAGTCGTCGTAAGAGGCATTGCCTACTAGGCCTTGCTAAGGTCTTCGTTCTGTTAGGGAAGTCGCCACACTTAGACGCCTGTAAAGGAAACTTTATTCAGCGAAGTTCCCAGTGTCTTGCGACGGTGTCCCTTCGCAGGGCCAATACAGCAGGGACTTAGGTTTGCTGCTAACTAGGCTAGGTGACCCTGCATACAGAAGCAGGCTTTTCCCTTTGGAAGCTTGGATCCCGGTTTCTCAGGGGCTGCTTGCAAGACCCTGCTATTGCCCAGCATCTATCCTCTGCCCCTACGCCTGGGTAGGAAGCGAGTATTTTAGCCTGAGAAGCAGGGCTCTTGCAACTCTGGAGGAGAGCTAATCCTGCAGCCCACGTTCGTCCTGGGAAACCGCAAGGTGAGGCTTGGCCTCAGTGTAGTGGCGAAATGGCCGCCGGACAGGTCTTGCCTGCCGCGGTTTCCGTGAGTTCTCCACCGTCTTCGGGCTTAAATGGAGAGCGAGGAGAGCTGTCGGCTCTCACAGAACTCTGGCCTCCGCACTGTTTGCCATGCAACTGCACTCGAGACCACACGTCTCCTCCCGGCCTGCTGAGAAACAGGCCGCCGTGCAGGCCCTTCGTAACACTTCTTGTCATGTAAACACCAAGGCGACACGCTGTCCTCTTCCTTGGAAACCTACGTTGCCCCAGCTTGCCAACGCTCACGAAGGCAGTCCGAGCCCGTCTCATGTGCTGGGCCACTTGCATTCAGTGAGGAAAAGCCACCTGCATTGAGGTGAACAGTCTGCTCAGCGTTCTTTCCGGGAGATCACACTTGCCGCCTCTCTAGGTTAAGCAGGAAGTCGTAGTGAGGACCAACCTGAGCAAAGAGCACAATTCCTCACGTTACACTGGTAGTCGTCGTAAGAGGAATTGCCAACTACGCCTGGCTGAGGCCTTCCCTGTGTTAAGGAACCAGCCACACTTAGAGGCCTTGAAAGGACAATTTATTCAGCGAAGTTCCCATTGTTTGGCGATGGTCAACCTTTGCAGCGCCAATACTGCAGGGACTTAGGTTTGCTGCTAACAGGGCTAGGTGACCCTGCATACAGAAGCAGGCGTTTCCCTTTGGAAGCTTGGATCCCGGTTTCTCAGGGGCTGCTTGCAAGACCCTGCTATTGCCCAGCATCTGTCCTCTGCCCCTACGCCCGGGTAGGAAGGAGTATTTTAGCCTGAGAAGCAGGGCTCTTGCAACTCTGGAGGAGAGCTAATCCTGCAGCCCACGTTCGTCCTGGGAAACCGCAAGGCGACCCTTGGCCTCAGTGTAGAGGCTAAATGGCCGCCGGACAGGTCTTGCCTGCCGCGGTTTCCGTGAGTTCTCCACCGTCTTCGGGCTTAAATGGAGAGCTGTCGGCTCTCACAGAACTCTGGCCTCCGCACTGTTTGCCATGCAACTGCACTCGAGACCACACGTCTCCTCCCGGCCTGCTGAGAAACAGGCATCCGTGTAGGCCCTTGTTAACATTTCCTGGCGTGCAGAGTCCAAGGCGACACGCTGTCCTCTTCCTTGGAAACCTACGTTGCCACAGCTTGCCAAACGCTACCGAAGGCAGTCCTAACCAGTCTCGTGTGCTGCGCAACTTTGATTCGGTTACGAAAAGCCACCTGCGTTGAGGTGAACACTCTGCTCAGCGTTCTTTCCGGGAGCTCACAATCGCCCCCTCTCTAGGTTAAGCAGGATGTCGAGGTGAGGTCCAAACTGAGCAAAGAGCACAATTGCTCACTTTGCAGTGGTAGTCGTCGTAAGAGGCATTGCCTACTAGGCCTTGCTAAGGTCTTCGTTCTGTTAGGGAAGTCGCCACACTTAGACGCCTGTAAAGGAAACTTTATTCAGCGAAGTTCCCAGTGTCTTGCGACGGTGTCCCTTCGCAGGGCCAATACAGCAGGGACTTAGGTTTGCTGCTAACTAGGCTAGGTGACCCTGCATACAGAAACAGGCTTTTCCCTTTGGAAGCTTGGATCCCGGTTTCTCAGGGGCTGCTTGCAAGACCCTGCTATTGCCCAGCATCTGTCCTCTGCCCCTACGCCTGGGTAGGAAGCGAGTATTTTAGCCTGAGAAGCAGGGCTCTTGCAATTCTGGAGGAGAGCTAATCCTGCAGCCCACGTTCGTCCTGGGAAACCGCAAGGTGACCCTTGGCCTCAGTGTAGTGGCGAAATGGCCGCCGGACAGGTCTTGCCTGCCGCGGTTTCCGTGAGTTCTCCACCGTCTTCGGGCTTAAATGGAGAGCTGTCGGCTCTCACAGAACTCTGGCCTCCGCACTGTTTGCCATGCAACTGCACTCGAGACCACACGTCTCCTCCCGGCCTGCTGAGAAACAGGCCGCCGTGCAGGCCCTTCGTAACACTTCTTGGCATGTAAACACCAAGGCGACACGCTGTCCTCTTCCTTGGAAACCTACGTTGCCGCAGCTTGCCAAACGCTACCGAAGGCAGTCCTAACCAGTCTCGTGTGCTGCGCAACTTTGATTCGGTTACGGAAAGCCACCTGCGTTGAGGTGAACACTCTGCTCAGCGTTCTTTCCGGGAGCTCACAATCGACCCCTCTCTAGGTTAAGCAGGATGTCGAGGTGAGGTCCAAACTGAGCAAAGAGCACAATTGCTCACTTTGCAGTGGTAGTCGTCGTAAGAGGCATTGCCTACTAGGCCTTGCTAAGGTCTTCGTTCTGTTAGGGAAGTCGCCACACTTAGACGCCTGTAAAGGAAACTTTATTCAGCGAAGTTCCCAGTGTCTTGCGACGGTGTCCCTTCGCAGGGCCAATACAGCAGGGACTTAGGTTTGCTGCTAACTAGGCTAGGTGACCCTGCATACAGAAACAGGCTTTTCCCTTTGGAAGCTTGGATCCCGGTTTCTCAGGGGCTGCTTGCAAGACCCTGCTATTGCCCAGCATCTGTCCTCTGCCCCTACGCCTGGGTAGGAAGCGAGTATTTTAGCCTGAGAAGCAGGGCTCTTGCAATTCTGGAGGAGAGCTAATCCTGCAGCCCACGTTCGTCCTGGGAAACCGCAAGGTGACCCTTGGCCTCAGTGTAGTGGCGAAATGGCCGCCGGACAGGTCTTGCCTGCCGCGGTTTCCGTGAGTTCTCCACCGTCTTCGGGCTTAAATGGAGAGCGAGGAGAGCTGTCGGCTCTCACAGAACTCTGGCCACCGCACTGTTTGCCATGCAACTGCACTCGAGACCACACGTCTCCTCCCGGCCTGCTGAGAAACAGGCATCCGTGTAGGCCCTTGTTAACATTTCCTGGCGTGCAGAGTCCAAGGCGACACAATGTCCTCTTCCTTGGAAACCCACGTTGCTACAGCTTGCCAAACGCTACCGAAGGCAGTCCTAACCAGTCTCGTGTGCTGCGCAACTTTGATTCGGTTACGGAAAGCCACCTGCGTTGAGGTGAACACTCTGCTCAGCGTTCTTTCCGGGAGCTCACAATCGCCCCCTCTCTAGCTTAAGCAGGATGTCGAGGTGAGGTCCAAACTGAGCAAAGAGCACAATTGCTCACTTTGCAGTGGTAGTCGTCGTAAGAGGCATTGCCTACTAGGCCTTGCTAAGGTCTTCGTTCTGTTAGGGAAGTCGCCACACTTAGACGCCTGTAAAGGAAACTTTATTCAGCGAAGTTCCCAGTGTCTTGCGACGGTGTCCCTTCGCAGGGCCAATACAGCAGGGACTTAGGTTTGCTGCTAACTAGGCTAGGTGACCCTGCATACAGAAGCAGGCTTTTCCCTTTGGAAGCTTGGATCCCGGTTTCTCAGGGGCTGCTTGCAAGACCCTGCTATTGCCCAGCATCTATCCTCTGCCCCTACGCCTGGGTAGGAAGCGAGTATTTTAGCCTGAGAAGCAGGGCTCTTGCAACTCTGGAGGAGAGCTAATCCTGCAGCCCACGTTCGTCCTGGGAAACCGCAAGGCGAGGCTTGGCCTCAGTGTAGTGGCGAAATGGCCGCCGGACAGGTCTTGCCTGCCGCGGTTTCCGTGAGTTCTCCACCGTCTTCGGGCTTAAATGGAGAGCGAGGAGAGCTGTCGGCTCTCACAGAACTCTGGCCTCCGCACTGTTTGCCATGCAACTGCACTCGAGACCACACGTCTCCTCCCGGCCTGCTGAGAAACAGGCCGCCGTGCAGGCCCTTCGTAACACTTCTTGTCATGTAAACACCAAGGCGACACGCTGTCCTCTTCCTTGGAAACCTACGTTGCCCCAGCTTGCCAACGCTCACGAAGGCAGTCCGAGCCCGTCTCATGTGCTGGGCCACTTGCATTCAGTGAGGAAAAGCCACCTGCATTGAGGTGAACAGTCTGCTCAGCGTTCTTTCCGGGAGATCACACTTGCCGCCTCTCTAGGTTAAGCAGGAAGTCGTAGTGAGGACCAACCTGAGCAAAGAGCACAATTCCTCACGTTACACTGGTAGTCGTCGTAAGAGGAATTGCCAACTACGCCTGGCTGAGGCCTTCCCTGTGTTAAGGAACCAGCCACACTTAGAGGCCTTGAAAGGACAATTTATTCAGCGAAGTTCCCATTGTTTGGCGATGGTCAACCTTTGCAGCGCCAATACTGCAGGGACTTAGGTTTGCTGCTAACAGGGCTAGGTGACCCTGCATACAGAAGCAGGCGTTTCCCTTTGGAAGCTTGGATCCCGGTTTCTCAGGGGCTGCTTGCAAGACCCTGCTATTGCCCAGCATCTGTCCTCTGCCCCTACGCCCGGGTAGGAAGGAGTATTTTAGCCTGAGAAGCAGGGCTCTTGCAACTCTGGAGGAGAGCTAATCCTGCAGCCCACGTTCGTCCTGGGAAACCGCAAGGCGACCCTTGGCCTCAGTGTAGAGGCTAAATGGCCGCCGGACAGGTCTTGCCTGCCGCGGTTTCCGTGAGTTCTCCACCGTCTTCGGGCTTAAATGGAGAGCTGTCGGCTCTCACAGAACTCTGGCCTCCGCACTGTTTGCCATGCAACTGCACTCGAGACCACACGTCTCCTCCCGGCCTGCTGAGAAACAGGCATCCGTGTAGGCCCTTGTTAACATTTCCTGGCGTGCAGAGTCCAAGGCGACACGCTGTCCTCTTCCTTGGAAACCTACGTTGCCACAGCTTGCCAAACGCTACCGAAGGCAGTCCTAACCAGTCTCGTGTGCTGCGCAACTTTGATTCGGTTACGAAAAGCCACCTGCGTTGAGGTGAACACTCTGCTCAGCGTTCTTTCCGGGAGCTCACAATTGCCCCCTCTCTAGGTTAAGCAGGATGTCGAGGTGAGGTCCAAACTGAGCAAAGAGCACAATTGCTCACTTTGCAGTGGTAGTCGTCGTAAGAGGCATTGCCTACTAGGCCTTGCTAAGGTCTTCGTTCTGTTAGGGAAGTCGCCACACTTAGACGCCTGTAAAGGAAACTTTATTCAGCGAAGTTCCCAGTGTCTTGCGACGGTGTCCCTTCGCAGGGCCAATACAGCAGGGACTTAGGTTTGCTGCTAACTAGGCTAGGTGACCCTGCATACAGAAACAGGCTTTTCCCTTTGGAAGCTTGGATCCCGGTTTCTCAGGGGCTGCTTGCAAGACCCTGCTATTGCCCAGCATCTGTCCTCTGCCCCTACGCCTGGGTAGGAAGCGAGTATTTTAGCCTGAGAAGCAGGGCTCTTGCAATTCTGGAGGAGAGCTAATCCTGCAGCCCACGTTCGTCCTGGGAAACCGCAAGGTGACCCTTGGCCTCAGTGTAGTGGCGAAATGGCCGCCGGACAGGTCTTGCCTGCCGCGGTTTCCGTGAGTTCTCCACCGTCTTCGGGCTTAAATGGAGAGCGAGGAGAGCTGTCGGCTCTCACAGAACTCTGGCCTCCGCACTGTTTGCCATGCAGCTGAACGCAAGACCACACGTCTCCTCCCGGCCTGCTGAGAAACAGGCCGCCGTGCAGGCCCTTTGTAACACTTCTTGGCATGTAGACTCCAAGGCGACACGCTGTCCTCTTCCTTGGAAACCTACGTTGCCCCAGCTTGCCAACGCTCACGAAGGCAGTCCGAGCCCGTCTCATGTGCTGGGCCACTTGCATTCAGTGAGGAAAAGCCACCTGCATTGAGGTGAACAGTCTGCTCAGCGTTCTTTCCGGGAGCTCACACTTGCCGCCTCTCTAGGTTAAGCAGGAAGTCGTAGTGAGGACCAACCTGAGCAAAGAGCACAATTCCTCACGTTACACTGGTAGTCGTCGTAAGAGGAATTGCCAACTACGCCTGGCTGAGGCCTTCCCTGTGTTAAGGAACCAGCCACACTTAGAGGCCTTGAAAGGACAATTTATTCAGCGAAGTTCCCATTGTTTGGCGATGGTCAACCTTTGCAGCGCCAATACTGCAGGGACTTAGGTTTGCTGCTAACAGGGCTAGGTGACCCTGCATACAGAAGCAGGCGTTTCCCTTTGGAAGCTTGGATCCCGGTTTCTCAGGGGCTGCTTGCAAGACCCTGCTATTGCCCAGCATCTGTCCTCTGCCCCTACGCCCGGGTAGGAAGGAGTATTTTAGCCTGAGAAGCAGGGCTCTTGCAACTCTGGAGGAGAGCTAATCCTGCAGCCCACGTTCTTCCTGGGAAACCGCAAGGCGACGCTTGGCCTCAGTGTAGTGGCGAAATGGCCGCCGGACAGGTCTTGCCTGCCGCGGTTTCCGTGAGTTCTCCACCGTCTTCGGGCTTAAATGGAGAGCTGTCGGCTCTCACAGAACTCTGGCCTCCGCACTGTTTGCCATGCAACTGCACTCGAGACCACACGTCTCCTCCCGGCCTGCTGAGAAACAGGCCGCCGTGCAGGCCCTTCGTAACACTTCTTGGCATGTAAACACCAAGGCGACACGCTGTCCTCTTCCTTGGAAACCTACGTTGCCACAGCTTGCCAAACGCTACCGAAGGCAGTCCTAACCAGTCTCGTGTGCTGCGCAACTTTGATTCGGTTACGGAAAGCCACCTGCGTTGAGGTGAACACTCTGCTCAGCGTTCTTTCCGGGAGCTCACAATCGACCCCTCTCTAGGTTAAGCAGGATGTCGAGGTGAGGTCCAAACTGAGCAAAGAGCACAATTGCTCACTTTGCAGTGGTAGTCGTCGTAAGAGGCATTGCCTACTAGGCCTTGCTAAGGTCTTCGTTCTGTTAGGGAAGTCGCCAAACTTAGACGCCTGTAAAGGAAACTTTATTCAGCGAAGTTCCCAGTGTCTTGCGACGGTGTCCCTTCGCAGGGCCAATACAGCAGGGACTTAGGTTTGCTGCTAACTAGGCTAGGTGACCCTGCATACAGAAACAGGCTTTTCCCTTTGGAAGCTTGGATCCCGGTTTCTCAGGGGCTGCTTGCAAGACCCTGCTATTGCCCAGCATCTGTCCTCTGCCCCTACGCCTGGGTAGGAAGCGAGTATTTTAGCCTGAGAAGCAGGGCTCTTGCAATTCTGGAGGAGAGCTAATCCTGCAGCCCACGTTCGTCCTGGGAAACCGCAAGGTGACCCTTGGCCTCAGTGTAGTGGCGAAATGGCCGCCGGACAGGTCTTGCCTGCCGCGGTTTCCGTGAGTTCTCCACCGTCTTCGGGCTTAAATGGAGAGCGAGGAGAGCTGTCGGCTCTCACAGAACTCTGGCCTCCGCACTGTTTGCCATGCAACTGCACTCGAGACCACACGTCTCCTCCCGGCCTGCTGAGAAACAGGCATCCGTGTAGGCCCTTGTTAACATTTCCTGGCGTGCAGAGTCCAAGGCGACACGCTGTCCTCTTCCTTGGAAACCCACGTTGCTACAGCTTGCCAAACGCTACCGAAGGCAGTCCTAACCAGTCTCGTGTGCTGCGCAACTTTGATTCGGTTACGGAAAGCCACCTGCGTTGAGGTGAACACTCTGCTCAGCGTTCTTTCCGGGAGCTCACAATCGCCCCCTCTCTAGCTTAAGCAGGATGTCGAGGTGAGGTCCAAACTGAGCAAAGAGCACAATTGCTCACTTTGCAGTGGTAGTCGTCGTAAGAGGCATTGCCTACTAGGCCTTGCTAAGGTCTTCGTTCTGTTAGGGAAGTCGCCACACTTAGACGCCTGTAAAGGAAACTTTATTCAGCGAAGTTCCCAGTGTCTTGCGACGGTGTCCCTTCGCAGGGCCAATACAGCAGGGACTTAGGTTTGCTGCTAACTAGGCTAGGTGACCCTGCATACAGAAGCAGGCTTTTCCCTTTGGAAGCTTGGATCCCGGTTTCTCAGGGGCTGCTTGCAAGACCCTGCTATTGCCCAGCATCTATCCTCTGCCCCTACGCCTGGGTAGGAAGCGAGTATTTTAGCCTGAGAAGCAGGGCTCTTGCAACTCTGGAGGAGAGCTAATCCTGCAGCCCACGTTCGTCCTGGGAAACCGCAAGGCGAGGCTTGGCCTCAGTGTAGTGGCGAAATGGCCGCCGGACAGGTCTTGCCTGCCGCGGTTTCCGTGAGTTCTCCACCGTCTTCGGGCTTAAATGGAGAGCGAGGAGAGCTGTCGGCTCTCACAGAACTCTGGCCTCCGCACTGTTTGCCATGCAACTGCACTCGAGACCACACGTCTCCTCCCGGCCTGCTGAGAAACAGGCCGCCGTGCAGGCCCTTCGTAACACTTCTTGTCATGTAAACACCAAGGCGACACGCTGTCCTCTTCCTTGGAAACCTACGTTGCCCCAGCTTGCCAACGCTCACGAAGGCAGTCCGAGCCCGTCTCATGTGCTGGGCCACTTGCATTCAGTGAGGAAAAGCCACCTGCATTGAGGTGAACAGTCTGCTCAGCGTTCTTTCCGGGAGATCACACTTGCCGCCTCTCTAGGTTAAGCAGGAAGTCGTAGTGAGGACCAACCTGAGCAAAGAGCACAATTCCTCACGTTACACTGGTAGTCGTCGTAAGAGGAATTGCCAACTACGCCTGGCTGAGGCCTTCCCTGTGTTAAGGAACCAGCCACACTTAGAGGCCTTGAAAGGACAATTTATTCAGCGAAGTTCCCATTGTTTGGCGATGGTCAACCTTTGCAGCGCCAATACTGCAGGGACTTAGGTTTGCTGCTAACAGGGCTAGGTGACCCTGCATACAGAAGCAGGCGTTTCCCTTTGGAAGCTTGGATCCCGGTTTCTCAGGGGCTGCTTGCAAGACCCTGCTATTGCCCAGCATCTGTCCTCTGCCCCTACGCCCGGGTAGGAAGGAGTATTTTAGCCTGAGAAGCAGGGCTCTTGCAACTCTGGAGGAGAGCTAATCCTGCAGCCCACGTTCGTCCTGGGAAACCGCAAGGCGACCCTTGGCCTCAGTGTAGAGGCTAAATGGCCGCCGGACAGGTCTTGCCTGCCGCGGTTTCCGTGAGTTCTCCACCGTCTTCGGGCTTAAATGGAGAGCTGTCGGCTCTCACAGAACTCTGGCCTCCGCACTGTTTGCCATGCAACTGCACTCGAGACCACACGTCTCCTCCCGGCCTGCTGAGAAACAGGCATCCGTGTAGGCCCTTGTTAACATTTCCTGGCGTGCAGAGTCCAAGGCGACACGCTGTCCTCTTCCTTGGAAACCTACGTTGCCACAGCTTGCCAAACGCTACCGAAGGCAGTCCTAACCAGTCTCGTGTGCTGCGCAACTTTGATTCGGTTACGAAAAGCCACCTGCGTTGAGGTGAACACTCTGCTCAGCGTTCTTTCCGGGAGCTCACAATCGCCCCCTCTCTAGGTTAAGCAGGATGTCGAGGTGAGGTCCAAACTGAGCAAAGAGCACAATTGCTCACTTTGCAGTGGTAGTCGTCGTAAGAGGCATTGCCTACTAGGCCTTGCTAAGGTCTTCGTTCTGTTAGGGAAGTCGCCACACTTAGACGCCTGTAAAGGAAACTTTATTCAGCGAAGTTCCCAGTGTCTTGCGACGGTGTCCCTTCGCAGGGCCAATACAGCAGGGACTTAGGTTTGCTGCTAACTAGGCTAGGTGACCCTGCATACAGAAACAGGCTTTTCCCTTTGGAAGCTTGGATCCCGGTTTCTCAGGGGCTGCTTGCAAGACCCTGCTATTGCCCAGCATCTGTCCTCTGCCCCTACGCCTGGGTAGGAAGCGAGTATTTTAGCCTGAGAAGCAGGGCTCTTGCAATTCTGGAGGAGAGCTAATCCTGCAGCCCACGTTCGTCCTGGGAAACCGCAAGGTGACCCTTGGCCTCAGTGTAGTGGCGAAATGGCCGCCGGACAGGTCTTGCCTGCCGCGGTTTCCGTGAGTTCTCCACCGTCTTCGGGCTTAAATGGAGAGCGAGGAGAGCTGTCGGCTCTCACAGAACTCTGGCCACCGCACTGTTTGCCATGCAACTGCACTCGAGACCACACGTCTCCTCCCGGCCTGCTGAGAAACAGGCATCCGTGTAGGCCCTTGTTAACATTTCCTGGCGTGCAGAGTCCAAGGCGACACAATGTCCTCTTCCTTGGAAACCCACGTTGCTACAGCTTGCCAAACGCTACCGAAGGCAGTCCTAACCAGTCTCGTGTGCTGCGCAACTTTGATTCGGTTACGGAAAGCCACCTGCGTTGAGGTGAACACTCTGCTCAGCGTTCTTTCCGGGAGCTCACAATCGCCCCCTCTCTAGCTTAAGCAGGATGTCGAGGTGAGGTCCAAACTGAGCAAAGAGCACAATTGCTCACTTTGCAGTGGTAGTCGTCGTAAGAGGCATTGCCTACTAGGCCTTGCTAAGGTCTTCGTTCTGTTAGGGAAGTCGCCACACTTAGACGCCTGTAAAGGAAACTTTATTCAGCGAAGTTCCCAGTGTCTTGCGACGGTGTCCCTTCGCAGGGCCAATACAGCAGGGACTTAGGTTTGCTGCTAACTAGGCTAGGTGACCCTGCATACAGAAACAGGCTTTTCCCTTTGGAAGCTTGGATCCCGGTTTCTCAGGGGCTGCTTGCAAGACCCTGCTATTGCCCAGCATCTGTCCTCTGCCCCTACGCCTGGGTAGGAAGCGAGTATTTTAGCCTGAGAAGCAGGGCTCTTGCAATTCTGGAGGAGAGCTAATCCTGCAGCCCACGTTCGTCCTGGGAAACCGCAAGGTGACCCTTGGCCTCAGTGTAGTGGCGAAATGGCCGCCGGACAGGTCTTGCCTGCCGCGGTTTCCGTGAGTTCTCCACCGTCTTCGGGCTTAAATGGAGAGCGAGGAGAGCTGTCGGCTCTCACAGAACTCTGGCCACCGCACTGTTTGCCATGCAACTGCACTCGAGACCACACGTCTCCTCCCGGCCTGCTGAGAAACTGGCATCCGTGTAGGCCCTTGTTAACATTTCCTGGCGTGCAGAGTCCAAGGCGACACAATGTCCTCTTCCTTGGAAACCCACGTTGCTACAGCTTGCCAAACGCTACCGAAGGCAGTCCTAACCAGTCTCGTGTGCTGCGCAACTTTGATTCGGTTATGGAAAGCCACCTGCGTTGAGGTGAACACTCTGCTCAGCGTTCTTTCCGGGAGCTCACAATCGCCCCCTCTCTAGCTTAAGCAGGATGTCGAGGTGAGGTCCAAACTGAGCAAAGAGCACAATTGCTCACTTTGCAGTGGTAGTCGTCGTAAGAGGCATTGCCTACTAGGCCTTGCTAAGGTCTTCGTTCTGTTAGGGAAGTCGCCACACTTAGACGCCTGTAAAGGAAACTTTATTCAGCGAAGTTCCCAGTGTCTTGCGACGGTGTCCCTTCGCAGGGCCAATACAGCAGGGACTTAGGTTTGCTGCTAACTAGGCTAGGTGACCCTGCATACAGAAACAGGCTTTTCCCTTTGGAAGCTTGGATCCCGGTTTCTCAGGGGCTGCTTGCAAGACCCTGCTATTGCCCAGCATCTGTCCTCTGCCCCTACGCCTGGGTAGGAAGCGAGTATTTTAGCCTGAGAAGCAGGGCTCTTGCAATTCTGGAGGAGAGCTAATCCTGCAGCCCACGTTCGTCCTGGGAAACCGCAAGGTGACCCTTGGCCTCAGTGTAGTGGCGAAATGGCCGCCGGACAGGTCTTGCCTGCCGCGGTTTCCGTGAGTTCTCCACCGTCTTCGGGCTTAAATGGAGAGCGAGGAGAGCTGTCGGCTCTCACAGAACTCTGGCCTCCGCACTGTTTGCCATGCAGCTGAACGCAAGACCACACGTCTCCTCCCGGCCTGCTGAGAAACAGGCCGCCGTGCAGGCCCTTTGTAACACTTCTTGGCATGTAGACTCCAAGGCGACACGCTGTCCTCTTCCTTGGAAACCTACGTTGCCCCAGCTTGCCAACGCTCACGAAGGCAGTCCGAGCCCGTCTCATGTGCTGGGCCACTTGCATTCAGTGAGGAAAAGCCACCTGCATTGAGGTGAACAGTCTGCTCAGCGTTCTTTCCGGGAGCTCACACTTGCCGCCTCTCTAGGTTAAGCAGGAAGTCGTAGTGAGGACCAACCTGAGCAAAGAGCACAATTCCTCACGTTACACTGGTAGTCGTCGTAAGAGGAATTGCCAACTACGCCTGGCTGAGGCCTTCCCTGTGTTAAGGAACCAGCCACACTTAGAGGCCTTGAAAGGACAATTTATTCAGCGAAGTTCCCATTGTTTGGCGATGGTCAACCTTTGCAGCACCAATACTGCAGGGACTTAGGTTTGCTGCTAACAGGGCTAGGTGACCCTGCATACAGAAGCAGGCGTTTCCCTTTGGAAGCTTGGATCCCGGTTTCTCAGGGGCTGCTTGCAAGACCCTGCTATTGCCCAGCATCTGTCCTCTGCCCCTACGCCCGGGTAGGAAGGAGTATTTTAGCCTGAGAAGCAGGGCTCTTGCAACTCTGGAGGAGAGCTAATCCTGCAGCCCACGTTCTTCCTGGGAAACCGCAAGGCGACGCTTGGCCTCAGTGTAGTGGCGAAATGGCCGCCGGACAGGTCTTGCCTGCCGCGGTTTCCGTGAGTTCTCCACCGTCTTCGGGCTTAAATGGAGAGCTGTCGGCTCTCACAGAACTCTGGCCTCCGCACTGTTTGCCATGCAACTGCACTCGAGACCACACGTCTCCTCCCGGCCTGCTGAGAAACAGGCCGCCGTGCAGGCCCTTCGTAACACTTCTTGGCATGTAAACACCAAGGCGACACGCTGTCCTCTTCCTTGGAAACCTACGTTGCCACAGCTTGCCAAACGCTACCGAAGGCAGTCCTAACCAGTCTCGTGTGCTGCGCAACTTTGATTCGGTTACGGAAAGCCACCTGCGTTGAGGTGAACACTCTGCTCAGCGTTCTTTCCGGGAGCTCACAATCGACCCCTCTCTAGGTTAAGCAGGATGTCGAGGTGAGGTCCAAACTGAGCAAAGAGCACAATTGCTCACTTTGCAGTGGTAGTCGTCGTAAGAGGCATTGCCTACTAGGCCTTGCTAAGGTCTTCGTTCTGTTAGGGAAGTCGCCAAACTTAGACGCCTGTAAAGGAAACTTTATTCAGCGAAGTTCCCAGTGTCTTGCGACGGTGTCCCTTCGCAGGGCCAATACAGCAGGGACTTAGGTTTGCTGCTAACTAGGCTAGGTGACCCTGCATACAGAAACAGGCTTTTCCCTTTGGAAGCTTGGATCCCGGTTTCTCAGGGGCTGCTTGCAAGACCCTGCTATTGCCCAGCATCTGTCCTCTGCCCCTACGCCTGGGTAGGAAGCGAGTATTTTAGCCTGAGAAGCAGGGCTCTTGCAATTCTGGAGGAGAGCTAATCCTGCAGCCCACGTTCGTCCTGGGAAACCGCAAGGTGACCCTTGGCCTCAGTGTAGTGGCGAAATGGCCGCCGGACAGGTCTTGCCTGCCGCGGTTTCCGTGAGTTCTCCACCGTCTTCGGGCTTAAATGGAGAGCGAGGAGAGCTGTCGGCTCTCACAGAACTCTGGCCTCCGCACTGTTTGCCATGCAACTGCACTCGAGACCACACGTCTCCTCCCGGCCTGCTGAGAAACAGGCATCCGTGTAGGCCCTTGTTAACATTTCCTGGCGTGCAGAGTCCAAGGCGACACGCTGTCCTCTTCCTTGGAAACCCACGTTGCTACAGCTTGCCAAACGCTACCGAAGGCAGTCCTAACCAGTCTCGTGTGCTGCGCAACTTTGATTCGGTTACGGAAAGCCACCTGCGTTGAGGTGAACACTCTGCTCAGCGTTCTTTCCGGGAGCTCACAATCGCCCCCTCTCTAGGTTAAGCAGGATGTCGAGGTGAGGTCCAAACTGAGCAAAGAGCACAATTGCTCACTTTGCAGTGGTAGTCGTCGTAAGAGGCATTGCCTACTAGGCCTTGCTAAGGTCTTCGTTCTGTTAGGGAAGTCGCCACACTTAGACGCCTGTAAAGGAAACTTTATTCAGCGAAGTTCCCAGTGTCTTGCGACGGTGTCCCTTCGCAGGGCCAATACAGCAGGGACTTAGGTTTGCTGCTAACTAGGCTAGGTGACCCTGCATACAGAAGCAGGCTTTTCCCTTTGGAAGCTTGGATCCCGGTTTCTCAGGGGCTGCTTGCAAGACCCTGCTATTGCCCAGCATCTATCCTCTGCCCCTACGCCTGGGTAGGAAGCGAGTATTTTAGCCTGAGAAGCAGGGCTCTTGCAACTCTGGAGGAGAGCTAATCCTGCAGCCCACGTTCGTCCTGGGAAACCGCAAGGCGAGGCTTGGCCTCAGTGTAGTGGCGAAATGGCCGCCGGACAGGTCTTGCCTGCCGCGGTTTCCGTGAGTTCTCCACCGTCTTCGGGCTTAAATGGAGAGCGAGGAGAGCTGTCGGCTCTCACAGAACTCTGGCCTCCGCACTGTTTGCCATGCAACTGCACTCGAGACCACACGTCTCCTCCCGGCCTGCTGAGAAACAGGCCGCCGTGCAGGCCCTTCGTAACACTTCTTGTCATGTAAACACCAAGGCGACACGCTGTCCTCTTCCTTGGAAACCTACGTTGCCCCAGCTTGCCAACGCTCACGAAGGCAGTCCGAGCCCGTCTCATGTGCTGGGCCACTTGCATTCAGTGAGGAAAAGCCACCTGCATTGAGGTGAACAGTCTGCTCAGCGTTCTTTCCGGGAGCTCACACTTGCCGCCTCTCTAGGTTAAGCAGGAAGTCGTAGTGAGGACCAACCTGAGCAAAGAGCACAATTCCTCACGTTACACTGGTAGTCGTCGTAAGAGGAATTGCCAACTACGCCTGGCTGAGGCCTTCCCTGTGTTAAGGAACCAGCCACACTTAGAGGCCTTGAAAGGACAATTTATTCAGCGAAGTTCCCATTGTTTGGCGATGGTCAACCTTTGCAGCGCCAATAGTGCAGGGACATAGGTTTGCTGCTAACAGGGCTAGGTGACCCTGCATACAGAAGCAGGCGTTTCCCTTTGGAAGCTTGGATCCCGGTTTCTCAGGGGCTGCTTGCAAGACCCTGCTATTGCCCAGCATCTGTCCTCTGCCCCTACGCCCGGGTAGGAAGGAGTATTTTAGCCTGAGAAGCAGGGCTCTTGCAACTCTGGAGGAGAGCTAATCCTGCAGCCCACGTTCTTCCTGGGAAACCGCAAGGCGACGCTTGGCCTCAGTGTAGTGGCGAAATGGCCGCCGGACAGGTCTTGCCTGCCGCGGTTTCCGTGAGTTCTCCACCGTCTTCGGGCTTAAATGGAGAGCTGTCGGCTCTCACAGAACTCTGGCCTCCGCACTGTTTGCCATGCAACTGCACTCGAGACCACACGTCTCCTCCCGGCCTGCTGAGAAACAGGCCGCCGTGCAGGCCCTTCGTAACACTTCTTGGCATGTAAACACCAAGGCGACACGCTGTCCTCTTCCTTGGAAACCTACGTTGCCACAGCTTGCCAAACACTACCGAAGGCAGTCCTAACCAGTCTCGTGTGCTGCGCAACTTTGATTCGGTTACGGAAAGCCACCTGCGTTGAGGTGAACACTCTGCTCAGCGTTCTTTCCGGGAGCTCACAATCGACCCCTCTCTAGGTTAAGCAGGATGTCGAGGTGAGGTCCAAACTGAGCAAAGAGCACAATTGCTCACTTTGCAGTGGTAGTCGTCGTAAGAGGCATTGCCTACTAGGCCTTGCTAAGGTCTTCGTTCTGTTAGGGAAGTCGCCAAACTTAGACGCCTGTAAAGGAAACTTTATTCAGCGAAGTTCCCAGTGTCTTGCGACGGTGTCCCTTCGCAGGGCCAATACAGCAGGGACTTAGGTTTGCTGCTAACTAGGCTAGGTGACCCTGCATACAGAAACAGGCTTTTCCCTTTGGAAGCTTGGATCCCGGTTTCTCAGGGGCTGCTTGCAAGACCCTGCTATTGCCCAGCATCTGTCCTCTGCCCCTACGCCTGGGTAGGAAGCGAGTATTTTAGCCTGAGAAGCAGGGCTCTTGCAATTCTGGAGGAGAGCTAATCCTGCAGCCCACGTTCGTCCTGGGAAACCGCAAGGTGACCCTTGGCCTCAGTGTAGTGGCGAAATGGCCGCCGGACAGGTCTTGCCTGCCGCGGTTTCCGTGAGTTCTCCACCGTCTTCGGGCTTAAATGGAGAGCGAGGAGAGCTGTCGGCTCTCACAGAACTCTGGCCTCCGCACTGTTTGCCATGCAACTGCACTCGAGACCACACGTCTCCTCCCGGCCTGCTGAGAAACAGGCATCCGTGTAGGCCCTTGTTAACATTTCCTGGCGTGCAGAGTCCAAGGCGACACGCTGTCCTCTTCCTTGGAAACCCACGTTGCTACAGCTTGCCAAACGCTACCGAAGGCAGTCCTAACCAGTCTCGTGTGCTGCGCAACTTTGATTCGGTTACGGAAAGCCACCTGCGTTGAGGTGAACACTCTGCTCAGCGTTCTTTCCGGGAGCTCACAATCGCCCCCTCTCTAGGTTAAGCAGGATGTCGAGGTGAGGTCCAAACTGAGCAAAGAGCACAATTGCTCACTTTGCAGTGGTAGTCGTCGTAAGAGGCATTGCCTACTAGGCCTTGCTAAGGTCTTCGTTCTGTTAGGGAAGTCGCCACACTTAGACGCCTGTAAAGGAAACTTTATTCAGCGAAGTTCCCAGTGTCTTGCGACGGTGTCCCTTCGCAGGGCCAATACAGCAGGGACTTAGGTTTGCTGCTAACTAGGCTAGGTGACCCTGCATACAGAAGCAGGCTTTTCCCTTTGGAAGCTTGGATCCCGGTTTCTCAGGGGCTGCTTGCAAGACCCTGCTATTGCCCAGCATCTATCCTCTGCCCCTACGCCTGGGTAGGAAGCGAGTATTTTAGCCTGAGAAGCAGGGCTCTTGCAACTCTGGAGGAGAGCTAATCCTGCAGCCCACGTTCGTCCTGGGAAACCGCAAGGCGAGGCTTGGCCTCAGTGTAGTGGCGAAATGGCCGCCGGACAGGTCTTGCCTGCCGCGGTTTCCGTGAGTTCTCCACCGTCTTCGGGCTTAAATGGAGAGCGAGGAGAGCTGTCGGCTCTCACAGAACTCTGGCCTCCGCACTGTTTGCCATGCAACTGCACTCGAGACCACACGTCTCCTCCCGGCCTGCTGAGAAACAGGCCGCCGTGCAGGCCCTTCGTAACACTTCTTGTCATGTAAACACCAAGGCGACACGCTGTCCTCTTCCTTGGAAACCTACGTTGCCCCAGCTTGCCAACGCTCACGAAGGCAGTCCGAGCCCGTCTCATGTGCTGGGCCACTTGCATTCAGTGAGGAAAAGCCACCTGCATTGAGGTGAACAGTCTGCTCAGCGTTCTTTCCGGGAGCTCACACTTGCCGCCTCTCTAGGTTAAGCAGGAAGTCGTAGTGAGGACCAACCTGAGCAAAGAGCACAATTCCTCACGTTACACTGGTAGTCGTCGTAAGAGGAATTGCCAACTACGCCTGGCTGAGGCCTTCCCTGTGTTAAGGAACCAGCCACACTTAGAGGCCTTGAAAGGACAATTTATTCAGCGAAGTTCCCATTGTTTGGCGATGGTCAACCTTTGCAGCGCCAATACTGCAGGGACTTAGGTTTGCTGCTAACAGGGCTAGGTGACCCTGCATACAGAAGCAGGCGTTTCCCTTTGGAAGCTTGGATCCCGGTTTCTCAGGGGCTGCTTGCAAGACCCTGCTATTGCCCAGCATCTGTCCTCTGCCCCTACGCCCGGGTAGGAAGGAGTATTTTAGCCTGAGAAGCAGGGCTCTTGCAACTCTGGAGGAGAGCTAATCCTGCAGCCCACGTTCGTCCTGGGAAACCGCAAGGCGACCCTTGGCCTCAGTGTAGAGGCTAAATGGCCGCCGGACAGGTCTTGCCTGCCGCGGTTTCCGTGAGTTCTCCACCGTCTTCGGGCTTAAATGGAGAGCTGTCGGCTCTCACAGAACTCTGGCCTCCGCACTGTTTGCCATGCAACTGCACTCGAGACCACACGTCTCCTCCCGGCCTGCTGAGAAACAGGCCGCCGTGCAGGCCCTTGGTAACACTTCTTGGCATGTAAACACCAAGGCGACACGCTGTCCTCTTCCTTGGAAACCTACGTTGCCACAGCTTGCCAAACGCTACCGAAGGCAGTCCTAACCAGTCTCGTGTGCTGCGCAACTTTGATTCGGTTACGGAAAGCCACCTGCGTTGAGGTGAACACTCTGCTCAGCGTTCTTTCCGGGAGCTCACAATCGCCCCCTCTCTAGGTTAAGCAGGATGTCGAGGTGAGGTCCAAACTGAGCAAAGAGCACAATTGCTCACTTTGCAGTGGTAGTCGTCGTAAGAGGCATTGCCTACTAGGCCTTGCTAAGGTCTTCGTTCTGTTAGGGAAGTCGCCACACTTAGACGCCTGTAAAGGAAACTTTATTCAGCGAAGTTCCCAGTGTCTTGCGACGGTGTCCCTTCGCAGGGCCAATACAGCAGGGACTTAGGTTTGCTGCTAACTAGGCTAGGTGACCCTGCATACAGAAACAGGCTTTTCCCTTTGGAAGCTTGGATCCCGGTTTCTCAGGGGCTGCTTGCAAGACCCTGCTATTGCCCAGCATCTGTCCTCTGCCCCTACGCCTGGGTAGGAAGCGAGTATTTTAGCCTGAGAAGCAGGGCTCTTGCAATTCTGGAGGAGAGCTAATCCTGCAGCCCACGTTCGTCCTGGGAAACCGCAAGGTGACCCTTGGCCTCAGTGTAGTGGCGAAATGGCCGCCGGACAGGTCTTGCCTGCCGCGGTTTCCGTGAGTTCTCCACCGTCTTCGGGCTTAAATGGAGAGCGAGGAGAGCTGTCGGCTCTCACAGAACTCTGGCCTCCGCACTGTTTGCCATGCAACTGCACTCGAGACCACACGTCTCCTCCCGGCCTGCTGAGAAACAGGCATCCGTGTAGGCCCTTGTTAACATTTCCTGGCGTGCAGAGTCCAAGGCGACACGCTGTCCTCTTCCTTGGAAACCCACGTTGCTACAGCTTGCCAAACGCTACCGAAGGCAGTCCTAACCAGTCTCGTGTGCTGCGCAACTTTGATTCGGTTACGGAAAGCCACCTGCGTTGAGGTGAACACTCTGCTCAGCGTTCTTTCCGGGAGCTCACAATCGCCCCCTCTCTAGGTTAAGCAGGATGTCGAGGTGAGGTCCAAACTGAGCAAAGAGCACAATTGCTCACTTTGCAGTGGTAGTCGTCGTAAGAGGCATTGCCTACTAGGCCTTGCTAAGGTCTTCGTTCTGTTAGGGAAGTCGCCACACTTAGACGCCTGTAAAGGAAACTTTATTCAGCGAAGTTCCCAGTGTCTTGCGACGGTGTCCCTTCGCAGGGCCAATACAGCAGGGACTTAGGTTTGCTGCTAACTAGGCTAGGTGACCCTGCATACAGAAGCAGGCTTTTCCCTTTGGAAGCTTGGATCCCGGTTTCTCAGGGGCTGCTTGCAAGACCCTGCTATTGCCCAGCATCTATCCTCTGCCCCTACGCCTGGGTAGGAAGCGAGTATTTTAGCCTGAGAAGCAGGGCTCTTGCAACTCTGGAGGAGAGCTAATCCTGCAGCCCACGTTCGTCCTGGGAAACCGCAAGGCGAGGCTTGGCCTCAGTGTAGTGGCGAAATGGCCGCCGGACAGGTCTTGCCTGCCGCGGTTTCCGTGAGTTCTCCACCGTCTTCGGGCTTAAATGGAGAGCGAGGAGAGCTGTCGGCTCTCACAGAACTCTGGCCTCCGCACTGTTTGCCATGCAACTGCACTCGAGACCACACGTCTCCTCCCGGCCTGCTGAGAAACAGGCCGCCGTGCAGGCCCTTCGTAACACTTCTTGTCATGTAAACACCAAGGCGACACGCTGTCCTCTTCCTTGGAAACCTACGTTGCCCCAGCTTGCCAACGCTCACGAAGGCAGTCCGAGCCCGTCTCATGTGCTGGGCCACTTGCATTCAGTGAGGAAAAGCCACCTGCATTGAGGTGAACAGTCTGCTCAGCGTTCTTTCCGGGAGCTCACACTTGCCGCCTCTCTAGGTTAAGCAGGAAGTCGTAGTGAGGACCAACCTGAGCAAAGAGCACAATTCCTCACGTTACACTGGTAGTCGTCGTAAGAGGAATTGCCAACTACGCCTGGCTGAGGCCTTCCCTGTGTTAAGGAACCAGCCACACTTAGAGGCCTTGAAAGGACAATTTATTCAGCGAAGTTCCCATTGTTTGGCGATGGTCAACCTTTGCAGCGCCAATACTGCAGGGACTTAGGTTTGCTGCTAACAGGGCTAGGTGACCCTGCATACAGAAGCAGGCGTTTCCCTTTGGAAGCTTGGATCCCGGTTTCTCAGGGGCTGCTTGCAAGACCCTGCTATTGCCCAGCATCTGTCCTCTGCCCCTACGCCCGGGTAGGAAGGAGTATTTTAGCCTGAGAAGCAGGGCTCTTGCAACTCTGGAGGAGAGCTAATCCTGCAGCCCACGTTCGTCCTGGGAAACCGCAAGGCGACCCTTGGCCTCAGTGTAGAGGCTAAATGGCCGCCGGACAGGTCTTGCCTGCCGCGGTTTCCGTGAGTTCTCCACCGTCTTCGGGCTTAAATGGAGAGCTGTCGGCTCTCACAGAACTCTGGCCTCCGCACTGTTTGCCATGCAACTGCACTCGAGACCACACGTCTCCTCCCGGCCTGCTGAGAAACAGGCATCCGTGTAGGCCCTTGTTAACATTTCCTGGCGTGCAGAGTCCAAGGCGACACGCTGTCCTCTTCCTTGGAAACCTACGTTGCCACAGCTTGCCAAACGCTACCGAAGGCAGTCCTAACCAGTCTCGTGTGCTGCGCAACTTTGATTCGGTTACGGAAAGCCACCTGCGTTGAGGTGAACACTCTGCTCAGCGTTCTTTCCGGGAGCTCACAATCGCCCCCTCTCTAGGTTAAGCAGGATGTCGAGGTGAGGTCCAAACTGAGCAAAGAGCACAATTGCTCACTTTGCAGTGGTAGTCGTCGTAAGAGGCATTGCCTACTAGGCCTTGCTAAGGTCTTCGTTCTGTTAGGGAAGTCGCCACACTTAGACGCCTGTAAAGGAAACTTTATTCAGCGAAGTTCCCAGTGTCTTGCGACGGTGTCCCTTCGCAGGGCCAATACAGCAGGGACTTAGGTTTGCTGCTAACTAGGCTAGGTGACCCTGCATACAGAAACAGGCTTTTCCCTTTGGAAGCTTGGATCCCGGTTTCTCAGGGGCTGCTTGCAAGACCCTGCTATTGCCCAGCATCTGTCCTCTGCCCCTACGCCTGGGTAGGAAGCGAGTATTTTAGCCTGAGAAGCAGGGCTCTTGCAATTCTGGAGGAGAGCTAATCCTGCAGCCCACGTTCGTCCTGGGAAACCGCAAGGTGACCCTTGGCCTCAGTGTAGTGGCGAAATGGCCGCCGGACAGGTCTTGCCTGCCGCGGTTTCCGTGAGTTCTCCACCGTCTTCGGGCTTAAATGGAGAGCGAGGAGAGCTGTCGGCTCTCACAGAACTCTGGCCACCGCACTGTTTGCCATGCAACTGCACTCGAGACCACACGTCTCCTCCCGGCCTGCTGAGAAACAGGCATCCGTGTAGGCCCTTGTTAACATTTCCTGGCGTGCAGAGTCCAAGGCGACACAATGTCCTCTTCCTTGGAAACCCACGTTGCTACAGCTTGCCAAACGCTACCGAAGGCAGTCCTAACCAGTCTCGTGTGCTGCGCAACTTTGATTCGGTTACGGAAAGCCACCTGCGTTGAGGTGAACACTCTGCTCAGCGTTCTTTCCGGGAGCTCACAATCGCCCCCTCTCTAGCTTAAGCAGGATGTCGAGGTGAGGTCCAAACTGAGCAAAGAGCACAATTGCTCACTTTGCAGTGGTAGTCGTCGTAAGAGGCATTGCCTACTAGGCCTTGCTAAGGTCTTCGTTCTGTTAGGGAAGTCGCCACACTTAGACGCCTGTAAAGGAAACTTTATTCAGCGAAGTTCCCAGTGTCTTGCGACGGTGTCCCTTCGCAGGGCCAATACAGCAGGGACTTAGGTTTGCTGCTAACTAGGCTAGGTGACCCTGCATACAGAAGCAGGCTTTTCCCTTTGGAAGCTTGGATCCCGGTTTCTCAGGGGCTGCTTGCAAGACCCTGCTATTGCCCAGCATCTATCCTCTGCCCCTACGCCTGGGTAGGAAGCGAGTATTTTAGCCTGAGAAGCAGGGCTCTTGCAACTCTGGAGGAGAGCTAATCCTGCAGCCCACGTTCGTCCTGGGAAACCGCAAGGCGAGGCTTGGCCTCAGTGTAGTGGCGAAATGGCCGCCGGACAGGTCTTGCCTGCCGCGGTTTCCGTGAGTTCTCCACCGTCTTCGGGCTTAAATGGAGAGCGAGGAGAGCTGTCGGCTCTCACAGAACTCTGGCCTCCGCACTGTTTGCCATGCAACTGCACTCGAGACCACACGTCTCCTCCCGGCCTGCTGAGAAACAGGCCGCCGTGCAGGCCCTTCGTAACACTTCTTGTCATGTAAACACCAAGGCGACACGCTGTCCTCTTCCTTGGAAACCTACGTTGCCCCAGCTTGCCAACGCTCACGAAGGCAGTCCGAGCCCGTCTCATGTGCTGGGCCACTTGCATTCAGTGAGGAAAAGCCACCTGCATTGAGGTGAACAGTCTGCTCAGCGTTCTTTCCGGGAGCTCACACTTGCCGCCTCTCTAGGTTAAGCAGGAAGTCGTAGTGAGGACCAACCTGAGCAAAGAGCACAATTCCTCACGTTACACTGGTAGTCGTCGTAAGAGGAATTGCCAACTACGCCTGGCTGAGGCCTTCCCTGTGTTAAGGAACCAGCCACACTTAGAGGCCTTGAAAGGACAATTTATTCAGCGAAGTTCCCATTGTTTGGCGATGGTCAACCTTTGCAGCGCCAATACTGCAGGGACTTAGGTTTGCTGCTAACAGGGCTAGGTGACCCTGCATACAGAAGCAGGCGTTTCCCTTTGGAAGCTTGGATCCCGGTTTCTCAGGGGCTGCTTGCAAGACCCTGCTATTGCCCAGCATCTGTCCTCTGCCCCTACGCCCGGGTAGGAAGGAGTATTTTAGCCTGAGAAGCAGGGCTCTTGCAACTCTGGAGGAGAGCTAATCCTGCAGCCCACGTTCTTCCTGGGAAACCGCAAGGCGACCCTTGGCCTCAGTGTAGTGGCGAAATGGCCGCCGGACAGGTCTTGCCTGCCGCGGTTTCCGTGAGTTCTCCACCGTCTTCGGGCTTAA
Organism: Grampus griseus; assembly: GCF_964374135.1. Classification (NCBI taxonomy): domain Eukaryota; kingdom Metazoa; phylum Chordata; class Mammalia; order Artiodactyla; family Delphinidae; genus Grampus; species Grampus griseus. Next base: position 351,565 of record NW_028133254.1, on the reverse strand, counting down.
ATGGAGAGCTGTCGGCTCTCACAGAACTCTGGCCTCCGCACTGTTTGCCATGCAACTGCACTCGAGACCACACGTCTCCTCCCGGCCTGCTGAGAAACAGGCCGCCGTGCAGGCCCTTGGTAACACTTCTTGGCATGTAAACACCAAGGCGACACGCTGTCCTCTTCCTTGGAAACCTACGTTGCCACAGCTTGCCAAACGCTACCGAAGGCAGTCCTAACCAGTCTCGTGTGCTGCGCAACTTTGATTCGGTTACGGAAAGCCACCTGCGTTGAGGTGAACACTCTGCTCAGCGTTCTTTCCGGGAGCTCACAATCGCCCCCTCTCTAGCTTAAGCAGGATGTCGAGGTGAGGTCCAAACTGAGCAAAGAGCACAATTGCTCACTTTGCAGTGGTAGTCGTCGTAAGAGGCATTGCCTACTAGGCCTTGCTAAGGTCTTCGTTCTGTTAGGGAAGTCGCCAAACTTAGACGCCTGTAAAGGAAACTTTATTCAGCGAAGTTCCCAGTGTCTTGCGACGGTGTCCCTTCGCAGGGCCAATACAGCAGGGACTTAGGTTTGCTGCTAACTAGGCTAGGTGACCCTGCATACAGAAACAGGCTTTTCCCTTTGGAAGCTTGGATCCCGGTTTCTCAGGGGCTGCTTGCAAGACCCTGCTATTGCCCAGCATCTGTCCTCTGCCCCTACGCCTGGGTAGGAAGCGAGTATTTTAGCCTGAGAAGCAGGGCTCTTGCAATTCTGGAGGAGAGCTAATCCTGCAGCCCACGTTCGTCCTGGGAAACCGCAAGGTGACCCTTGGCCTCAGTGTAGTGGCGAAATGGCCGCCGGACAGGTCTTGCCTGCCGCGGTTTCCGTGAGTTCTCCACCGTCTTCGGGCTTAAATGGAGAGCGAGGAGAGCTGTCGGCTCTCACAGAACTCTGGCCTCCGCACTGTTTGCCATGCAACTGCACTCGAGACCACACGTCTCCTCCCGGCCTGCTGAGAAACAGGCATCCGTGTAGGCCCTTGTTAACATTTCCTGGCGTGCAGAGTCCAAGGCGACACGCTGTCCTCTTCCTTGGAAACCCACGTTGCTACAGCTTGCCAAACGCTACCGAAGGCAGTCCTAACCAGTCTCGTGTGCTGCGCAACTTTGATTCGGTTACGGAAAGCCACCTGCGTTGAGGTGAACACTCTGCTCAGCGTTCTTTCCGGGAGCTCACAATCGACCCCTCTCTAGGTTAAGCAGGATGTCGAGGTGAGGTCCAAACTGAGCAAAGAGCACAATTGCTCACTTTGCAGTGGTAGTCGTCGTAAGAGGCATTGCCTACTAGGCCTTGCTAAGGTCTTCGTTCTGTTAGGGAAGTCGCCAAACTTAGACGCCTGTAAAGGAAACTTTATTCAGCGAAGTTCCCAGTGTCTTGCGACGGTGTCCCTTCGCAGGGCCAATACAGCAGGGACTTAGGTTTGCTGCTAACTAGGCTAGGTGACCCTGCATACAGAAACAGGCTTTTCCCTTTGGAAGCTTGGATCCCGGTTTCTCAGGGGCTGCTTGCAAGACCCTGCTATTGCCCAGCATCTGTCCTCTGCCCCTACGCCTGGGTAGGAAGCGAGTATTTTAGCCTGAGAAGCAGGGCTCTTGCAATTCTGGAGGAGAGCTAATCCTGCAGCCCACGTTCGTCCTGGGAAACCGCAAGGTGACCCTTGGCCTCAGTGTAGTGGCGAAATGGCCGCCGGACAGGTCTTGCCTGCCGCGGTTTCCGTGAGTTCTCCACCGTCTTCGGGCTTAAATGGAGAGCGAGGAGAGCTGTCGGCTCTCACAGAACTCTGGCCTCCGCACTGTTTGCCATGCAACTGCACTCGAGACCACACGTCTCCTCCCGGCCTGCTGAGAAACAGGCCGCCGTGCAGGCCCTTCGTAACACTTCTTGTCATGTAAACACCAAGGCGACACGCTGTCCTCTTCCTTGGAAACCTACGTTGCCCCAGCTTGCCAACGCTCACGAAGGCAGTCCGAGCCCGTCTCATGTGCTGGGCCACTTGCATTCAGTGAGGAAAAGCCACCTGCATTGAGGTGAACAGTCTGCTCAGCGTTCTTTCCGGGAGCTCACACTTGCCGCCTCTCTAGGTTAAGCAGGAAGTCGTAGTGAGGACCAACCTGAGCAAAGAGCACAATTCCTCACGTTACACTGGTAGTCGTCGTAAGAGGAATTGCCAACTACGCCTGGCTGAGGCCTTCCCTGTGTTAAGGAACCAGCCACACTTAGAGGCCTTGAAAGGACAATTTATTCAGCGAAGTTCCCATTGTTTGGCGATGGTCAACCTTTGCAGCGCCAATACTGCAGGGACATAGGTTTGCTGCTAACAGGGCTAGGTGACCCTGCATACAGAAGCAGGCGTTTCCCTTTGGAAGCTTGGATCCCGGTTTCTCAGGGGCTGCTTGCAAGACCCTGCTATTGCCCAGCATCTGTCCTCTGCCCCTACGCCCGGGTAGGAAGGAGTATTTTAGCCTGAGAAGCAGGGCTCTTGCAACTCTGGAGGAGAGCTAATCCTGCAGCCCACGTTCTTCCTGGGAAACCGCAAGGCGACGCTTGGCCTCAGTGTAGTGGCGAAATGGCCGCCGGACAGGTCTTGCCTGCCGCGGTTTCCGTGAGTTCTCCACCGTCTTCGGGCTTAAATGGAGAGCTGTCGGCTCTCACAGAACTCTGGCCTCCGCACTGTTTGCCATGCAACTGCACTCGAGACCACACGTCTCCTCCCGGCCTGCTGAGAAACAGGCCGCCGTGCAGGCCCTTCGTAACACTTCTTGGCATGTAAACACCAAGGCGACACGCTGTCCTCTTCCTTGGAAACCTACGTTGCCACAGCTTGCCAAACGCTACCGAAGGCAGTCCTAACCAGTCTCGTGTGCTGCGCAACTTTGATTCGGTTACGGAAAGCCACCTGCGTTGAGGTGAACACTCTGCTCAGCGTTCTTTCCGGGAGCTCACAATCGACCCCTCTCTAGGTTAAGCAGGATGTCGAGGTGAGGTCCAAACTGAGCAAAGAGCACAATTGCTCACTTTGCAGTGGTAGTCGTCGTAAGAGGCATTGCCTACTAGGCCTTGCTAAGGTCTTCGTTCTGTTAGGGAAGTCGCCAAACTTAGACGCCTGTAAAGGAAACTTTATTCAGCGAAGTTCCCAGTGTCTTGCGACGGTGTCCCTTCGCAGGGCCAATACAGCAGGGACTTAGGTTTGCTGCTAACTAGGCTAGGTGACCCTGCATACAGAAACAGGCTTTTCCCTTTGGAAGCTTGGATCCCGGTTTCTCAGGGGCTGCTTGCAAGACCCTGCTATTGCCCAGCATCTGTCCTCTGCCCCTACGCCTGGGTAGGAAGCGAGTATTTTAGCCTGAGAAGCAGGGCTCTTGCAATTCTGGAGGAGAGCTAATCCTGCAGCCCACGTTCGTCCTGGGAAACCGCAAGGTGACCCTTGGCCTCAGTGTAGTGGCGAAACGGCCGCCGGACAGGTCTTGCCTGCCGCGGTTTCCGTGAGTTCTCCACCGTCTTCGGGCTTAAATGGAGAGCGAGGAGAGCTGTCGGCTCTCACAGAACTCTGGCCTCCGCACTGTTTGCCATGCAACTGCACTCGAGACCACACGTCTCCTCCCGGCCTGCTGAGAAACAGGCATCCGTGTAGGCCCTTGTTAACATTTCCTGGCGTGCAGAGTCCAAGGCGACACGCTGTCCTCTTCCTTGGAAACCCACGTTGCTACAGCTTGCCAAACGCTACCGAAGGCAGTCCTAACCAGTCTCGTGTGCTGCGCAACTTTGATTCGGTTACGGAAAGCCACCTGCATTGAGGTGAACACTCTGCTCAGCGTTCTTTCCGGGAGCTCACAATCGCCCCCTCTCTAGGTTAAGCAGGATGTCGAGGTGAGGTCCAAACTGAGCAAAGAGCACAATTGCTCACTTTGCAGTGGTAGTCGTCGTAAGAGGCATTGCCTACTAGGCCTTGCTAAGGTCTTCGTTCTGTTAGGGAAGTCGCCACACTTAGACGCCTGTAAAGGAAACTTTATTCAGCGAAGTTCCCAGTGTCTTGCGACGGTGTCCCTTCGCAGGGCCAATACAGCAGGGACTTAGGTTTGCTGCTAACTAGGCTAGGTGACCCTGCATACAGAAGCAGGCTTTTCCCTTTGGAAGCTTGGATCCCGCTTTCTCAGGGGCTGCTTGCAAGACCCTGCTATTGCCCAGCATCTATCCTCTGCCCCTACGCCTGGGTAGGAAGCGAGTATTTTAGCCTGAGAAGCAGGGCTCTTGCAACTCTGGAGGAGAGCTAATCCTGCAGCCCACGTTCGTCCTGGGAAACCGCAAGGCGAGGCTTGGCCTCAGTGTAGTGGTGAAATGGCCGCCGGACAGGTCTTGCCTGCCGCGGTTTCCGTGAGTTCTCCACCGTCTTCGGGCTTAAATGGAGAGCGAGGAGAGCTGTCGGCTCTCACAGAACTCTGGCCTCCGCACTGTTTGCCATGCAACTGCACTCGAGACCACACGTCTCCTCCCGGCCTGCTGAGAAACAGGCCGCCGTGCAGGCCCTTCGTAACACTTCTTGTCATGTAAACACCAAGGCGACACGCTGTCCTCTTCCTTGGAAACCTACGTTGCCCCAGCTTGCCAACGCTCACGAAGGCAGTCCGAGCCCGTCTCATGTGCTGGGCCACTTGCATTCAGTGAGGAAAAGCCACCTGCATTGAGGTGAACAGTCTGCTCAGCGTTCTTTCCGGGAGCTCACACTTGCCGCCTCTCTAGGTTAAGCAGGAAGTCGTAGTGAGGACCAACCTGAGCAAAGAGCACAATTCCTCACGTTACACTGGTAGTCGTCGTAAGAGGAATTGCCAACTACGCCTGGCTGAGGCCTTCCCTGTGTTAAGGAACCAGCCACACTTAGAGGCCTTGAAAGGACAATTTATTCAGCGAAGTTCCCATTGTTTGGCGATGGTCAACCTTTGCAGCGCCAATACTGCAGGGACTTAGGTTTGCTGCTAACAGGGCTAGGTGACCCTGCATACAGAAGCAGGCGTTTCCCTTTGGAAGCTTGGATCCCGGTTTCTCAGGGGCTGCTTGCAAGACCCTGCTATTGCCCAGCATCTGTCCTCTGCCCCTACGCCCGGGTAGGAAGGAGTATTTTAGCCTGAGAAGCAGGGCTCTTGCAACTCTGGAGGAGAGCTAATCCTGCAGCCCACGTTCGTCCTGGGAAACCGCAAGGCGACCCTTGGCCTCAGTGTAGAGGCTAAATGGCCGCCGGACAGGTCTTGCCTGCCGCGGTTTCCGTGAGTTCTCCACCGTCTTCGGGCTTAAATGGAGAGCTGTCGGCTCTCACAGAACTCTGGCCTCCGCACTGTTTGCCATGCAACTGCACTCGAGACCACACGTCTCCTCCCGGCCTGCTGAGAAACAGGCCGCCGTGCAGGCCCTTGGTAACACTTCTTGGCATGTAAACACCAAGGCGACACGCTGTCCTCTTCCTTGGAAACCTACGTTGCCACAGCTTGCCAAACGCTACCGAAGGCAGTCCTAACCAGTCTCGTGTGCTGCGCAACTTTGATTCGGTTACGGAAAGCCACCTGCGTTGAGGTGAACACTCTGCTCAGCGTTCTTTCCGGGAGCTCACAATCGACCCCTCTCTAGGTTAAGCAGGATGTCGAGGTGAGGTCCAAACTGAGCAAAGAGCACAATTGCTCACTTTGCAGTGGTAGTCGTCGTAAGAGGCATTGCCTACTAGGCCTTGCTAAGGTCTTCGTTCTGTTAGGGAAGTCGCCAAACTTAGACGCCTGTAAAGGAAACTTTATTCAGCGAAGTTCCCAGTGTCTTGCGACGGTGTCCCTTCGCAGGGCCAATACAGCAGGGACTTAGGTTTGCTGCTAACTAGGCTAGGTGACCCTGCATACAGAAACAGGCTTTTCCCTTTGGAAGCTTGGATCCCGGTTTCTCAGGGGCTGCTTGCAAGACCCTGCTATTGCCCAGCATCTGTCCTCTGCCCCTACGCCTGGGTAGGAAGCGAGTATTTTAGCCTGAGAAGCAGGGCTCTTGCAATTCTGGAGGAGAGCTAATCCTGCAGCCCACGTTCGTCCTGGGAAACCGCAAGGTGACCCTTGGCCTCAGTGTAGTGGCGAAATGGCCGCCGGACAGGTCTTGCCTGCCGCGGTTTCCGTGAGTTCTCCACCGTCTTCGGGCTTAAATGGAGAGCGAGGAGAGCTGTCGGCTCTCACAGAACTCTGGCCTCCGCACTGTTTGCCATGCAACTGCACTCGAGACCACACGTCTCCTCCCGGCCTGCTGAGAAACAGGCATCCGTGTAGGCCCTTGTTAACATTTCCTGGCGTGCAGAGTCCAAGGCGACACGCTGTCCTCTTCCTTGGAAACCCACGTTGCTACAGCTTGCCAAACGCTACCGAAGGCAGTCCTAACCAGTCTCGTGTGCTGCGCAACTTTGATTCGGTTACGGAAAGCCACCTGCGTTGAGGTGAACACTCTGCTCAGCGTTCTTTCCGGGAGCTCACAATCGCCCCCTCTCTAGGTTAAGCAGGATGTCGAGGTGAGGTCCAAACTGAGCAAAGAGCACAATTGCTCACTTTGCAGTGGTAGTCGTCGTAAGAGGCATTGCCTACTAGGCCTTGCTAAGGTCTTCGTTCTGTTAGGGAAGTCGCCACACTTAGACGCCTGTAAAGGAAACTTTATTCAGCGAAGTTCCCAGTGTCTTGCGACGGTGTCCCTTCGCAGGGCCAATACAGCAGGGACTTAGGTTTGCTGCTAACTAGGCTAGGTGACCCTGCATACAGAAGCAGGCTTTTCCCTTTGGAAGCTTGGATCCCGGTTTCTCAGGGGCTGCTTGCAAGACCCTGCTATTGCCCAGCATCTATCCTCTGCCCCTACGCCTGGGTAGGAAGCGAGTATTTTAGCCTGAGAAGCAGGGCTCTTGCAACTCTGGAGGAGAGCTAATCCTGCAGCCCACGTTCGTCCTGGGAAACCGCAAGGCGAGGCTTGGCCTCAGTGTAGTGGCGAAATGGCCGCCGGACAGGTCTTGCCTGCCGCGGTTTCCGTGAGTTCTCCACCGTCTTCGGGCTTAAATGGAGAGCGAGGAGAGCTGTCGGCTCTCACAGAACTCTGGCCTCCGCACTGTTTGCCATGCAACTGCACTCGAGACCACACGTCTCCTCCCGGCCTGCTGAGAAACAGGCCGCCGTGCAGGCCCTTCGTAACACTTCTTGTCATGTAAACACCAAGGCGACACGCTGTCCTCTTCCTTGGAAACCTACGTTGCCCCAGCTTGCCAACGCTCACGAAGGCAGTCCGAGCCCGTCTCATGTGCTGGGCCACTTGCATTCAGTGAGGAAAAGCCACCTGCATTGAGGTGAACAGTCTGCTCAGCGTTCTTTCCGGGAGCTCACACTTGCCGCCTCTCTAGGTTAAGCAGGAAGTCGTAGTGAGGACCAACCTGAGCAAAGAGCACAATTCCTCACGTTACACTGGTAGTCGTCGTAAGAGGAATTGCCAACTACGCCTGGCTGAGGCCTTCCCTGTGTTAAGGAACCAGCCACACTTAGAGGCCTTGAAAGGACAATTTATTCAGCGAAGTTCCCATTGTTTGGCGATGGTCAACCTTTGCAGCGCCAATACTGCAGGGACTTAGGTTTGCTGCTAACAGGGCTAGGTGACCCTGCATACAGAAGCAGGCGTTTCCCTTTGGAAGCTTGGATCCCGGTTTCTCAGGGGCTGCTTGCAAGACCCTGCTATTGCCCAGCATCTGTCCTCTGCCCCTACGCCCGGGTAGGAAGGAGTATTTTAGCCTGAGAAGCAGGGCTCTTGCAACTCTGGAGGAGAGCTAATCCTGCAGCCCACGTTCGTCCTGGGAAACCGCAAGGCGACCCTTGGCCTCAGTGTAGAGGCTAAATGGCCGCCGGACAGGTCTTGCCTGCCGCGGTTTCCGTGAGTTCTCCACCGTCTTCGGGCTTAAATGGAGAGCTGTCGGCTCTCACAGAACTCTGGCCTCCGCACTGTTTGCCATGCAACTGCACTCGAGACCACACGTCTCCTCCCGGCCTGCTGAGAAACAGGCATCCGTGTAGGCCCTTGTTAACATTTCCTGGCGTGCAGAGTCCAAGGCGACACGCTGTCCTCTTCCTTGGAAACCTACGTTGCCACAGCTTGCCAAACGCTACCGAAGGCAGTCCTAACCAGTCTCGTGTGCTGCGCAACTTTGATTCGGTTACGGAAAGCCACCTGCGTTGAGGTGAACACTCTGCTCAGCGTTCTTTCCGGGAGCTCACAATCGCCCCCTCTCTAGCTTAAGCAGGATGTCGAGGTGAGGTCCAAACTGAGCAAAGAGCACAATTGCTCACTTTGCAGTGGTAGTCGTCGTAAGAGGCATTGCCTACTAGGCCTTGCTAAGGTCTTCGTTCTGTTAGGGAAGTCGCCACACTTAGACGCCTGTAAAGGAAACTTTATTCAGCGAAGTTCCCAGTGTCTTGCGACGGTGTCCCTTCGCAGGGCCAATACAGCAGGGACTTAGGTTTGCTGCTAACTAGGCTAGGTGACCCTGCATACAGAAACAGGCTTTTCCCTTTGGAAGCTTGGATCCCGGTTTCTCAGGGGCTGCTTGCAAGACCCTGCTATTGCCCAGCATCTGTCCTCTGCCCCTACGCCTGGGTAGGAAGCGAGTATTTTAGCCTGAGAAGCAGGGCTCTTGCAATTCTGGAGGAGAGCTAATCCTGCAGCCCACGTTCGTCCTGGGAAACCGCAAGGTGACCCTTGGCCTCAGTGTAGTGGCGAAATGGCCGCCGGACAGGTCTTGCCTGCCGCGGTTTCCGTGAGTTCTCCACCGTCTTCGGGCTTAAATGGAGAGCGAGGAGAGCTGTCGGCTCTCACAGAACTCTGGCCTCCGCACTGTTTGCCATGCAACTGCACTCGAGACCACACGTCTCCTCCCGGCCTGCTGAGAAACAGGCCGCCGTGCAGGCCCTTCGTAACACTTCTTCGCATGTAAACACCAAGGCGACACGCTGTCCTCTTCCTTGGAAACCTACGTTGCCACAGCTTGCCAAACGCTACCGAAGGCAGTCCTAACCAGTCTCGTGTGCTGCGCAACTTTGATTCGGTTACGGAAAGCCACCTGCGTTGAGGTGAACACTCTGCTCAGCGTTCTTTCCGGGAGCTCACAATTGCCCCCTCTCTAGCTTAAGCAGGATGTCGAGGTGAGGTCCAAACTGAGCAAAGAGCACAATTGCTCACTTTGCAGTGGTAGTCGTCGTAAGAGGCATTGCCTACTAGGCCTTGCTAAGGTCTTCGTTCTGTTAGGGAAGTCGCCACACTTAGACGCCTGTAAAGGAAACTTTATTCAGCGAAGTTCCCAGTGTCTTGCGACGGTGTCCCTTCGCAGGGCCAATACAGCAGGGACTTAGGTTTGCTGCTAACTAGGCTAGGTGACCCTGCATACAGAAGCAGGCTTTTCCCTTTGGAAGCTTGGATCCCGGTTTCTCAGGGGCTGCTTGCAAGACCCTGCTATTGCCCAGCATCTGTCCTCTGCCCCTACGCCTGGGTAGGAAGCGAGTATTTTAGCCTGAGAAGCAGGGCTCTTGCAACTCTGGAGGAGAGCTAATCCTGCAGCCCACGTTCGTCCTGGGAAACCGCAAGGCGACCCTTGGCCTCAGTGTAGAGGCTAAATGGCCGCCGGACAGGTCTTGCCTGCCGCGGTTTCCGTGAGTTCTCCACCGTCTTCGGGCTTAAATGGAGAGCGAGGAGAGCTGTCGGCTCTCACAGAACTCTGGCCTCCGCACTGTTTGCCATGCAGCTGAACGCAAGACCACACGTCTCCTCCCGGCCTGCTGAGAAACAGGCCGCCGTGCAGGCCCTTTGTAACACTTCTTGGCATGTAGACTCCAAGGCGACACGCTGTCCTCTTCCTTGGAAACCTACGTTGCCCCAGGTTGCCAACGCTCACGAAGGCAGTCCGAGCCCGTCTCATGTGCTGGGCCACTTGCATTCAGTGAGGAAAAGCCACCTGCATTGAGGTGAACAGTCTGCTCAGCGTTCTTTCCGGGAGCTCACACTTGCCGCCTCTCTAGGTTAAGCAGGAAGTCGTAGTGAGGACCAACCTGAGCAAAGAGCACAATTCCTCACGTTACACTGGTAGTCGTCGTAAGAGGAATTGCCAACTACGCCTGGCTGAGGCCTTCCCTGTGTTAAGGAACCAGCCACACTTAGAGGCCTTGAAAGGACAATTTATTCAGCGAAGTTCCCATTGTTTGGCGATGGTCAACCTTTGCAGCGCCAATACTGCAGGGACTTAGGTTTGCTGCTAACAGGGCTAGGTGACCCTGCATACAGAAGCAGGCGTTTCCCTTTGGAAGCTTGGATCCCGGTTTCTCAGGGGCTGCTTGCAAGACCCTGCTATTGCCCAGCATCTGTCCTCTGCCCCTACGCCCGGGTAGGAAGGAGTATTTTAGCCTGAGAAGCAGGGCTCTTGCAACTCTGGAGGAGAGCTAATCCTGCAGCCCACGTTCTTCCTGGGAAACCGCAAGGCGACGCTTGGCCTCAGTGTAGTGGCGAAATGGCCGCCGGACAGGTCTTGCCTGCCGCGGTTTCCGTGAGTTCTCCACCGTCTTCGGGCTTAAATGGAGAGCTGTCGGCTCTCACAGAACTCTGGCCTCCGCACTGTTTGCCATGCAACTGCACTCGAGACCACACGTCTCCTCCCGGCCTGCTGAGAAACAGGCCGCCGTGCAGGCCCTTCGTAACACTTCTTGGCATGTAAACACCAAGGCGACACGCTGTCCTCTTCCTTGGAAACCTACGTTGCCACAGCTTGCCAAACGCTACCGAAGGCAGTCCTAACCAGTCTCGTGTGCTGCGCAACTTTGATTCGGTTACGGAAAGCCACCTGCGTTGAGGTGAACACTCTGCTCAGCGTTCTTTCCGGGAGCTCACAATCGCCCCCTCTCTAGGTTAAGCAGGATGTCGAGGTGAGGTCCAAACTGAGCAAAGAGCACAATTGCTCACTTTGCAGTGGTAGTCGTCGTAAGAGGCATTGCCTACTAGGCCTTGCTAAGGTCTTCGTTCTGTTAGGGAAGTCGCCACACTTAGACGCCTGTAAAGGAAACTTTATTCAGCGAAGTTCCCAGTGTCTTGCGACGGTGTCCCTTCGCAGGGCCAATACAGCAGGGACTTAGGTTTGCTGCTAACTAGGCTAGGTGACCCTGCATACAGAAGCAGGCTTTTCCCTTTGGAAGCTTGGATCCCGCTTTCTCAGGGGCTGCTTGCAAGACCCTGCTATTGCCCAGCATCTATCCTCTGCCCCTACGCCTGGGTAGGAAGCGAGTATTTTAGCCTGAGAAGCAGGGCTCTTGCAACTCTGGAGGAGAGCTAATCCTGCAGCCCACGTTCGTCCTGGGAAACCGCAAGGCGAGGCTTGGCCTCAGTGTAGTGGCGAAATGGCCGCCGGACAGGTCTTGCCTGCCGCGGTTTCCGTGAGTTCTCCACCGTCTTCGGGCTTAAATGGAGAGCGAGGAGAGCTGTCGGCTCTCACAGAACTCTGGCCTCCGCACTGTTTGCCATGCAACTGCACTCGAGACCACACGTCTCCTCCCGGCCTGCTGAGAAACAGGCCGCCGTGCAGGCCCTTCGTAACACTTCTTGTCATGTAAACACCAAGGCGACACGCTGTCCTCTTCCTTGGAAACCTACGTTGCCCCAGCTTGCCAACGCTCACGAAGGCAGTCCGAGCCCGTCTCATGTGCTGGGCCACTTGCATTCAGTGAGGAAAAGCCACCTGCATTGAGGTGAACAGTCTGCTCAGCGTTCTTTCCGGGAGCTCACACTTGCCGCCTCTCTAGGTTAAGCAGGAAGTCGTAGTGAGGACCAACCTGAGCAAAGAGCACAATTCCTCACGTTACACTGGTAGTCGTCGTAAGAGGAATTGCCAACTACGCCTGGCTGAGGCCTTCCCTGTGTTAAGGAACCAGCCACACTTAGAGGCCTTGAAAGGACAATTTATTCAGCGAAGTTCCCATTGTTTGGCGATGGTCAACCTTTGCAGCGCCAATACTGCAGGGACTTAGGTTTGCTGCTAACAGGGCTAGGTGACCCTGCATACAGAAGCAGGCGTTTCCCTTTGGAAGCTTGGATCCCGGTTTCTCAGGGGCTGCTTGCAAGACCCTGCTATTGCCCAGCATCTGTCCTCTGCCCCTACGCCCGGGTAGGAAGGAGTATTTTAGCCTGAGAAGCAGGGCTCTTGCAACTCTGGAGGAGAGCTAATCCTGCAGCCCACGTTCGTCCTGGGAAACCGCAAGGCGACCCTTGGCCTCAGTGTAGAGGCTAAATGGCCGCCGGACAGGTCTTGCCTGCCGCGGTTTCCGTGAGTTCTCCACCGTCTTCGGGCTTAAATGGAGAGCTGTCGGCTCTCACAGAACTCTGGCCTCCGCACTGTTTGCCATGCAACTGCACTCGAGACCACACGTCTCCTCCCGGCCTGCTGAGAAACAGGCATCCGTGTAGGCCCTTGTTAACATTTCCTGGCGTGCAGAGTCCAAGGCGACACGCTGTCCTCTTCCTTGGAAACCTACGTTGCCACAGCTTGCCAAACGCTACCGAAGGCAGTCCTAACCAGTCTCGTGTGCTGCGCAACTTTGATTCGGTTACGAAAAGCCACCTGCGTTGAGGTGAACACTCTGCTCAGCGTTCTTTCCGGGAGCTCACAATCGCCCCCTCTCTAGGTTAAGCAGGATGTCGAGGTGAGGTCCAAACTGAGCAAAGAGCACAATTGCTCACTTTGCAGTGGTAGTCGTCGTAAGAGGCATTGCCTACTAGGCCTTGCTAAGGTCTTCGTTCTGTTAGGGAAGTCGCCACACTTAGACGCCTGTAAAGGAAACTTTATTCAGCGAAGTTCCCAGTGTCTTGCGACGGTGTCCCTTCGCAGGGCCAATACAGCAGGGACTTAGGTTTGCTGCTAACTAGGCTAGGTGACCCTGCATACAGAAACAGGCTTTTCCCTTTGGAAGCTTGGATCCCGGTTTCTCAGGGGCTGCTTACAAGACCCTGCTATTGCCCAGCATCTGTCCTCTGCCCCTACGCCTGGGTAGGAAGCGAGTATTTTAGCCTGAGAAGCAGGGCTCTTGCAATTCTGGAGGAGAGCTAATCCTGCAGCCCACGTTCGTCCTGGGAAACCGCAAGGTGACCCTTGGCCTCAGTGTAGTGGCGAAATGGCCGCCGGACAGGTCTTGCCTGCCGCGGTTTCCGTGAGTTCTCCACCGTCTTCGGGCTTAAATGGAGAGCGAGGAGAGCTGTCGGCTCTCACAGAACTCTGGCCACCGCACTGTTTGCCATGCAACTGCACTCGAGACCACACGTCTCCTCCCGGCCTGCTGAGAAACAGGCATCCGTGTAGGCCCTTGTTAACATTTCCTGGCGTGCAGAGTCCAAGGCGACACAATGTCCTCTTCCTTGGAAACCCACGTTGCTACAGCTTGCCAAACGCTACCGAAGGCAGTCCTAACCAGTCTCGTGTGCTGCGCAACTTTGATTCGGTTACGGAAAGCCACCTGCGTTGAGGTGAACACTCTGCTCAGCGTTCTTTCCGGGAGCTCACAATCGCCCCCTCTCTAGCTTAAGCAGGATGTCGAGGTGAGGTCCAAACTGAGCAAAGAGCACAATTGCTCACTTTGCAGTGGTAGTCGTCGTAAGAGGCATTGCCTACTAGGCCTTGCTAAGGTCTTCGTTCTGTTAGGGAAGTCGCCACACTTAGACGCCTGTAAAGGAAACTTTATTCAGCGAAGTTCCCAGTGTCTTGCGACGGTGTCCCTTCGCAGGGCCAATACAGCAGGGACTTAGGTTTGCTGCTAACTAGGCTAGGTGACCCTGCATACAGAAGCAGGCTTTTCCCTTTGGAAGCTTGGATCCCGGTTTCTCAGGGGCTGCTTGCAAGACCCTGCTATTGCCCAGCATCTATCCTCTGCCCCTACGCCTGGGTAGGAAGCGAGTATTTTAGCCTGAGAAGCAGGGCTCTTGCAACTCTGGAGGAGAGCTAATCCTGCAGCCCACGTTCGTCCTGGGAAACCGCAAGGCGAGGCTTGGCCTCAGTGTAGTGGCGAAATGGCCGCCGGACAGGTCTTGCCTGCCGCGGTTTCCGTGAGTTCTCCACCGTCTTCGGGCTTAAATGGAGAGCGAGGAGAGCTGTCGGCTCTCACAGAACTCTGGCCTCCGCACTGTTTGCCATGCAACTGCACTCGAGACCACACGTCTCCTCCCGGCCTGCTGAGAAACAGGCCGCCGTGCAGGCCCTTCGTAACACTTCTTGGCATGTAGACTCCAAGGCGACACGCTGTCCTCTTCCTTGGAAACCTACGTTGCCCCAGCTTGCCAACGCTCACGAAGGCAGTCCGAGCCCGTCTCATGTGCTGGGCCACTTGCATTCAGTGAGGAAAAGCCACCTGCATTGAGGTGAACAGTCTGCTCAGCGTTCTTTCCGGGAGCTCACACTTGCCGCCTCTCTAGGTTAAGCAGGAAGTCGTAGTGAGGACCAACCTGAGCAAAGAGCACAATTCCTCACGTTACACTGGTAGTCGTCGTAAGAGGAATTGCCAACTACGCCTGGCTGAGGCCTTCCCTGTGTTAAGGAACCAGCCACACTTAGAGGCCTTGAAAGGACAATTTATTCAGCGAAGTTCCCATTGTTTGGCGATGGTCAACCTTTGCAGCGCCAATACTGCAGGGACTTAGGTTTGCTGCTAACAGGGCTAGGTGACCCTGCATACAGAAGCAGGCGTTTCCCTTTGGAAGCTTGGATCCCGGTTTCTCAGGGGCTGCTTGCAAGACCCTGCTATTGCCCAGCATCTGTCCTCTGCCCCTACGCCCGGGTAGGAAGGAGTATTTTAGCCTGAGAAGCAGGGCTCTTGCAACTCTGGAGGAGAGCTAATCCTGCAGCCCACGTTCGTCCTGGGAAACCGCAAGGCGACCCTTGGCCTCAGTGTAGAGGCTAAATGGCCGCCGGACAGGTCTTGCCTGCCGCGGTTTCCGTGAGTTCTCCACCGTCTTTGGGCTTAAATGGAGAGCTGTCGGCTCTCACAGAACTCTGGCCTCCGCACTGTTTGCCATGCAACTGCACTCGAGACCACACGTCTCCTCCCGGCCTGCTGAGAAACAGGCATCCGTGTAGGCCCTTGTTAACATTTCCTGGCGTGCAGAGTCCAAGGCGACACGCTGTCCTCTTCCTTGGAAACCTACGTTGCCACAGCTTGCCAAACGCTACCGAAGGCAGTCCTAACCAGTCTCGTGTGCTGCGCAACTTTGATTCGGTTACGAAAAGCCACCTGCGTTGAGGTGAACACTCTGCTCAGCGTTCTTTCCGGGAGCTCACAATCGCCCCCTCTCTAGGTTAAGCAGGATGTCGAGGTGAGGTCCAAACTGAGCAAAGAGCACAATTGCTCACTTTGCAGTGGTAGTCATCGTAAGAGGCATTGCCTACTAGGCCTTGCTAAGGTCTTCGTTCTGTTAGGGAAGTCGCCACACTTAGACGCCTGTAAAGGAAACTTTATTCAGCGAAGTTCCCAGTGTCTTGCGACGGTGTCCCTTCGCAGGGCCAATACAGCAGGGACTTAGGTTTGCTGCTAACTAGGCTAGGTGACCCTGCATACAGAAACAGGCTTTTCCCTTTGGAAGCTTGGATCCCGGTTTCTCAGGGGCTGCTTGCAAGACCCTGCTATTGCCCAGCATCTGTCCTCTGCCCCTACGCCTGGGTAGGAAGCGAGTATTTTAGCCTGAGAAGCAGGGCTCTTGCAATTCTGGAGGAGAGCTAATCCTGCAGCCCACGTTCGTCCTGGGAAACCGCAAGGTGACCCTTGGCCTCAGTGTAGTGGCGAAATGGCCGCCGGACAGGTCTTGCCTGCCGCGGTTTCCGTGAGTTCTCCACCGTCTTCGGGCTTAAATGGAGAGCTGTCAGCTCTCACAGAACTCTGGCCTCCGCACTGTTTGCCATGCAACTGCACTCGAGACCACACGTCTCCTCCCGGCCTGCTGAGAAACAGGCCGCCGTGCAGGCCCTTCGTAACACTTCTTGGCATGTAAACACCAAGGCGACACGCTGTCCTCTTCCTTGGAAACCTACGTTGCCACAGCTTGCCAAACGCTACCGAAGGCAGTCCTAACCAGTCTCGTGTGCTGCGCAACTTTGATTCGGTTACGAAAAGCCACCTGCGTTGAGGTGAACACTCTGCTCAGCGTTCTTTCCGGGAGCTCACAATCGCCCCCTCTCTAGGTTAAGCAGGATGTCGAGGTGAGGTCCAAACTGAGCAAAGAGCACAATTGCTCACTTTGCAGTGGTAGTCGTCGTAAGAGGCATTGCCTACTAGGCCTTGCTAAGGTCTTCGTTCTGTTAGGGAAGTCGCCACACTTAGACGCCTGTAAAGGAAACTTTATTCAGCGAAGTTCCCAGTGTCTTGCGACGGTGTCCCTTCGCAGGGCCAATACAGCAGGGACTTAGGTTTGCTGCTAACTAGGCTAGGTGACCCTGCATACAGAAACAGGCTTTTCCCTTTGGAAGCTTGGATCCCGGTTTCTCAGGGGCTGCTTACAAGACCCTGCTATTGCCCAGCATCTGTCCTCTGCCCCTACGCCTGGGTAGGAAGCGAGTATTTTAGCCTGAGAAGCAGGGCTCTTGCAATTCTGGAGGAGAGCTAATCCTGCAGCCCACGTTCGTCCTGGGAAACCGCAAGGCGACCCTTGGCCTCAGTGTAGTGGCGAAATGGCCGCCGGACAGGTCTTGCCTGCCGCGGTTTCCGTGAGTTCTCCACCGTCTTCGGGCTTAAATGGAGAGCGAGGAGAGCTGTCGGCTCTCACAGAACTCTGGCCACCGCACTGTTTGCCATGCAACTGCACTCGAGACCACACGTCTCCTCCCGGCCTGCTGAGAAACAGGCATCCGTGTAGGCCCTTGTTAACATTTCCTGGCGTGCAGAGTCCAAGGCGACACAATGTCCTCTTCCTTGGAAACCCACGTTGCTACAGCTTGCCAAACGCTACCGAAGGCAGTCCTAACCAGTCTCGTGTGCTGCGCAACTTTGATTCGGTTACGGAAAGCCACCTGCGTTGAGGTGAACACTCTGCTCAGCGTTCTTTCCGGGAGCTCACAATCGCCCCCTCTCTAGCTTAAGCAGGATGTCGAGGTGAGGTCCAAACTGAGCAAAGAGCACAATTGCTCACTTTGCAGTGGTAGTCGTCGTAAGAGGCATTGCCTACTAGGCCTTGCTAAGGTCTTCGTTCTGTTAGGGAAGTCGCCACACTTAGACGCCTGTAAAGGAAACTTTATTCAGCGAAGTTCCCAGTGTCTTGCGACGGTGTCCCTTCGCAGGGCCAATACAGCAGGGACTTAGGTTTGCTGCTAACTAGGCTAGGTGACCCTGCATACAGAAGCAGGCTTTTCCCTTTGGAAGCTTGGATCCCGCTTTCTCAGGGGCTGCTTGCAAGACCCTGCTATTGCCCAGCATCTATCCTCTGCCCCTACGCCTGGGTAGGAAGCGAGTATTTTAGCCTGAGAAGCAGGGCTCTTGCAACTCTGGAGGAGAGCTAATCCTGCAGCCCACGTTCGTCCTGGGAAACCGCAAGGCGAGGCTTGGCCTCAGTGTAGTGGCGAAATGGCCGCCGGACAGGTCTTGCCTGCCGCGGTTTCCGTGAGTTCTCCACCGTCTTCGGGCTTAAATGGAGAGCGAGGAGAGCTGTCGGCTCTCACAGAACTCTGGCCTCCGCACTGTTTGCCATGCAACTGCACTCGAGACCACACGTCTCCTCCCGGCCTGCTGAGAAACAGGCCGCCGTGCAGGCCCTTCGTAACACTTCTTGGCATGTAAACACCAAGGCGACACGCTGTCCTCTTCCTTGGAAACCTACGTTGCCCCAGCTTGCCAACGCTCACGAAGGCAGTCCGAGCCCGTCTCATGTGCTGGGCCACTTGCATTCAGTGAGGAAAAGCCACCTGCATTGAGGTGAACAGTCTGCTCAGCGTTCTTTCCGGGAGCTCACACTTGCCGCCTCTCTAGGTTAAGCAGGAAGTCGTAGTGAGGACCAACCTGAGCAAAGAGCACAATTCCTCACGTTACACTGGTAGTCGTCGTAAGAGGAATTGCCAACTACGCCTGGCTGAGGCCTTCCCTGTGTTAAGGAACCAGCCACACTTAGAGGCCTTGAAAGGACAATTTATTCAGCGAAGTTCCCATTGTTTGGCGATGGTCAACCTTTGCAGCGCCAATACTGCAGGGACTTAGGTTTGCTGCTAACAGGGCTAGGTGACCCTGCATACAGAAGCAGGCGTTTCCCTTTGGAAGCTTGGATCCCGGTTTCTCAGGGGCTGCTTGCAAGACCCTGCTATTGCCCAGCATCTGTCCTCTGCCCCTACGCCCGGGTAGGAAGGAGTATTTTAGCCTGAGAAGCAGGGCTCTTGCAACTCTGGAGGAGAGCTAATCCTGCAGCCCACGTTCGTCCTGGGAAACCGCAAGGCGACCCTTGGCCTCAGTGTAGAGGCTAAATGGCCGCCGGACAGGTCTTGCCTGCCGCGGTTTCCGTGAGTTCTCCACCGTCTTCGGGCTTAAATGGAGAGCTGTCGGCTCTCACAGAACTCTGGCCTCCGCACTGTTTGCCATGCAACTGCACTCGAGACCACACGTCTCCTCCCGGCCTGCTGAGAAACAGGCATCCGTGTAGGCCCTTGTTAACATTTCCTGGCGTGCAGAGTCCAAGGCGACACGCTGTCCTCTTCCTTGGAAACCTACGTTGCCACAGCTTGCCAAACGCTACCGAAGGCAGTCCTAACCAGTCTCGTGTGCTGCGCAACTTTGATTCGGTTACGAAAAGCCACCTGCGTTGAGGTGAACACTCTGCTCAGCGTTCTTTCCGGGAGCTCACAATCGCCCCCTCTCTAGGTTAAGCAGGATGTCGAGGTGAGGTCCAAACTGAGCAAAGAGCACAATTGCTCACTTTGCAGTGGTAGTCGTCGTAAGAGGCATTGCCTACTAGGCCTTGCTAAGGTCTTCGTTCTGTTAGGGAAGTCGCCACACTTAGACGCCTGTAAAGGAAACTTTATTCAGCGAAGTTCCCAGTGTCTTGCGACGGTGTCCCTTCGCAGGGCCAATACAGCAGGGACTTAGGTTTGCTGCTAACTAGGCTAGGTGACCCTGCATACAGAAACAGGCTTTTCCCTTTGGAAGCTTGGATCCCGGTTTCTCAGGGGCTGCTTACAAGACCCTGCTATTGCCCAGCATCTGTCCTCTGCCCCTACGCCTGGGTAGGAAGCGAGTATTTTAGCCTGAGAAGCAGGGCTCTTGCAATTCTGGAGGAGAGCTAATCCTGCAGCCCACGTTCGTCCTGGGAAACCGCAAGGTGACCCTTGGCCTCAGTGTAGTGGCGAAATGGCCGCCGGACAGGTCTTGCCTGCCGCGGTTTCCGTGAGTTCTCCACCGTCTTCGGGCTTAAATGGAGAGCGAGGAGAGCTGTCGGCTCTCACAGAACTCTGGCCACCGCACTGTTTGCCATGCAACTGCACTCGAGACCACACGTCTCCTCCCGGCCTGCTGAGAAACAGGCATCCGTGTAGGCCCTTGTTAACATTTCCTGGCGTGCAGAGTCCAAGGCGACACAATGTCCTCTTCCTTGGAAACCCACGTTGCTACAGCTTGCCAAACGCTACCGAAGGCAGTCCTAACCAGTCTCGTGTGCTGCGCAACTTTGATTCGGTTACGGAAAGCCACCTGCGTTGAGGTGAACACTCTGCTCAGCGTTCTTTCCGGGAGCTCACAATCGCCCCCTCTCTAGCTTAAGCAGGATGTCGAGGTGAGGTCCAAACTGAGCAAAGAGCACAATTGCTCACTTTGCAGTGGTAGTCGTCGTAAGAGGCATTGCCTACTAGGCCTTGCTAAGGTCTTCGTTCTGTTAGGGAAGTCGCCACACTTAGACGCCTGTAAAGGAAACTTTATTCAGCGAAGTTCCCAGTGTCTTGCGACGGTGTCCCTTCGCAGGGCCAATACAGCAGGGACTTAGGTTTGCTGCTAACTAGGCTAGGTGACCCTGCATACAGAAGCAGGCTTTTCCCTTTGGAAGCTTGGATCCCGCTTTCTCAGGGGCTGCTTGCAAGACCCTGCTATTGCCCAGCATCTATCCTCTGCCCCTACGCCTGGGTAGGAAGCGAGTATTTTAGCCTGAGAAGCAGGGCTCTTGCAACTCTGGAGGAGAGCTAATCCTGCAGCCCACGTTCGTCCTGGGAAACCGCAAGGCGAGGCTTGGCCTCAGTGTAGTGGCGAAATGGCCGCCGGACAGGTCTTGCCTGCCGCGGTTTCCGTGAGTTCTCCACCGTCTTCGGGCTTAAATGGAGAGCGAGGAGAGCTGTCGGCTCTCACAGAACTCTGGCCTCCGCACTGTTTGCCATGCAACTGCACTCGAGACCACACGTCTCCTCCCGGCCTGCTGAGAAACAGGCCGCCGTGCAGGCCCTTCGTAACACTTCTTGTCATGTAAACACCAAGGCGACACGCTGTCCTCTTCCTTGGAAACCTACGTTGCCCCAGCTTGCCAACGCTCACGAAGGCAGTCCGAGCCCGTCTCATGTGCTGGGCCACTTGCATTCAGTGAGGAAAAGCCACCTGCATTGAGGTGAACAGTCTGCTCAGCGTTCTTTCCGGGAGCTCACACTTGCCGCCTCTCTAGGTTAAGCAGGAAGTCGTAGTGAGGACCAACCTGAGCAAAGAGCACAATTCCTCACGTTACACTGGTAGCCGTCGTAAGAGGAATTGCCAACTACGCCTGGCTGAGGCCTTCCCTGTGTTAAGGAACCAGCCACACTTAGAGGCCTTGAAAGGACAATTTATTCAGCGAAGTTCCCATTGTTTGGCGATGGTCAACCTTTGCAGCGCCAATACTGCAGGGACTTAGGTTTGCTGCTAACAGGGCTAGGTGACCCTGCATACAGAAGCAGGCGTTTCCCTTTGGAAGCTTGGATCCCGGTTTCTCAGGGGCTGCTTGCAAGACCCTGCTATTGCCCAGCATCTGTCCTCTGCCCCTACGCCCGGGTAGGAAGGAGTATTTTAGCCTGAGAAGCAGGGCTCTTGCAACTCTGGAGGAGAGCTAATCCTGCAGCCCACGTTCGTCCTGGGAAACCGCAAGGCGACCCTTGGCCTCAGTGTAGAGGCTAAATGGCCGCCGGACAGGTCTTGCCTGCCGCGGTTTCCGTGAGTTCTCCACCGTCTTCGGGCTTAAATGGAGAGCTGTCGGCTCTCACAGAACTCTGGCCTCCGCACTGTTTGCCATGCAACTGCACTCGAGACCACACGTCTCCTCCCGGCCTGCTGAGAAACAGGCATCCGTGTAGGCCCTTGTTAACATTTCCTGGCGTGCAGAGTCCAAGGCGACACGCTGTCCTCTTCCTTGGAAACCTACGTTGCCACAGCTTGCCAAACGCTACCGAAGGCAGTCCTAACCAGTCTCGTGTGCTGCGCAACTTTGATTCGGTTACGAAAAGCCACCTGCGTTGAGGTGAACACTCTGCTCAGCGTTCTTTCCGGGAGCTCACAATCGCCCCCTCTCTAGGTTAAGCAGGATGTCGAGGTGAGGTCCAAACTGAGCAAAGAGCACAATTGCTCACTTTGCAGTGGTAGTCGTCGTAAGAGGCATTGCCTACTAGGCCTTGCTAAGGTCTTCGTTCTGTTAGGGAAGTCGCCACACTTAGACGCCTGTAAAGGAAACTTTATTCAGCGAAGTTCCCAGTGTCTTGCGACGGTGTCCCTTCGCAGGGCCAATACAGCAGGGACTTAGGTTTGCTGCTAACTAGGCTAGGTGACCCTGCATACAGAAACAGGCTTTTCCCTTTGGAAGCTTGGATCCCGGTTTCTCAGGGGCTGCTTGCAAGACCCTGCTATTGCCCAGCATCTGTCCTCTGCCCCTACGCCTGGGTAGGAAGCGAGTATTTTAGCCTGAGAAGCAGGGCTCTTGCAATTCTGGAGGAGAGCTAATCCTGCAGCCCACGTTCGTCCTGGGAAACCGCAAGGTGACCCTTGGCCTCAGTGTAGTGGCGAAATGGCCGCCGGACAGGTCTTGCCTGCCGCGGTTTCCGTGAGTTCTCCACCGTCTTCGGGCTTAAATGGAGAGCGAGGAGAGCTGTCGGCTCTCACAGAACTCTGGCCACCGCACTGTTTGCCATGCAACTGCACTCGAGACCACACGTCTCCTCCCGGCCTGCTGAGAAACAGGCATCCGTGTAGGCCCTTGTTAACATTTCCTGGCGTGCAGAGTCCAAGGCGACACAATGTCCTCTTCCTTGGAAACCCACGTTGCTACAGCTTGCCAAACGCTACCGAAGGCAGTCCTAACCAGTCTCGTGTGCTGCGCAACTTTGATTCGGTTACGGAAAGCCACCTGCGTTGAGGTGAACACTCTGCTCAGCGTTCTTTCCGGGAGCTCACAATCGCCCCCTCTCTAGCTTAAGCAGGATGTCGAGGTGAGGTCCAAACTGAGCAAAGAGCACAATTGCTCACTTTGCAGTGGTAGTCGTCGTAAGAGGCATTGCCTACTAGGCCTTGCTAAGGTCTTCGTTCTGTTAGGGAAGTCGCCACACTTAGACGCCTGTAAAGGAAACTTTATTCAGCGAAGTTCCCAGTGTCTTGCGACGGTGTCCCTTCGCAGGGCCAATACAGCAGGGACTTAGGTTTGCTGCTAACTAGGCTAGGTGACCCTGCATACAGAAGCAGGCTTTTCCCTTTGGAAGCTTGGATCCCGGTTTCTCAGGGGCTGCTTGCAAGACCCTGCTATTGCCCAGCATCTATCCTCTGCCCCTACGCCTGGGTAGGAAGCGAGTATTTTAGCCTGAGAAGCAGGGCTCTTGCAACTCTGGAGGAGAGCTAATCCTGCAGCCCACGTTCGTCCTGGGAAACCGCAAGGCGAGGCTTGGCCTCAGTGTAGTGGCGAAATGGCCGCCGGACAGGTCTTGCCTGCCGCGGTTTCCGTGAGTTCTCCACCGTCTTCGGGCTTAAATGGAGAGCGAGGAGAGCTGTCGGCTCTCACAGAACTCTGGCCTCCGCACTGTTTGCCATGCAACTGCACTCGAGACCACACGTCTCCTCCCGGCCTGCTGAGAAACAGGCCGCCGTGCAGGCCCTTCGTAACACTTCTTGGCATGTAAACACCAAGGCGACACGCTGTCCTCTTCCTTGGAAACCTACGTTGCCCCAGCTTGCCAACGCTCACGAAGGCAGTCCGAGCCCGTCTCATGTGCTGGGCCACTTGCATTCAGTGAGGAAAAGCCACCTGCATTGAGGTGAACAGTCTGCTCAGCGTTCTTTCCGGGAGCTCACACTTGCCGCCTCTCTAGGTTAAGCAGGAAGTCGTAGTGAGGACCAACCTGAGCAAAGAGCACAATTCCTCACGTTACACTGGTAGTCGTCGTAAGAGGAATTGCCAACTACGCCTGGCTGAGGCCTTCCCTGTGTTAAGGAACCAGCCACACTTAGAGGCCTTGAAAGGACAATTTATTCAGCGAAGTTCCCATTGTTTGGCGATGGTCAACCTTTGCAGCGCCAATACTGCAGGGACTTAGGTTTGCTGCTAACAGGGCTAGGTGACCCTGCATACAGAAGCAGGCGTTTCCCTTTGGAAGCTTGGATCCCGGTTTCTCAGGGGCTGCTTGCAAGACCCTGCTATTGCCCAGCATCTGTCCTCTGCCCCTACGCCCGGGTAGGAAGGAGTATTTTAGCCTGAGAAGCAGGGTTCTTGCAACTCTGGAGGAGAGCTAATCCTGCAGCCCACGTTCGTCCTGGGAAACCGCAAGGCGACCCTTGGCCTCAGTGTAGAGGCTAAATGGCCGCCGGACAGGTCTTGCCTGCCGCGGTTTCCGTGAGTTCTCCACCGTCTTCGGGCTTAAATGGAGAGCTGTCGGCTCTCACAGAACTCTGGCCTCCGCACTGTTTGCCATGCAACTGCACTCGAGACCACACGTCTCCTCCCGGCCTGCTGAGAAACAGGCATCCGTGTAGGCCCTTGTTAACATTTCCTGGCGTGCAGAGTCCAAGGCGACACGCTGTCCTCTTCCTTGGAAACCTACGTTGCCACAGCTTGCCAAACGCTACCGAAGGCAGTCCTAACCAGTCTCGTGTGCTGCGCAACTTTGATTCGGTTACGAAAAGCCACCTGCGTTGAGGTGAACACTCTGCTCAGCGTTCTTTCCGGGAGCTCACAATCGCCCCCTCTCTAGCTTAAGCAGGATGTCGAGGTGAGGTCCAAACTGAGCAAAGAGCACAATTGCTCACTTTGCAGTGGTAGTCGTCGTAAGAGGCATTGCCTACTAGGCCTTGCTAAGGTCTTCGTTCTGTTAGGGAAGTCGCCACACTTAGACGCCTGTAAAGGAAACTTTATTCAGCGAAGTTCCCAGTGTCTTGCGACGGTGTCCCTTCGCAGGGCCAATACAGCAGGGACTTAGGTTTGCTGCTAACTAGGCTAGGTGACCCTGCATACAGAAACAGGCTTTTCCCTTTGGAAGCTTGGATCCCGGTTTCTCAGGGGCTGCTTGCAAGACCCTGCTATTGCCCAGCATCTGTCCTCTGCCCCTACGCCTGGGTAGGAAGCGAGTATTTTAGCCTGAGAAGCAGGGCTCTTGCAATTCTGGAGGAGAGCTAATCCTGCAGCCCACGTTCGTCCTGGGAAACCGCAAGGTGACCCTTGGTCTCAGTGTAGTGGCGAAATGGCCGCCGGACAGGTCTTGCCTGCCGCGGTTTCCGTGAGTTCTCCACCGTCTTCGGGCTTAAATGGAGAGCGAGGAGAGCTGTCGGCTCTCACAGAACTCTGGCCACCGCACTGTTTGCCATGCAACTGCACTCGAGACCACACGTCTCCTCCCGGCCTGCTGAGAAACAGGCATCCGTGTAGGCCCTTGTTAACATTTCCTGGCGTGCAGAGTCCAAGGCGACACAATGTCCTCTTCCTTGGAAACCCACGTTGCTACAGCTTGCCAAACGCTACCGAAGGCAGTCCTAACCAGTCTCGTGTGCTGCGCAACTTTGATTCGGTTACGGAAAGCCACCTGCGTTGAGGTGAACACTCTGCTCAGCGTTCTTTCCGGGAGCTCACAATCGCCCCCTCTCTAGCTTAAGCAGGATGTCGAGGTGAGGTCCAAACTGAGCAAAGAGCACAATTGCTCACTTTGCAGTGGTAGTCGTCGTAAGAGGCATTGCCTACTAGGCCTTGCTAAGGTCTTCGTTCTGTTAGGGAAGTCGCCACACTTAGACGCCTGTAAAGGAAACTTTATTCAGCGAAGTTCCCAGTGTCTTGCGACGGTGTCCCTTCGCAGGGCCAATACAGCAGGGACTTAGGTTTGCTGCTAACTAGGCTAGGTGACCCTGCATACAGAAGCAGGCTTTTCCCTTTGGAAGCTTGGATCCCGGTTTCTCAGGGGCTGCTTGCAAGACCCTGCTATTGCCCAGCATCTATCCTCTGCCCCTACGCCTGGGTAGGAAGCGAGTATTTTAGCCTGAGAAGCAGGGCTCTTGCAACTCTGGAGGAGAGCTAATCCTGCAGCCCACATTCGTCCTGGGAAACCGCAAGGCGAGGCTTGGCCTCAGTGTAGTGGCGAAATGGCCGCCGGACAGGTCTTGCCTGCCGCGGTTTCCGTGAGTTCTCCACCGTCTTCGGGCTTAAATGGAGAGCGAGGAGAGCTGTCGGCTCTCACAGAACTCTGGCCTCCGCACTGTTTGCCATGCAACTGCACTCGAGACCACACGTCTCCTCCCGGCCTGCTGAGAAACAGGCCGCCGTGCAGGCCCTTCGTAACACTTCTTGTCATGTAAACACCAAGGCGACACGCTGTCCTCTTCCTTGGAAACCCACGTTGCCCCAGCTTGCCAACGCTCACGAAGGCAGTCCGAGCCCGTCTCATGTGCTGGGCCACTTGCATTCAGTGAGGAAAAGCCACCTGCATTGAGGTGAACAGTCTGCTCAGCGTTCTTTCCGGGAGATCACACTTGCCGCCTCTCTAGGTTAAGCAGGAAGTCGTAGTGAGGACCAACCTGAGCAAAGAGCACAATTCCTCACGTTACACTGGTAGTCGTCGTAAGAGGAATTGCCAACTACGCCTGGCTGAGGCCTTCCCTGTGTTAAGGAACCAGCCACACTTAGAGGCCTTGAAAGGACAATTTATTCAGCGAAGTTCCCATTGTTTGGCGATGGTCAACCTTTGCAGCGCCAATACTGCAGGGACTTAGGTTTGCTGCTAACAGGGCTAGGTGACCCTGCATACAGAAGCAGGCGTTTCCCTTTGGAAGCTTGGATCCCGGTTTCTCAGGGGCTGCTTGCAAGACCCTGCTATTGCCCAGCATCTGTCCTCTGCCCCTACGCCCGGGTAGGAAGGAGTATTTTAGCCTGAGAAGCAGGGCTCTTGCAACTCTGGAGGAGAGCTAATCCTGCAGCCCACGTTCGTCCTGGGAAACCGCAAGGCGACCCTTGGCCTCAGTGTAGAGGCTAAATGGCCGCCGGACAGGTCTTGCCTGCCGCGGTTTCTGTGAGTTCTCCACCGTCTTCGGGCTTAAATGGAGAGCTGTCGGCTCTCACAGAACTCTGGCCTCCGCACTGTTTGCCATGCAACTGCACTCGAGACCACACGTCTCCTCCCGGCCTGCTGAGAAACAGGCCGCCGTGCAGGCCCTTCGTAACACTTCTTGGCATGTAAACACCAAGGCGACACGCTGTCCTCTTCCTTGGAAACCTACGTTGCCACAGCTTGCCAAACGCTACCGAAGGCAGTCCTAACCAGTCTCGTGTGCTGCGCAACTTTGATTCGGTTACGAAAAGCCACCTGCGTTGAGGTGAACACTCTGCTCAGCGTTCTTTCCGGGAGCTCACAATCGCCCCCTCTCTAGGTTAAGCAGGATGTCGAGGTGAGGTCCAAACTGAGCAAAGAGCACAATTGCTCACTTTGCAGTGGTAGTCGTCGTAAGAGGCATTGCCTACTAGGCCTTGCTAAGGTCTTCGTTCTGTTAGGGAAGTCGCCACACTTAGACGCCTGTAAAGGAAACTTTATTCAGCGAAGTTCCCAGTGTCTTGCGACGGTGTCCCTTCGCAGGGCCAATACAGCAGGGACTTAGGTTTGCTGCTAACTAGGCTAGGTGACCCTGCATACAGAAACAGGCTTTTCCCTTTGGAAGCTTGGATCCCGGTTTCTCAGGGGCTGCTTGCAAGACCCTGCTATTGCCCAGCATCTGTCCTCTGCCCCTACGCCTGGGTAGGAAGCGAGTATTTTAGCCTGAGAAGCAGGGCTCTTGCAATTCTGGAGGAGAGCTAATCCTGCAGCCCACGTTCGTCCTGGGAAACCGCAAGGTGACCCTTGGCCTCAGTGTAGTGGCGAAATGGCCGCCGGACAGGTCTTGCCTGCCGCGGTTTCCGTGAGTTCTCCACCGTCTTCGGGCTTAAATGGAGAGCTGTCGGCTCTCACAGAACTCTGGCCTCCGCACTGTTTGCCATGCAACTGCACTCGAGACCACACGTCTCCTCCCGGCCTGCTGAGAAACAGGCCGCCGTGCAGGCCCTTCGTAACACTTCTTGGCATGTAAACACCAAGGCGACACGCTGTCCTCTTCCTTGGAAACCTACGTTGCCACAGCTTGCCAAACACTACCGAAGGCAGTCCTAACCAGTCTCGTGTGCTGCGCAACTTTGATTCGGTTACGAAAAGCCACCTGCGTTGAGGTGAACACTCTGCTCAGCGTTCTTTCCGGGAGCTCACAATCGCCCCCTCTCTAGGTTAAGCAGGATGTCGAGGTGAGGTCCAAACTGAGCAAAGAGCACAATTGCTCACTTTGCAGTGGTAGTCGTCGTAAGAGGCATTGCCTACTAGGCCTTGCTAAGGTCTTCGTTCTGTTAGGGAAGTCGCCACACTTAGACGCCTGTAAAGGAAACTTTATTCAGCGAAGTTCCCAGTGTCTTGCGACGGTGTCCCTTCGCAGGGCCAATACAGCAGGGACTTAGGTTTGCTGCTAACTAGGCTAGGTGACCCTGCATACAGAAACAGGCTTTTCCCTTTGGAAGCTTGGATCCCGGTTTCTCAGGGGCTGCTTGCAAGACCCTGCTATTGCCCAGCATCTGTCCTCTGCCCCTACGCCTGGGTAGGAAGCGAGTATTTTAGCCTGAGAAGCAGGGCTCTTGCAATTCTGGAGGAGAGCTAATCCTGCAGCCCACGTTCGTCCTGGGAAACCGCAAGGTGACCCTTGGCCTCAGTGTAGTGGCGAAATGGCCGCCGGACAGGTCTTGCCTGCCGCGGTTTCCGTGAGTTCTCCACCGTCTTCGGGCTTAAATGGAGAGCGAGGAGAGCTGTCGGCTCTCACAGAACTCTGGCCACCGCACTGTTTGCCATGCAACTGCACTCGAGACCACACGTCTCCTCCCGGCCTGCTGAGAAACAGGCATCCGTGTAGGCCCTTGTTAACATTTCCTGGCGTGCAGAGTCCAAGGCGACACAATGTCCTCTTCCTTGGAAACCCACGTTGCTACAGCTTGCCAAACGCTACCGAAGGCAGTCCTAACCAGTCTCGTGTGCTGCGCAACTTTGATTCGGTTACGGAAAGCCACCTGCGTTGAGGTGAACACTCTGCTCAGCGTTCTTTCCGGGAGCTCACAATCGCCCCCTCTCTAGCTTAAGCAGGATGTCGAGGTGAGGTCCAAACTGAGCAAAGAGCACAATTGCTCACTTTGCAGTGGTAGTCGTCGTAAGAGGCATTGCCTACTAGGCCTTGCTAAGGTCTTCGTTCTGTTAGGGAAGTCGCCACACTTAGACGCCTGTAAAGGAAACTTTATTCAGCGAAGTTCCCAGTGTCTTGCGACGGTGTCCCTTCGCAGGGCCAATACAGCAGGGACTTAGGTTTGCTGCTAACTAGGCTAGGTGACCCTGCATACAGAAGCAGGCTTTTCCCTTTGGAAGCTTGGATCCCGGTTTCTCAGGGGCTGCTTGCAAGACCCTGCTATTGCCCAGCATCTATCCTCTGCCCCTACGCCTGGGTAGGAAGCGAGTATTTTAGCCTGAGAAGCAGGGCTCTTGCAACTCTGGAGGAGAGCTAATCCTGCAGCCCACGTTCGTCCTGGGAAACCGCAAGGCGAGGCTTGGCCTCAGTGTAGTGGCGAAATGGCCGCCGGACAGGTCTTGCCTGCCGCGGTTTCCGTGAGTTCTCCACCGTCTTCGGGCTTAAATGGAGAGCGAGGAGAGCTGTCGGCTCTCACAGAACTCTGGCCTCCGCACTGTTTGCCATGCAACTGCACTCGAGACCACACGTCTCCTCCCGGCCTGCTGAGAAACAGGCCGCCGTGCAGGCCCTTCGTAACACTTCTTGTCATGTAAACACCAAGGCGACACGCTGTCCTCTTCCTTGGAAACCTACGTTGCCCCAGCTTGCCAACGCTCACGAAGGCAGTCCGAGCCCGTCTCATGTGCTGGGCCACTTGCATTCAGTGAGGAAAAGCCACCTGCATTGAGGTGAACAGTCTGCTCAGCGTTCTTTCCGGGAGATCACACTTGCCGCCTCTCTAGGTTAAGCAGGAAGTCGTAGTGAGGACCAACCTGAGCAAAGAGCACAATTCCTCACGTTACACTGGTAGTCGTCGTAAGAGGAATTGCCAACTACGCCTGGCTGAGGCCTTCCCTGTGTTAAGGAACCAGCCACACTTAGAGGCCTTGAAAGGACAATTTATTCAGCGAAGTTCCCATTGTTTGGCGATGGTCAACCTTTGCAGCGCCAATACTGCAGGGACTTAGGTTTGCTGCTAACAGGGCTAGGTGACCCTGCATACAGAAGCAGGCGTTTCCCTTTGGAAGCTTGGATCCCGGTTTCTCAGGGGCTGCTTGCAAGACCCTGCTATTGCCCAGCATCTGTCCTCTGCCCCTACGCCCGGGTAGGAAGGAGTATTTTAGCCTGAGAAGCAGGGCTCTTGCAACTCTGGAGGAGAGCTAATCCTGCAGCCCACGTTCGTCCTGGGAAACCGCAAGGCGACCCTTGGCCTCAGTGTAGAGGCTAAATGGCCGCCGGACAGGTCTTGCCTGCCGCGGTTTCCGTGAGTTCTCCACCATCTTCGGGCTTAAATGGAGAGCTGTCGGCTCTCACAGAACTCTGGCCTCCGCACTGTTTGCCATGCAACTGCACTCGAGACCACACGTCTCCTCCCGGCCTGCTGAGAAACAGGCATCCGTGTAGGCCCTTGTTAACATTTCCTGGCGTGCAGAGTCCAAGGCGACACGCTGTCCTCTTCCTTGGAAACCTACGTTGCCACAGCTTGCCAAACGCTACCGAAGGCAGTCCTAACCAGTCTCGTGTGCTGCGCAACTTTGATTCGGTTACGAAAAGCCACCTGCGTTGAGGTGAACACTCTGCTCAGCGTTCTTTCCGGGAGCTCACAATCGCCCCCTCTCTAGGTTAAGCAGGATGTCGAGGTGAGGTCCAAACTGAGCAAAGAGCACAATTGCTCACTTTGCAGTGGTAGTCGTCGTAAGAGGCATTGCCTACTAGGCCTTGCTAAGGTCTTCGTTCTGTTAGGGAAGTCGCCACACTTAGACGCCTGTAAAGGAAACTTTATTCAGCGAAGTTCCCAGTGTCTTGCGACGGTGTCCCTTCGCAGGGCCAATACAGCAGGGACTTAGGTTTGCTGCTAACTAGGCTAGGTGACCCTGCATACAGAAACAGGCTTTTCCCTTTGGAAGCTTGGATCCCGGTTTCTCAGGGGCTGCTTGCAAGACCCTGCTATTGCCCAGCATCTGTCCTCTGCCCCTACGCCTGGGTAGGAAGCGAGTATTTTAGCCTGAGAAGCAGGGCTCTTGCAATTCTGGAGGAGAGCTAATCCTGCAGCCCACGTTCGTCCTGGGAAACCGCAAGGTGACCCTTGGCCTCAGTGTAGTGGCGAAATGGCCGCCGGACAGGTCTTGCCTGCCGCGGTTTCCGTGAGTTCTCCACCGTCTTCGGGCTTAAATGGAGAGCTGTCGGCTCTCACAGAACTCTGGCCTCCGCACTGTTTGCCATGCAACTGCACTC
Source organism: Grampus griseus (assembly GCF_964374135.1). NCBI lineage: Eukaryota > Metazoa > Chordata > Mammalia > Artiodactyla > Delphinidae > Grampus > Grampus griseus. The sequence goes on along the minus strand of NW_028133254.1, from coordinate 320,535 downwards.
GAGACCACACGTCTCCTCCCGGCCTGCTGAGAAACAGGCCGCCGTGCAGGCCCTTCGTAACACTTCTTGGCATGTAAACACCAAGGCGACACGCTGTCCTCTTCCTTGGAAACCTACGTTGCCACAGCTTGCCAAACGCTACCGAAGGCAGTCCTAACCAGTCTCGTGTGCTGCGCAACTTTGATTCGGTTACGGAAAGCCACCTGCGTTGAGGTGAACACTCTGCTCAGCGTTCTTTCCGGGAGCTCACAATCGCCCCCTCTCTAGGTTAAGCAGGATGTCGAGGTGAGGTCCAAACTGAGCAAAGAGCACAATTGCTCACTTTGCAGTGGTAGTCATCGTAAGAGGCATTGCCTACTAGGCCTTGCTAAGGTCTTCGTTCTGTTAGGGAAGTCGCCACACTTAGACGCCTGTAAAGGAAACTTTATTCAGCGAAGTTCCCAGTGTCTTGCGACGGTGTCCCTTCGCAGGGCCAATACAGCAGGGACTTAGGTTTGCTGCTAACTAGGCTAGGTGACCCTGCATACAGAAACAGGCTTTTCCCTTTGGAAGCTTGGATCCCGGTTTCTCAGGGGCTGCTTGCAAGACCCTGCTATTGCCCAGCATCTGTCCTCTGCCCCTACGCCTGGGTAGGAAGCGAGTATTTTAGCCTGAGAAGCAGGGCTCTTGCAATTCTGGAGGAGAGCTAATCCTGCAGCCCACGTTCGTCCTGGGAAACCGCAAGGTGACCCTTGGCCTCAGTGTAGTGGCGAAATGGCCGCCGGACAGGTCTTGCCTGCCGCGGTTTCCGTGAGTTCTCCACCGTCTTCGGGCTTAAATGGAGAGCGAGGAGAGCTGTCGGCTCTCACAGAACTCTGGCCACCGCACTGTTTGCCATGCAACTGCACTCGAGACCACACGTCTCCTCCCGGCCTGCTGAGAAACAGGCATCCGTGTAGGCCCTTGTTAACATTTCCTGGCGTGCAGAGTCCAAGGCGACACAATGTCCTCTTCCTTGGAAACCCACGTTGCTACAGCTTGCCAAACGCTACCGAAGGCAGTCCTAACCAGTCTCGTGTGCTGCGCAACTTTGATTCGGTTACGGAAAGCCACCTGCGTTGAGGTGAACACTCTGCTCAGCGTTCTTTCCGGGAGCTCACAATCGCCCCCTCTCTAGCTTAAGCAGGATGTCGAGGTGAGGTCCAAACTGAGCAAAGAGCACAATTGCTCACTTTGCAGTGGTAGTCGTCGTAAGAGGCATTGCCTACTAGGCCTTGCTAAGGTCTTCGTTCTGTTAGGGAAGTCGCCACACTTAGACGCCTGTAAAGGAAACTTTATTCAGCGAAGTTCCCAGTGTCTTGCGACGGTGTCCCTTCGCAGGGCCAATACAGCAGGGACTTAGGTTTGCTGCTAACTAGGCTAGGTGACCCTGCATACAGAAGCAGGCTTTTCCCTTTGGAAGCTTGGATCCCGGTTTCTCAGGGGCTGCTTGCAAGACCCTGCTATTGCCCAGCATCTATCCTCTGCCCCTACGCCTGGGTAGGAAGCGAGTATTTTAGCCTGAGAAGCAGGGCTCTTGCAACTCTGGAGGAGAGCTAATCCTGCAGCCCACGTTCGTCCTGGGAAACCGCAAGGCGAGGCTTGGCCTCAGTGTAGTGGCGAAATGGCCGCCGGACAGGTCTTGCCTGCCGCGGTTTCCGTGAGTTCTCCACCGTCTTCGGGCTTAAATGGAGAGCGAGGAGAGCTGTCGGCTCTCACAGAACTCTGGCCTCCGCACTGTTTGCCATGCAACTGCACTCGAGACCACACGTCTCCTCCCGGCCTGCTGAGAAACAGGCCGCCGTGCAGGCCCTTCGTAACACTTCTTGTCATGTAAACACCAAGGCGACACGCTGTCCTCTTCCTTGGAAACCTACGTTGCCCCAGCTTGCCAACGCTCACGAAGGCAGTCCGAGCCCGTCTCATGTGCTGGGCCACTTGCATTCAGTGAGGAAAAGCCACCTGCATTGAGGTGAACAGTCTGCTCAGCGTTCTTTCCGGGAGATCACACTTGCCGCCTCTCTAGGTTAAGCAGGAAGTCGTAGTGAGGACCAACCTGAGCAAAGAGCACAATTCCTCACGTTACACTGGTAGTCGTCGTAAGAGGAATTGCCAACTACGCCTGGCTGAGGCCTTCCCTGTGTTAAGGAACCAGCCACACTTAGAGGCCTTGAAAGGACAATTTATTCAGCGAAGTTCCCATTGTTTGGCGATGGTCAACCTTTGCAGCACCAATACTGCAGGGACTTATGTTTGCTGCTAACAGGGCTAGGTGACCCTGCATACAGAAGCAGGCGTTTCCCTTTGGAAGCTTGGATCCCGGTTTCTCAGGGGCTGCTTGCAAGACCCTGCTATTGCCCAGCATCTGTCCTCTGCCCCTACGCCCGGGTAGGAAGGAGTATTTTAGCCTGAGAAGCAGGGCTCTTGCAACTCTGGAGGAGAGCTAATCCTGCAGCCCACGTTCGTCCTGGGAAACCGCAAGGCGACCCTTGGCCTCAGTGTAGAGGCTAAATGGCCGCCGGACAGGTCTTGCCTGCCGCGGTTTCCGTGAGTTCTCCACCGTCTTCGGGCTTAAATGGAGAGCTGTCGGCTCTCACAGAACTCTGGCCTCTGCACTGTTTGCCATGCAACTGCACTCGAGACCACACGTCTCCTCCCGGCCTGCTGAGAAACAGGCATCCGTGTAGGCCCTTGTTAACATTTCCTGGCGTGCAGAGTCCAAGGCGACACGCTGTCCTCTTCCTTGGAAACCTACGTTGCCACAGCTTGCCAAACGCTACCGAAGGCAGTCCTAACCAGTCTCGTGTGCTGCGCAACTTTGATTCGGTTACGAAAAGCCACCTGCGTTGAGGTGAACACTCTGCTCAGCGTTCTTTCCGGGAGCTCACAATCGCCCCCTCTCTAGGTTAAGCAGGATGTCGAGGTGAGGTCCAAACTGAGCAAAGAGCACAATTGCTCACTTTGCAGTGGTAGTCGTCGTAAGAGGCATTGCCTACTAGGCCTTGCTAAGGTCTTCGTTCTGTTAGGGAAGTCGCCACACTTAGACGCCTGTAAAGGAAACTTTATTCAGCGAAGTTCCCAGTGTCTTGCGACGGTGTCCCTTCGCAGGGCCAATACAGCAGGGACTTAGGTTTGCTGCTAACTAGGCTAGGTGACCCTGCATACAGAAACAGGCTTTTCCCTTTGGAAGCTTGGATCCCGGTTTCTCAGGGGCTGCTTGCAAGACCCTGCTATTGCCCAGCATCTGTCCTCTGCCCCTACGCCTGTGTAGGAAGCGAGTATTTTAGCCTGAGAAGCAGGGCTCTTGCAATTCTGGAGGAGAGCTAATCCTGCAGCCCACGTTCGTCCTGGGAAACCGCAAGGTGACCCTTGGCCTCAGTGTAGTGGCGAAATGGCCGCCGGACAGGTCTTGCCTGCCGCGGTTTCCGTGAGTTCTCCACCGTCTTCGGGCTTAAATGGAGAGCGAGGAGAGCTGTCGGCTCTCACAGAACTCTGGCCTCCGCACTGTTTGCCATGCAGCTGAACGCAAGACCACACGTCTCCTCCCGGCCTGCTGAGAAACAGGCCGCCGTGCAGGCCCTTTGTAACACTTCTTGGCATGTAGACTCCAAGGCGACACGCTGTCCTCTTCCTTGGAAACCTACGTTGCCCCAGCTTGCCAACGCTCACGAAGGCAGTCCGAGCCCGTCTCATGTGCTGGGCCACTTGCATTCAGTGAGGAAAAGCCACCTGCATTGAGGTGAACAGTCTGCTCAGCGTTCTTTCCGGGAGCTCACACTTGCCGCCTCTCTAGGTTAAGCAGGAAGTCGTAGTGAGGACCAACCTGAGCAAAGAGCACAATTCCTCACGTTACACTGGTAGTCGTCGTAAGAGGAATTGCCAACTACGCCTGGCTGAGGCCTTCCCTGTGTTAAGGAACCAGCCACACTTAGAGGCCTTGAAAGGACAATTTATTCAGCGAAGTTCCCATTGTTTGGCGATGGTCAACCTTTGCAGCGCCAATACTGCAGGGACTTAGGTTTGCTGCTAACAGGGCTAGGTGACCCTGCATACAGAAGCAGGCGTTTCCCTTTGGAAGCTTGGATCCCGGTTTCTCAGGGGCTGCTTGCAAGACCCTGCTATTGCCCAGCATCTGTCCTCTGCCCCTACGCCCGGGTAGGAAGGAGTATTTTAGCCTGAGAAGCAGGGCTCTTGCAACTCTGGAGGAGAGCTAATCCTGCAGCCCACGTTCTTCCTGGGAAACCGCAAGGCGACGCTTGGCCTCAGTGTAGTGGCGAAATGGCCGCCGGACAGGTCTTGCCTGCCGCGGTTTCCGTGAGTTCTCCACCGTCTTCGGGCTTAAATGGAGAGCTGTCGGCTCTCACAGAACTCTGGCCTCCGCACTGTTTGCCATGCAACTGCACTCGAGACCACACGTCTCCTCCCGGCCTGCTGAGAAACAGGCCGCCGTGCAGGCCCTTCGTAACACTTCTTGGCATGTAAACACCAAGGCGACACGCTGTCCTCTTCCTTGGAAACCTACGTTGCCACAGCTTGCCAAACGCTACCGAAGGCAGTCCTAACCAGTCTCGTGTGCTGCGCAACTTTGATTCGGTTACGGAAAGCCACCTGCGTTGAGGTGAACACTCTGCTCAGCGTTCTTTCCGGGAGCTCACAATCGACCCCTCTCTAGGTTAAGCAGGATGTCGAGGTGAGGTCCAAACTGAGCAAAGAGCACAATTGCTCACTTTGCAGTGGTAGTCGTCGTAAGAGGCATTGCCTACTAGGCCTTGCTAAGGTCTTCGTTCTGTTAGGGAAGTCGCCACACTTAGACGCCTGTAAAGGAAACTTTATTCAGCGAAGTTCCCAGTGTCTTGCGACGGTGTCCCTTCGCAGGGCCAATACAGCAGGGACTTAGGTTTGCTGCTAACTAGGCTAGGTGACCCTGCATACAGAAACAGGCTTTTCCCTTTGGAAGCTTGGATCCCGGTTTCTCAGGGGCTGCTTGCAAGACCCTGCTATTGCCCAGCATCTGTCCTCTGCCCCTACGCCTGGGTAGGAAGCGAGTATTTTAGCCTGAGAAGCAGGGCTCTTGCAATTCTGGAGGAGAGCTAATCCTGCAGCCCACGTTCGTCCTGGGAAACCGCAAGGTGACCCTTGGCCTCAGTGTAGTGGCGAAATGGCCGCCGGACAGGTCTTGCCTGCCGCGGTTTCCGTGAGTTCTCCACCGTCTTCGGGCTTAAATGGAGAGCGAGGAGAGCTGTCGGCTCTCACAGAACTCTGGCCTCCGCACTGTTTGCCATGCAACTGCACTCGAGACCACACGTCTCCTCCCGGCCTGCTGAGAAACAGGCATCCGTGTAGGCCCTTGTTAACATTTCCTGGCGTGCAGAGTCCAAGGCGACACGCTGTCCTCTTCCTTGGAAACCCACGTTGCTACAGCTTGCCAAACGCTACCGAAGGCAGTCCTAACCAGTCTCGTGTGCTGCGCAACTTTGATTCGGTTACGGAAAGCCACCTGCGTTGAGGTGAACACTCTGCTCAGCGTTCTTTCCGGGAGCTCACAATCGCCCCCTCTCTAGCTTAAGCAGGATGTCGAGGTGAGGTCCAAACTGAGCAAAGAGCACAATTGCTCACTTTGCAGTGGTAGTCGTCGTAAGAGGCATTGCCTACTAGGCCTTGCTAAGGTCTTCGTTCTGTTAGGGAAGTCGCCACACTTAGACGCCTGTAAAGGAAACTTTATTCAGCGAAGTTCCCAGTGTCTTGCGACGGTGTCCCTTCGCAGGGCCAATACAGCAGGGACTTAGGTTTGCTGCTAACTAGGCTAGGTGACCCTGCATACAGAAGCAGGCTTTTCCCTTTGGAAGCTTGGATCCCGGTTTCTCAGGGGCTGCTTGCAAGACCCTGCTATTGCCCAGCATCTATCCTCTGCCCCTACGCCTGGGTAGGAAGCGAGTATTTTAGCCTGAGAAGCAGGGCTCTTGCAACTCTGGAGGAGAGCTAATCCTGCAGCCCACGTTCGTCCTGGGAAACCGCAAGGCGAGGCTTGGCCTCAGTGTAGTGGCGAAATGGCCGCCGGACAGGTCTTGCCTGCCGCGGTTTCCGTGAGTTCTCCACCGTCTTCGGGCTTAAATGGAGAGCGAGGAGAGCTGTCGGCTCTCACAGAACTCTGGCCTCCGCACTGTTTGCCATGCAACTGCACTCGAGACCACACGTCTCCTCCCGGCCTGCTGAGAAACAGGCCGCCGTGCAGGCCCTTCGTAACACTTCTTGTCATGTAAACACCAAGGCGACACGCTGTCCTCTTCCTTGGAAACCTACGTTGCCCCAGCTTGCCAACGCTCACGAAGGCAGTCCGAGCCCGTCTCATGTGCTGGGCCACTTGCATTCAGTGAGGAAAAGCCACCTGCATTGAGGTGAACAGTCTGCTCAGCGTTCTTTCCGGGAGCTCACACTTGCCGCCTCTCTAGGTTAAGCAGGAAGTCGTAGTGAGGACCAACCTGAGCAAAGAGCACAATTCCTCACGTTACACTGGTAGTCGTCGTAAGAGGAATTGCCAACTACGCCTGGCTGAGGCCTTCCCTGTGTTAAGGAACCAGCCACACTTAGAGGCCTTGAAAGGACAATTTATTCAGCGAAGTTCCCATTGTTTGGCGATGGTCAACCTTTGCAGCGCCAATACTGCAGGGACTTAGGTTTGCTGCTAACAGGGCTAGGTGACCCTGCATACAGAAGCAGGCGTTTCCCTTTGGAAGCTTGGATCCCGGTTTCTCAGGGGCTGCTTGCAAGACCCTGCTATTGCCCAGCATCTGTCCTCTGCCCCTACGCCCGGGTAGGAAGGAGTATTTTAGCCTGAGAAGCAGGGCTCTTGCAACTCTGGAGGAGAGCTAATCCTGCAGCCCACGTTCTTCCTGGGAAACCGCAAGGCGACGCTTGGCCTCAGTGTAGTGGCGAAATGGCCGCCGGACAGGTCTTGCCTGCCGCGGTTTCCGTGAGTTCTCCACCGTCTTCGGGCTTAAATGGAGAGCTGTCGGCTCTCACAGAACTCTGGCCTCCGCACTGTTTGCCATGCAACTGCACTCGAGACCACACGTCTCCTCCCGGCCTGCTGAGAAACAGGCCGCCGTGCAGGCCCTTCGTAACACTTCTTGGCATGTAAACACCAAGGCGACACGCTGTCCTCTTCCTTGGAAACCTACGTTGCCACAGCTTGCCAAACGCTACCGAAGGCAGTCCTAACCAGTCTCGTGTGCTGCGCAACTTTGATTCGGTTACGGAAAGCCACCTGCGTTGAGGTGAACACTCTGCTCAGCGTTCTTTCCTGGAGCTCACAATCGACCCCTCTCTAGGTTAAGCAGGATGTCGAGGTGAGGTCCAAACTGAGCAAAGAGCACAATTGCTCACTTTGCAGTGGTAGTCGTCGTAAGAGACATTGCCTACTAGGCCTTGCTAAGGTCTTCGTTCTGTTAGGGAAGTCGCCAAACTTAGACGCCTGTAAAGGAAACTTTATTCAGCGAAGTTCCCAGTGTCTTGCGACGGTGTCCCTTCGCAGGGCCAATACAGCAGGGACTTAGGTTTGCTGCTAACTAGGCTAGGTGACCCTGCATACAGAAACAGGCTTTTCCCTTTGGAAGCTTGGATCCCGGTTTCTCAGGGGCTGCTTGCAAGACCCTGCTATTGCCCAGCATCTGTCCTCTGCCCCTACGCCTGGGTAGGAAGCGAGTATTTTAGCCTGAGAAGCAGGGCTCTTGCAATTCTGGAGGAGAGCTAATCCTGCAGCCCACGTTCGTCCTGGGAAACCGCAAGGTGACCCTTGGCCTCAGTGTAGTGGCGAAATGGCCGCCGGACAGGTCTTGCCTGCCGCGGTTTCCGTGAGTTCTCCACCGTCTTCGGGCTTAAATGGAGAGCGAGGAGAGCTGTCGGCTCTCACAGAACTCTGGCCTCCGCACTGTTTGCCATGCAACTGCACTCGAGACCACACGTCTCCTCCCGGCCTGCTGAGAAACAGGCATCCGTGTAGGCCCTTGTTAACATTTCCTGGCGTGCAGAGTCCAAGGCGACACGCTGTCCTCTTCCTTGGAAACCCACGTTGCTACAGCTTGCCAAACGCTACCGAAGGCAGTCCTAACCAGTCTCGTGTGCTGCGCAACTTTGATTCGGTTACGGAAAGCCACCTGCGTTGAGGTGAACACTCTGCTCAGCGTTCTTTCCGGGAGCTCACAATCGCCCCCTCTCTAGGTTAAGCAGGATGTCGAGGTGAGGTCCAAACTGAGCAAAGAGCACAATTGCTCACTTTGCAGTGGTAGTCGTCGTAAGAGGCATTGCCTACTAGGCCTTGCTAAGGTCTTCGTTCTGTTAGGGAAGTCGCCACACTTAGACGCCTGTAAAGGAAACTTTATTCAGCGAAGTTCCCAGTGTCTTGCGACGGTGTCCCTTCGCAGGGCCAATACAGCAGGGACTTAGGTTTGCTGCTAACTAGGCTAGGTGACCCTGCATACAGAAGCAGGCTTTTCCCTTTGGAAGCTTGGATCCCGGTTTCTCAGGGGCTGCTTGCAAGACCCTGCTATTGCCCAGCATCTATCCTCTGCCCCTACGCCTGGGTAGGAAGCGAGTATTTTAGCCTGAGAAGCAGGGCTCTTGCAACTCTGGAGGAGAGCTAATCCTGCAGCCCACGTTCGTCCTGGGAAACCGCAAGGCGAGGCTTGGCCTCAGTGTAGTGGCGAAATGGCCGCCGGACAGGTCTTGCCTGCCGCGGTTTCCGTGAGTTCTCCACCGTCTTCGGGCTTAAATGGAGAGCGAGGAGAGCTGTCGGCTCTCACAGAACTCTGGCCTCCGCACTGTTTGCCATGCAACTGCACTCGAGACCACACGTCTCCTCCCGGCCTGCTGAGAAACAGGCCGCCGTGCAGGCCCTTCGTAACACTTCTTGTCATGTAAACACCAAGGCGACACGCTGTCCTCTTCCTTGGAAACCTACGTTGCCCCAGCTTGCCAACGCTCACGAAGGCAGTCCGAGCCCGTCTCATGTGCTGGGCCACTTGCATTCAGTGAGGAAAAGCCACCTGCATTGAGGTGAACAGTCTGCTCAGCGTTCTTTCCGGGAGCTCACACTTGCCGCCTCTCTAGGTTAAGCAGGAAGTCGTAGTGAGGACCAACCTGAGCAAAGAGCACAATTCCTCACGTTACACTGGTAGTCGTCGTAAGAGGAATTGCCAACTACGCCTGGCTGAGGCCTTCCCTGTGTTAAGGAACCAGCCACACTTAGAGGCCTTGAAAGGACAATTTATTCAGCGAAGTTCCCATTGTTTGGCGATGGTCAACCTTTGCAGCGCCAATACTGCAGGGACTTAGGTTTGCTGCTAACAGGGCTAGGTGACCCTGCATACAGAAGCAGGCGTTTCCCTTTGGAAGCTTGGATCCCGGTTTCTCAGGGGCTGCTTGCAAGACCCTGCTATTGCCCAGCATCTGTCCTCTGCCCCTACGCCCGGGTAGGAAGGAGTATTTTAGCCTGAGAAGCAGGGCTCTTGCAACTCTGGAGGAGAGCTAATCCTGCAGCCCACGTTCGTCCTGGGAAACCGCAAGGCGACCCTTGGCCTCAGTGTAGAGGCTAAATGGCCGCCGGACAGGTCTTGCCTGCCGCGGTTTCCGTGAGTTCTCCACCGTCTTCGGGCTTAAATGGAGAGCTGTCGGCTCTCACAGAACTCTGGCCTCCGCACTGTTTGCCATGCAACTGCACTCGAGACCACACGTCTCCTCCCGGCCTGCTGAGAAACAGGCCGCCGTGCAGGCCCTTGGTAACACTTCTTGGCATGTAAACACCAAGGCGACACGCTGTCCTCTTCCTTGGAAACCTACGTTGCCACAGCTTGCCAAACGCTACCGAAGGCAGTCCTAACCAGTCTCGTGTGCTGCGCAACTTTGATTCGGTTACGGAAAGCCACCTGCGTTGAGGTGAACACTCTGCTCAGCGTTCTTTCCGGGAGCTCACAATCGACCCCTCTCTAGGTTAAGCAGGATGTCGAGGTGAGGTCCAAACTGAGCAAAGAGCACAATTGCTCACTTTGCAGTGGTAGTCGTCGTAAGAGGCATTGCCTACTAGGCCTTGCTAAGGTCTTCGTTCTGTTAGGGAAGTCGCCAAACTTAGACGCCTGTAAAGGAAACTTTATTCAGCGAAGTTCCCAGTGTCTTGCGACGGTGTCCCTTCGCAGGGCCAATACAGCAGGGACTTAGGTTTGCTGCTAACTAGGCTAGGTGACCCTGCATACAGAAACAGGCTTTTCCCTTTGGAAGCTTGGATCCCGGTTTCTCAGGGGCTGCTTGCAAGACCCTGCTATTGCCCAGCATCTGTCCTCTGCCCCTACGCCTGGGTAGGAAGCGAGTATTTTAGCCTGAGAAGCAGGGCTCTTGCAATTCTGGAGGAGAGCTAATCCTGCAGCCCACGTTCGTCCTGGGAAACCGCAAGGTGACCCTTGGCCTCAGTGTAGTGGCGAAATGGCCGCCGGACAGGTCTTGCCTGCCGCGGTTTCCGTGAGTTCTCCACCGTCTTCGGGCTTAAATGGAGAGCGAGGAGAGCTGTCGGCTCTCACAGAACTCTGGCCTCCGCACTGTTTGCCATGCAACTGCACTCGAGACCACACGTCTCCTCCCGGCCTGCTGAGAAACAGGCATCCGTGTAGGCCCTTGTTAACATTTCCTGGCGTGCAGAGTCCAAGGCGACACGCTGTCCTCTTCCTTGGAAACCCACGTTGCTACAGCTTGCCAAACGCTACCGAAGGCAGTCCTAACCAGTCTCGTGTGCTGCGCAACTTTGATTCGGTTACGGAAAGCCACCTGCGTTGAGGTGAACACTCTGCTCAGCGTTCTTTCCGGGAGCTCACAATCGCCCCCTCTCTAGGTTAAGCAGGATGTCGAGGTGAGGTCCAAACTGAGCAAAGAGCACAATTGCTCACTTTGCAGTGGTAGTCGTCGTAAGAGGCATTGCCTACTAGGCCTTGCTAAGGTCTTCGTTCTGTTAGGGAAGTCGCCACACTTAGACGCCTGTAAAGGAAACTTTATTCAGCGAAGTTCCCAGTGTCTTGCGACGGTGTCCCTTCGCAGGGCCAATACAGCAGGGACTTAGGTTTGCTGCTAACTAGGCTAGGTGACCCTGCATACAGAAGCAGGCTTTTCCCTTTGGAAGCTTGGATCCCGCTTTCTCAGGGGCTGCTTGCAAGACCCTGCTATTGCCCAGCATCTATCCTCTGCCCCTACGCCTGGGTAGGAAGCGAGTATTTTAGCCTGAGAAGCAGGGCTCTTGCAACTCTGGAGGAGAGCTAATCCTGCAGCCCACGTTCGTCCTGGGAAACCGCAAGGCGAGGCTTGGCCTCAGTGTAGTGGCGAAATGGCCGCCGGACAGGTCTTGCCTGCCGCGGTTTCCGTGAGTTCTCCACCGTCTTCGGGCTTAAATGGAGAGCGAGGAGAGCTGTCGGCTCTCACAGAACTCTGGCCTCCGCACTGTTTGCCATGCAACTGCACTCGAGACCACACGTCTCCTCCCGGCCTGCTGAGAAACAGGCCGCCGTGCAGGCCCTTCGTAACACTTCTTGTCATGTAAACACCAAGGCGACACGCTGTCCTCTTCCTTGGAAACCTACGTTGCCCCAGCTTGCCAACGCTCACGAAGGCAGTCCGAGCCCGTCTCATGTGCTGGGCCACTTGCATTCAGTGAGGAAAAGCCACCTGCATTGAGGTGAACAGTCTGCTCAGCGTTCTTTCCGGGAGCTCACACTTGCCGCCTCTCTAGGTTAAGCAGGAAGTCGTAGTGAGGACCAACCTGAGCAAAGAGCACAATTCCTCACGTTACACTGGTAGTCGTCGTAAGAGGAATTGCCAACTACGCCTGGCTGAGGCCTTCCCTGTGTTAAGGAACCAGCCACACTTAGAGGCCTTGAAAGGACAATTTATTCAGCGAAGTTCCCATTGTTTGGCGATGGTCAACCTTTGCAGCGCCAATACTGCAGGGACTTAGGTTTGCTGCTAACAGGGCTAGGTGACCCTGCATACAGAAGCAGGCGTTTCCCTTTGGAAGCTTGGATCCCGGTTTCTCAGGGGCTGCTTGCAAGACCCTGCTATTGCCCAGCATCTGTCCTCTGCCCCTACGCCCGGGTAGGAAGGAGTATTTTAGCCTGAGAAGCAGGGCTCTTGCAACTCTGGAGGAGAGCTAATCCTGCAGCCCACGTTCGTCCTGGGAAACCGCAAGGCGACCCTTGGCCTCAGTGTAGAGGCTAAATGGCCGCCGGACAGGTCTTGCCTGCCGCGGTTTCCGTGAGTTCTCCACCGTCTTCGGGCTTAAATGGAGAGCTGTCGGCTCTCACAGAACTCTGGCCTCCGCACTGTTTGCCATGCAACTGCACTCGAGACCACACGTCTCCTCCCGGCCTGCTGAGAAACAGGCATCCGTGTAGGCCCTTGTTAACATTTCCTGGCGTGCAGAGTCCAAGGCGACACGCTGTCCTCTTCCTTGGAAACCTACGTTGCCACAGCTTGCCAAACGCTACCGAAGGCAGTCCTAACCAGTCTCGTGTGCTGCGCAACTTTGATTCGGTTACGGAAAGCCACCTGCGTTGAGGTGAACACTCTGCTCAGCGTTCTTTCCGGGAGCTCACAATCGCCCCCTCTCTAGGTTAAGCAGGATGTCGAGGTGAGGTCCAAACTGAGCAAAGAGCACAATTGCTCACTTTGCAGTGGTAGTCGTCGTAAGAGGCATTGCCTACTAGGCCTTGCTAAGGTCTTCGTTCTGTTAGGGAAGTCGCCACACTTAGACGCCTGTAAAGGAAACTTTATTCAGCGAAGTTCCCAGTGTCTTGCGACGGTGTCCCTTCGCAGGGCCAATACAGCAGGGACTTAGGTTTGCTGCTAACTAGGCTAGGTGACCCTGCATACAGAAACAGGCTTTTCCCTTTGGAAGCTTGGATCCCGGTTTCTCAGGGGCTGCTTGCAAGACCCTGCTATTGCCCAGCATCTGTCCTCTGCCCCTACGCCTGGGTAGGAAGCGAGTATTTTAGCCTGAGAAGCAGGGCTCTTGCAATTCTGGAGGAGAGCTAATCCTGCAGCCCACGTTCGTCCTGGGAAACCGCAAGGTGACCCTTGGCCTCAGTGTAGTGGCGAAATGGCCGCCGGACAGGTCTTGCCTGCCGCGGTTTCCGTGAGTTCTCCACCGTCTTCGGGCTTAAATGGAGAGCGAGGAGAGCTGTCGGCTCTCACAGAACTCTGGCCACCGCACTGTTTGCCATGCAACTGCACTCGAGACCACACGTCTCCTCCCGGCCTGCTGAGAAACAGGCATCCGTGTAGGCCCTTGTTAACATTTCCTGGCGTGCAGAGTCCAAGGCGACACAATGTCCTCTTCCTTGGAAACCCACGTTGCTACAGCTTGCCAAACGCTACCGAAGGCAGTCCTAACCAGTCTCGTGTGCTGCGCAACTTTGATTCGGTTACGGAAAGCCACCTGCGTTGAGGTGAACACTCTGCTCAGCGTTCTTTCCGGGAGCTCACAATCGCCCCCTCTCTAGCTTAAGCAGGATGTCGAGGTGAGGTCCAAACTGAGCAAAGAGCACAATTGCTCACTTTGCAGTGGTAGTCGTCGTAAGAGGCATTGCCTACTAGGCCTTGCTAAGGTCTTCGTTCTGTTAGGGAAGTCGCCACACTTAGACGCCTGTAAAGGAAACTTTATTCAGCGAAGTTCCCAGTGTCTTGCGACGGTGTCCCTTCGCAGGGCCAATACAGCAGGGACTTAGGTTTGCTGCTAACTAGGCTAGGTGACCCTGCATACAGAAGCAGGCTTTTCCCTTTGGAAGCTTGGATCCCGCTTTCTCAGGGGCTGCTTGCAAGACCCTGCTATTGCCCAGCATCTATCCTCTGCCCCTACGCCTGGGTAGGAAGCGAGTATTTTAGCCTGAGAAGCAGGGCTCTTGCAACTCTGGAGGAGAGCTAATCCTGCAGCCCACGTTCGTCCTGGGAAACCGCAAGGCGAGGCTTGGCCTCAGTGTAGTGGCGAAATGGCCGCCGGACAGGTCTTGCCTGCCGCGGTTTCCGTGAGTTCTCCACCGTCTTCGGGCTTAAATGGAGAGCGAGGAGAGCTGTCGGCTCTCACAGAACTCTGGCCTCCGCACTGTTTGCCATGCAACTGCACTCGAGACCACACGTCTCCTCCCGGCCTGCTGAGAAACAGGCCGCCGTGCAGGCCCTTCGTAACACTTCTTGTCATGTAAACACCAAGGCGACACGCTGTCCTCTTCCTTGGAAACCTACGTTGCCCCAGCTTGCCAACGCTCACGAAGGCAGTCCGAGCCCGTCTCATGTGCTGGGCCACTTGCATTCAGTGAGGAAAAGCCACCTGCATTGAGGTGAACAGTCTGCTCAGCGTTCTTTCCGGGAGCTCACACTTGCCGCCTCTCTAGGTTAAGCAGGAAGTCGTAGTGAGGACCAACCTGAGCAAAGAGCACAATTCCTCACGTTACACTGGTAGTCGTCGTAAGAGGAATTGCCAACTACGCCTGGCTGAGGCCTTCCCTGTGTTAAGGAACCAGCCACACTTAGAGGCCTTGAAAGGACAATTTATTCAGCGAAGTTCCCATTGTTTGGCGATGGTCAACCTTTGCAGCGCCAATACTGCAGGGACTTAGGTTTGCTGCTAACAGGGCTAGGTGACCCTGCATACAGAAGCAGGCGTTTCCCTTTGGAAGCTTGGATCCCGGTTTCTCAGGGGCTGCTTGCAAGACCCTGCTATTGCCCAGCATCTGTCCTCTGCCCCTACGCCCGGGTAGGAAGGAGTATTTTAGCCTGAGAAGCAGGGCTCTTGCAACTCTGGAGGAGAGCTAATCCTGCAGCCCACGTTCGTCCTGGGAAACCGCAAGGCGACCCTTGGCCTCAGTGTAGAGGCTAAATGGCCGCCGGACAGGTCTTGCCTGCCGCGGTTTCCGTGAGTTCTCCACCGTCTTCGGGCTTAAATGGAGAGCTGTCGGCTCTCACAGAACTCTGGCCTCCGCACTGTTTGCCATGCAACTGCACTCGAGACCACACGTCTCCTCCCGGCCTGCTGAGAAACAGGCCGCCGTGCAGGCCCTTGGTAACACTTCTTGGCATGTAAACACCAAGGCGACACGCTGTCCTCTTCCTTGGAAACCTACGTTGCCACAGCTTGCCAAACGCTACCGAAGGCAGTCCTAACCAGTCTCGTGTGCTGCGCAACTTTGATTCGGTTACGGAAAGCCACCTGCGTTGAGGTGAACACTCTGCTCAGCGTTCTTTCCGGGAGCTCACAATCGACCCCTCTCTAGGTTAAGCAGGATGTCGAGGTGAGGTCCAAACTGAGCAAAGAGCACAATTGCTCACTTTGCAGTGGTAGTCGTCGTAAGAGGCATTGCCTACTAGGCCTTGCTAAGGTCTTCGTTCTGTTAGGGAAGTCGCCAAACTTAGACGCCTGTAAAGGAAACTTTATTCAGCGAAGTTCCCAGTGTCTTGCGATGGTGTCCCTTCGCAGGGCCAATACAGCAGGGACTTAGGTTTGCTGCTAACTAGGCTAGGTGACCCTGCATACAGAAACAGGCTTTTCCCTTTGGAAGCTTGGATCCCGGTTTCTCAGGGGCTGCTTGCAAGACCCTGCTATTGCCCAGCATCTGTCCTCTGCCCCTACGCCTGGGTAGGAAGCGAGTATTTTAGCCTGAGAAGCAGGGCTCTTGCAATTCTGGAGGAGAGCTAATCCTGCAGCCCACGTTCGTCCTGGGAAACCGCAAGGTGACCCTTGGCCTCAGTGTAGTGGCGAAATGGCCGCCGGACAGGTCTTGCCTGCCGCGGTTTCCGTGAGTTCTCCACCGTCTTCGGGCTTAAATGGAGAGCGAGGAGAGCTGTCGGCTCTCACAGAACTCTGGCCTCCGCACTGTTTGCCATGCAACTGCACTCGAGACCACACGTCTCCTCCCGGCCTGCTGAGAAACAGGCATCCATGTAGGCCCTTGTTAACATTTCCTGGCGTGCAGAGTCCAAGGCGACACGCTGTCCTCTTCCTTGGAAACCCACGTTGCTACAGCTTGCCAAACGCTACCGAAGGCAGTCCTAACCAGTCTCGTGTGCTGCGCAACTTTGATTCGGTTACGGAAAGCCACCTGCGTTGAGGTGAACACTCTGCTCAGCGTTCTTTCCGGGAGCTCACAATCGCCCCCTCTCTAGGTTAAGCAGGATGTCGAGGTGAGGTCCAAACTGAGCAAAGAGCACAATTGCTCACTTTGCAGTGGTAGTCGTCGTAAGAGGCATTGCCTACTAGGCCTTGCTAAGGTCTTCGTTCTGTTAGGGAAGTCGCCACACTTAGACGCCTGTAAAGGAAACTTTATTCAGTGAAGTTCCCAGTGTCTTGCTACGGTGTCCCTTCGCAGGGCCAATACAGCAGGGACTTAGGTTTGCTGCTAACTAGGCTAGGTGACCCTGCATACAGAAGCAGGCTTTTCCCTTTGGAAGCTTGGATCCCGCTTTCTCAGGGGCTGCTTGCAAGACCCTGCTATTGCCCAGCATCTATCCTCTGCCCCTACGCCTGGGTAGGAAGCGAGTATTTTAGCCTGAGAAGCAGGGCTCTTGCAACTCTGGAGGAGAGCTAATCCTGCAGCCCACGTTCGTCCTGGGAAACCGCAAGGCGAGGCTTGGCCTCAGTGTAGTGGCGAAATGGCCGCCGGACAGGTCTTGCCTGCCGCGGTTTCCGTGAGTTCTCCACCGTCTTCGGGCTTAAATGGAGAGCGAGGAGAGCTGTCGGCTCTCACAGAACTCTGGCCTCCGCACTGTTTGCCATGCAACTGCACTCGAGACCACACGTCTCCTCCCGGCCTGCTGAGAAACAGGCCGCCGTGCAGGCCCTTCGTAACACTTCTTGTCATGTAAACACCAAGGCGACACGCTGTCCTCTTCCTTGGAAACCTACGTTGCCCCAGCTTGCCAACGCTCACGAAGGCAGTCCGAGCCCGTCTCATGTGCTGGGCCACTTGCATTCAGTGAGGAAAAGCCACCTGCATTGAGGTGAACAGTCTGCTCAGCGTTCTTTCCGGGAGCTCACACTTGCCGCCTCTCTAGGTTAAGCAGGAAGTCGTAGTGAGGACCAACCTGAGCAAAGAGCACAATTCCTCACGTTACACTGGTAGTCGTCGTAAGAGGAATTGCCAACTACGCCTGGCTGAGGCCTTCCCTGTGTTAAGGAACCAGCCACACTTAGAGGCCTTGAAAGGACAATTTATTCAGCGAAGTTCCCATTGTTTGGCGATGGTCAACCTTTGCAGCGCCAATACTGCAGGGACTTAGGTTTGCTGCTAACAGGGCTAGGTGACCCTGCATACAGAAGCAGGCGTTTCCCTTTGGAAGCTTGGATCCCGGTTTCTCAGGGGCTGCTTGCAAGACCCTGCTATTGCCCAGCATCTGTCCTCTGCCCCTACGCCCGGGTAGGAAGGAGTATTTTAGCCTGAGAAGCAGGGCTCTTGCAACTCTGGAGGAGAGCTAATCCTGCAGCCCACGTTCGTCCTGGGAAACCGCAAGGCGACCCTTGGCCTCAGTGTAGAGGCTAAATGGCCGCCGGACAGGTCTTGCCTGCCGCGGTTTCCGTGAGTTCTCCACCGTCTTCGGGCTTAAATGGAGAGCTGTCGGCTCTCACAGAACTCTGGCCTCCGCACTGTTTGCCATGCAACTGCACTCGAGACCACACGTCTCCTCCCGGCCTGCTGAGAAACAGGCATCCGTGTAGGCCCTTGTTAACATTTCCTGGCGTGCAGAGTCCAAGGCGACACGCTGTCCTCTTCCTTGGAAACCTACGTTGCCACAGCTTGCCAAACGCTACCGAAGGCAGTCCTAACCAGTCTCGTGTGCTGCGCAACTTTGATTCGGTTACGGAAAGCCACCTGCGTTGAGGTGAACACTCTGCTCAGCGTTCTTTCCGGGAGCTCACAATCGCCCCCTCTCTAGGTTAAGCAGGATGTCGAGGTGAGGTCCAAACTGAGCAAAGAGCACAATTGCTCACTTTGCAGTGGTAGTCGTCGTAAGAGGCATTGCCTACTAGGCCTTGCTAAGGTCTTCGTTCTGTTAGGGAAGTCGCCACACTTAGACGCCTGTAAAGGAAACTTTATTCAGCGAAGTTCCCAGTGTCTTGCGACGGTGTCCCTTCGCAGGGCCAATACAGCAGGGACTTAGGTTTGCTGCTAACTAGGCTAGGTGACCCTGCATACAGAAACAGGCTTTTCCCTTTGGAAGCTTGGATCCCGGTTTCTCAGGGGCTGCTTGCAAGACCCTGCTATTGCCCAGCATCTGTCCTCTGCCCCTACGCCTGGGTAGGAAGCGAGTATTTTAGCCTGAGAAGCAGGGCTCTTGCAATTCTGGAGGAGAGCTAATCCTGCAGCCCACGTTCGTCCTGGGAAACCGCAAGGTGACCCTTGGCCTCAGTGTAGTGGCGAAATGGCCGCCGGACAGGTCTTGCCTGCCGCGGTTTCCGTGAGTTCTCCACCGTCTTCGGGCTTAAATGGAGAGCGAGGAGAGCTGTCGGCTCTCACAGAACTCTGGCCACCGCACTGTTTGCCATGCAACTGCACTCGAGACCACACGTCTCCTCCCGGCCTGCTGAGAAACAGGCATCCGTGTAGGCCCTTGTTAACATTTCCTGGCGTGCAGAGTCCAAGGCGACACAATGTCCTCTTCCTTGGAAACCCACGTTGCTACAGCTTGCCAAACGCTACCGAAGGCAGTCCTAACCAGTCTCGTGTGCTGCGCAACTTTGATTCGGTTACGGAAAGCCACCTGCGTTGAGGTGAACACTCTGCTCAGCGTTCTTTCCGGGAGCTCACAATCGCCCCCTCTCTAGCTTAAGCAGGATGTCGAGGTGAGGTCCAAACTGAGCAAAGAGCACAATTGCTCACTTTGCAGTGGTAGTCGTCGTAAGAGGCATTGCCTACTAGGCCTTGCTAAGGTCTTCGTTCTGTTAGGGAAGTCGCCACACTTAGACGCCTGTAAAGGAAACTTTATTCAGCGAAGTTCCCAGTGTCTTGCGACGGTGTCCCTTCGCAGGGCCAATACAGCAGGGACTTAGGTTTGCTGCTAACTAGGCTAGGTGACCCTGCATACAGAAGCAGGCTTTTCCCTTTGGAAGCTTGGATCCCGGTTTCTCAGGGGCTGCTTGCAAGACCCTGCTATTGCCCAGCATCTATCCTCTGCCCCTACGCCTGGGTAGGAAGCGAGTATTTTAGCCTGAGAAGCAGGGCTCTTGCAACTCTGGAGGAGAGCTAATCCTGCAGCCCACGTTCGTCCTGGGAAACCGCAAGGCGAGGCTTGGCCTCAGTGTAGTGGCGAAATGGCCGCCGGACAGGTCTTGCCTGCCGCGGTTTCCGTGAGTTCTCCACCGTCTTCGGGCTTAAATGGAGAGCGAGGAGAGCTGTCGGCTCTCACAGAACTCTGGCCTCCGCACTGTTTGCCATGCAACTGCACTCGAGACCACACGTCTCCTCCCGGCCTGCTGAGAAACAGGCCGCCGTGCAGGCCCTTCGTAACACTTCTTGTCATGTAAACACCAAGGCGACACGCTGTCCTCTTCCTTGGAAACCTACGTTGCCCCAGCTTGCCAACGCTCACGAAGGCAGTCCGAGCCCGTCTCATGTGCTGGGCCACTTGCATTCAGTGAGGAAAAGCCACCTGCATTGAGGTGAACAGTCTGCTCAGCGTTCTTTCCGGGAGCTCACACTTGCCGCCTCTCTAGGTTAAGCAGGAAGTCGTAGTGAGGACCAACCTGAGCAAAGAGCACAATTCCTCACGTTACACTGGTAGTCGTCGTAAGAGGAATTGCCAACTACGCCTGGCTGAGGCCTTCCCTGTGTTAAGGAACCAGCCACACTTAGAGGCCTTGAAAGGACAATTTATTCAGCGAAGTTCCCATTGTTTGGCGATGGTCAACCTTTGCAGCGCCAATACTGCAGGGACTTAGGTTTGCTGCTAACAGGGCTAGGTGACCCTGCATACAGAAGCAGGCGTTTCCCTTTGGAAGCTTGGATCCCGGTTTCTCAGGGGCTGCTTGCAAGACCCTGCTATTGCCCAGCATCTGTCCTCTGCCCCTACGCCCGGGTAGGAAGGAGTATTTTAGCCTGAGAAGCAGGGCTCTTGCAACTCTGGAGGAGAGCTAATCCTGCAGCCCACGTTCGTCCTGGGAAACCGCAAGGCGACCCTTGGCCTCAGTGTAGAGGCTAAATGGCCGCCGGACAGGTCTTGCCTACCGCGGTTTCCGTGAGTTCTCCACCGTCTTCGGGCTTAAATGGAGAGCTGTCGGCTCTCACAGAACTCTGGCCTCCGCACTGTTTGCCATGCAACTGCACTCGAGACCACACGTCTCCTCCCGGCCTGCTGAGAAACAGGCCGCCGTGCAGGCCCTTGGTAACACTTCTTGGCATGTAAACACCAAGGCGACACGCTGTCCTCTTCCTTGGAAACCTACGTTGCCACAGCTTGCCAAACGCTACCGAAGGCAGTCCTAACCAGTCTCGTGTGCTGCGCAACTTTGATTCGGTTACGGAAAGCCACCTGCGTTGAGGTGAACACTCTGCTCAGCGTTCTTTCCGGGAGCTCACAATCGACCCCTCTCTAGGTTAAGCAGGATGTCGAGGTGAGGTCCAAACTGAGCAAAGAGCACAATTGCTCACTTTGCAGTGGTAGTCGTCGTAAGAGGCATTGCCTACTAGGCCTTGCTAAGGTCTTCGTTCTGTTAGGGAAGTCGCCAAACTTAGACGCCTGTAAAGGAAACTTTATTCAGCGAAGTTCCCAGTGTCTTGCGACGGTGTCCCTTCGCAGGGCCAATACAGCAGGGACTTAGGTTTGCTGCTAACTAGGCTAGGTGACCCTGCATACAGAAACAGGCTTTTCCCTTTGGAAGCTTGGATCCCGGTTTCTCAGGGGCTGCTTGCAAGACCCTGCTATTGCCCAGCATCTGTCCTCTGCCCCTACGCCTGGGTAGGAAGCGAGTATTTTAGCCTGAGAAGCAGGGCTCTTGCAATTCTGGAGGAGAGCTAATCCTGCAGCCCACGTTCGTCCTGGGAAACCGCAAGGTGACCCTTGGCCTCAGTGTAGTGGCGAAATGGCCGCCGGACAGGTCTTGCCTGCCGCGGTTTCCGTGAGTTCTCCACCGTCTTCGGGCTTAAATGGAGAGCGAGGAGAGCTGTCGGCTCTCACAGAACTCTGGCCTCCGCACTGTTTGCCATGCAACTGCACTCGAGACCACACGTCTCCTCCCGGCCTGCTGAGAAACAGGCATCCGTGTAGGCCCTTGTTAACATTTCCTGGCGTGCAGAGTCCAAGGCGACACGCTGTCCTCTTCCTTGGAAACCCACGTTGCTACAGCTTGCCAAACGCTACCGAAGGCAGTCCTAACCAGTCTCGTGTGCTGCGCAACTTTGATTCGGTTACGGAAAGCCACCTGCGTTGAGGTGAACACTCTGCTCAGCGTTCTTTCCGGGAGCTCACAATCGCCCCCTCTCTAGGTTAAGCAGGATGTCGAGGTGAGGTCCAAACTGAGCAAAGAGCACAATTGCTCACTTTGCAGTGGTAGTCGTCGTAAGAGGCATTGCCTACTAGGCCTTGCTAAGGTCTTCGTTCTGTTAGGGAAGTCGCCACACTTAGACGCCTGTAAAGGAAACTTTATTCAGCGAAGTTCCCAGTGTCTTGCGACGGTGTCCCTTCGCAGGGCCAATACAGCAGGGACTTAGGTTTGCTGCTAACTAGGCTAGGTGACCCTGCATACAGAAGCAGGCTTTTCCCTTTGGAAGCTTGGATCCCGCTTTCTCAGGGGCTGCTTGCAAGACCCTGCTATTGCCCAGCATCTATCCTCTGCCCCTACGCCTGGGTAGGAAGCGAGTATTTTAGCCTGAGAAGCAGGGCTCTTGCAACTCTGGAGGAGAGCTAATCCTGCAGCCCACGTTCGTCCTGGGAAACCGCAAGGCGAGGCTTGGCCTCAGTGTAGTGGCGAAATGGCCGCCGGACAGGTCTTGCCTGCCGCGGTTTCCGTGAGTTCTCCACCGTCTTCGGGCTTAAATGGAGAGCGAGGAGAGCTGTCGGCTCTCACAGAACTCTGGCCTCCGCACTGTTTGCCATGCAACTGCACTCGAGACCACACGTCTCCTCCCGGCCTGCTGAGAAACAGGCCGCCGTGCAGGCCCTTCGTAATACTTCTTGTCATGTAAACACCAAGGCGACACGCTGTCCTCTTCCTTGGAAACCTACGTTGCCCCAGCTTGCCAACGCTCACGAAGGCAGTCCGAGCCCGTCTCATGTGCTGGGCCACTTGCATTCAGTGAGGAAAAGCCACCTGCATTGAGGTGAACAGTCTGCTCAGCGTTCTTTCCGGGAGCTCACACTTGCCGCCTCTCTAGGTTAAGCAGGAAGTCGTAGTGAGGACCAACCTGAGCAAAGAGCACAATTCCTCACGTTACACTGGTAGTCGTCGTAAGAGGAATTGCCAACTACGCCTGGCTGAGGCCTTCCCTGTGTTAAGGAACCAGCCACACTTAGAGGCCTTGAAAGGACAATTTATTCAGCGAAGTTCCCATTGTTTGGCGATGGTCAACCTTTGCAGCGCCAATACTGCAGGGACTTAGGTTTGCTGCTAACAGGGCTAGGTGACCCTGCATACAGAAGCAGGCGTTTCCCTTTGGAAGCTTGGATCCCGGTTTCTCAGGGGCTGCTTGCAAGACCCTGCTATTGCCCAGCATCTGTCCTCTGCCCCTACGCCCGGGTAGGAAGGAGTATTTTAGCCTGAGAAGCAGGGCTCTTGCAACTCTGGAGGAGAGCTAATCCTGCAGCCCACGTTCGTCCTGGGAAACCGCAAGGCGACCCTTGGCCTCAGTGTAGAGGCTAAATGGCCGCCGGACAGGTCTTGCCTGCCGCGGTTTCCGTGAGTTCTCCACCGTCTTCGGGCTTAAATGGAGAGCTGTCGGCTCTCACAGAACTCTGGCCTCCGCACTGTTTGCCATGCAACTGCACTCGAGACCACACGTCTCCTCCCGGCCTGCTGAGAAACAGGCATCCGTGTAGGCCCTTGTTAACATTTCCTGGCGTGCAGAGTCCAAGGCGACACGCTGTCCTCTTCCTTGGAAACCTACGTTGCCACAGCTTGCCAAACGCTACCGAAGGCAGTCCTAACCAGTCTCGTGTGCTGCGCAACTTTGATTCGGTTACGGAAAGCCACCTGCGTTGAGGTGAACACTCTGCTCAGCGTTCTTTCCGGGAGCTCACAATCGCCCCCT
This sequence comes from Grampus griseus, assembly GCF_964374135.1. NCBI lineage: Eukaryota > Metazoa > Chordata > Mammalia > Artiodactyla > Delphinidae > Grampus > Grampus griseus. The sequence continues at coordinate 297,259 of NW_028133254.1, read as the reverse complement.
CTCTAGGTTAAGCAGGATGTCGAGGTGAGGTCCAAACTGAGCAAAGAGCACAATTGCTCACTTTGCAGTGGTAGTCGTCGTAAGAGGCATTGCCTACTAGGCCTTGCTAAGGTCTTCGTTCTGTTAGGGAAGTCGCCACACTTAGACGCCTGTAAAGGAAACTTTATTCAGCGAAGTTCCCAGTGTCTTGCGACGGTGTCCCTTCGCAGGGCCAATACAGCAGGGACTTAGGTTTGCTGCTAACTAGGCTAGGTGACCCTGCATACAGAAACAGGCTTTTCCCTTTGGAAGCTTGGATCCCGGTTTCTCAGGGGCTGCTTGCAAGACCCTGCTATTGCCCAGCATCTGTCCTCTGCCCCTACGCCTGGGTAGGAAGCGAGTATTTTAGCCTGAGAAGCAGGGCTCTTGCAATTCTGGAGGAGAGCTAATCCTGCAGCCCACGTTCGTCCTGGGAAACCGCAAGGTGACCCTTGGCCTCAGTGTAGTGGCGAAATGGCCGCCGGACAGGTCTTGCCTGCCGCGGTTTCCGTGAGTTCTCCACCGTCTTCGGGCTTAAATGGAGAGCGAGGAGAGCTGTCGGCTCTCACAGAACTCTGGCCACCGCACTGTTTGCCATGCAACTGCACTCGAGACCACACGTCTCCTCCCGGCCTGCTGAGAAACAGGCATCCGTGTAGGCCCTTGTTAACATTTCCTGGCGTGCAGAGTCCAAGGCGACACAATGTCCTCTTCCTTGGAAACCCACGTTGCTACAGCTTGCCAAACGCTACCGAAGGCAGTCCTAACCAGTCTCGTGTGCTGCGCAACTTTGATTCGGTTACGGAAAGCCACCTGCGTTGAGGTGAACACTCTGCTCAGCGTTCTTTCCGGGAGCTCACAATCGCCCCCTCTCTAGCTTAAGCAGGATGTCGAGGTGAGGTCCAAACTGAGCAAAGAGCACAATTGCTCACTTTGCAGTGGTAGTCGTCGTAAGAGGCATTGCCTACTAGGCCTTGCTAAGGTCTTCGTTCTGTTAGGGAAGTCGCCACACTTAGACGCCTGTAAAGGAAACTTTATTCAGCGAAGTTCCCAGTGTCTTGCGACGGTGTCCCTTCGCAGGGCCAATACAGCAGGGACTTAGGTTTGCTGCTAACTAGGCTAGGTGACCCTGCATACAGAAGCAGGCTTTTCCCTTTGGAAGCTTGGATCCCGGTTTCTCAGGGGCTGCTTGCAAGACCCTGCTATTGCCCAGCATCTGTCCTCTGCCCCTACGCCTGGGTAGGAAGCGAGTATTTTAGCCTGAGAAGCAGGGCTCTTGCAACTCTGGAGGAGAGCTAATCCTGCAGCCCACGTTCGTCCTGGGAAACCGCAAGGCGAGGCTTGGCCTCAGTGTAGTGGCGAAATGGCCGCCGGACAGGTCTTGCCTGCCGCGGTTTCCGTGAGTTCTCCACCGTCTTCGGGCTTAAATGGAGAGCGAGGAGAGCTGTCGGCTCTCACAGAACTCTGGCCTCCGCACTGTTTGCCATGCAACTGCACTCGAGACCACACGTCTCCTCCCGGCCTGCTGAGAAACAGGCCGCCGTGCAGGCCCTTCGTAACACTTCTTGGCATGTAAACACCAAGGCGACACGCTGTCCTCTTCCTTGGAAACCTACGTTGCCCCAGCTTGCCAACGCTCACGAAGGCAGTCCGAGCCCGTCTCATGTGCTGGGCCACTTGCATTCAGTGAGGAAAAGCCACCTGCATTGAGGTGAACAGTCTGCTCAGCGTTCTTTCCGGGAGCTCACACTTGCCGCCTCTCTAGGTTAAGCAGGAAGTCGTAGTGAGGACCAACCTGAGCAAAGAGCACAATTCCTCACGTTACACTGGTAGTCGTCGTAAGAGGAATTGCCAACTACGCCTGGCTGAGGCCTTCCCTGTGTTAAGGAACCAGCCACACTTAGAGGCCTTGAAAGGACAATTTATTCAGCGAAGTTCCCATTGTTTGGCGATGGTCAACCTTTGCAGCGCCAATACTGCAGGGACTTAGGTTTGCTGCTAACAGGGCTAGGTGACCCTGCATACAGAAGCAGGCGTTTCCCTTTGGAAGCTTGGATCCCGGTTTCTCAGGGGCTGCTTGCAAGACCCTGCTATTGCCCAGCATCTGTCCTCTGCCCCTACGCCCGGGTAGGAAGGAGTATTTTAGCCTGAGAAGCAGGGCTCTTGCAACTCTGGAGGAGAGCTAATCCTGCAGCCCACGTTCGTCCTGGGAAACCGCAAGGCGACCCTTGGCCTCAGTGTAGTGGCGAAATGGCCGCCGGACAGGTCTTGCCTGCCGCGGTTTCCGTGAGTTCTCCACCGTCTTCGGGCTTAAATGGAGAGCTGTCGGCTCTCACAGAACTCTGGCCTCCGCACTGTTTGCCATGCAACTGCACTCGAGACCACACGTCTCCTCCCGGCCTGCTGAGAAACAGGCCGCCGTGCAGGCCCTTCGTAACACTTCTTGGCATGTAAACACCAAGGCGACACGCTGTCCTCTTCCTTGGAAACCTACGTTGCCACAGCTTGCCAAACGCTACCGAAGGCAGTCCTAACCAGTCTCGTGTGCTGCGCAACTTTGATTCGGTTACGGAAAGCCACCTGCGTTGAGGTGAACACTCTGCTCAGCGTTCTTTCCGGGAGCTCACAATCGACCCCTCTCTAGGTTAAGCAGGATGTCGAGGTGAGGTCCAAACTGAGCAAAGAGCACAATTGCTCACTTTGCAGTGGTAGTCGTCGTAAGAGGCATTGCCTACTAGGCCTTGCTAAGGTCTTCGTTCTGTTAGGGAAGTCGCCACACTTAGACGCCTGTAAAGGAAACTTTATTCAGCGAAGTTCCCAGTGTCTTGCGACGGTGTCCCTTCGCAGGGCCAATACAGCAGGGACTTAGGTTTGCTGCTAACTAGGCTAGGTGACCCTGCATACAGAAACAGGCTTTTCCCTTTGGAAGCTTGGATCCCGGTTTCTCAGGGGCTGCTTGCAAGACCCTGCTATTGCCCAGCATCTGTCCTCTGCCCCTACGCCTGGGTAGGAAGCGAGTATTTTAGCCTGAGAAGCAGGGCTCTTGCAATTCTGGAGGAGAGCTAATCCTGCAGCCCACGTTCGTCCTGGGAAACCGCAAGGTGACCCTTGGCCTCAGTGTAGTGGCGAAATGGCCGCCGGACAGGTCTTGCCTGCCGCGGTTTCCGTGAGTTCTCCACCGTCTTCGGGCTTAAATGGAGAGCGAGGAGAGCTGTCGGCTCTCACAGAACTCTGGCCTCCGCACTGTTTGCCATGCAACTGCACTCGAGACCACACGTCTCCTCCCGGCCTGCTGAGAAACAGGCATCCGTGTAGGCCCTTGTTAACATTTCCTGGCGTGCAGAGTCCAAGGCGACACGCTGTCCTCTTCCTTGGAAACCCACGTTGCTACAGCTTGCCAAACGCTACCGAAGGCAGTCCTAACCAGTCTCGTGTGCTGCGCAACTTTGATTCGGTTACGGAAAGCCACCTGCGTTGAGGTGAACACTCTGCTCAGCGTTCTTTCCGGGAGCTCACAATCGCCCCCTCTCTAGCTTAAGCAGGATGTCGAGGTGAGGTCCAAACTGAGCAAAGAGCACAATTGCTCACTTTGCAGTGGTAGTCGTCGTAAGAGGCATTGCCTACTAGGCCTTGCTAAGGTCTTCGTTCTGTTAGGGAAGTCGCCACACTTAGACGCCTGTAAAGGAAACTTTATTCAGCGAAGTTCCCAGTGTCTTGCGACGGTGTCCCTTCGCAGGGCCAATACAGCGGGGACTTAGGTTTGCTGCTAACTAGGCTAGGTGACCCTGCATACAGAAGCAGGCTTTTCCCTTTGGAAGCTTGGATCCCGCTTTCTCAGGGGCTGCTTGCAAGACCCTGCTATTGCCCAGCATCTATCCTCTGCCCCTACGCCTGGGTAGGAAGCGAGTATTTTAGCCTGAGAAGCAGGGCTCTTGCAACTCTGGAGGAGAGCTAATCCTGCAGCCCACGTTCGTCCTGGGAAACCGCAAGGCGAGGCTTGGCCTCAGTGTAGTGGCGAAATGGCCGCCGGACAGGTCTTGCCTGCCGCGGTTTCCGTGAGTTCTCCACCGTCTTCGGGCTTAAATGGAGAGCGAGGAGAGCTGTCGGCTCTCACAGAACTCTGGCCTCCGCACTGTTTGCCATGCAACTGCACTCGAGACCACACGTCTCCTCCCGGCCTGCTGAGAAACAGGCCGCCGTGCAGGCCCTTCGTAACACTTCTTGGCATGTAAACACCAAGGCGACACGCTGTCCTCTTCCTTGGAAACCTACGTTGCCCCAGCTTGCCAACGCTCACGAAGGCAGTCCGAGCCCGTCTCATGTGCTGGGCCACTTGCATTCAGTGAGGAAAAGCCACCTGCATTGAGGTGAACAGTCTGCTCAGCGTTCTTTCCGGGAGCTCACACTTGCCGCCTCTCTAGGTTAAGCAGGAAGTCGTAGTGAGGACCAACCTGAGCAAAGAGCACAATTCCTCACGTTACACTGGTAGTCGTCGTAAGAGGAATTGCCAACTACGCCTGGCTGAGGCCTTCCCTGTGTTAAGGAACCAGCCACACTTAGAGGCCTTGAAAGGACAATTTATTCAGCGAAGTTCCCATTGTTTGGCGATGGTCAACCTTTGCAGCGCCAATACTGCAGGGACTTAGGTTTGCTGCTAACAGGGCTAGGTGACCCTGCATACAGAAGCAGGCGTTTCCCTTTGGAAGCTTGGATCCCGGTTTCTCAGGGGCTGCTTGCAAGACCCTGCTATTGCCCAGCATCTGTCCTCTGCCCCTACGCCCGGGTAGGAAGGAGTATTTTAGCCTGAGAAGCAGGGCTCTTGCAACTCTGGAGGAGAGCTAAGCCTGCAGCCCACGTTCGTCCTGGGAAACCGCAAGGCGACCCTTGGCCTCAGTGTAGAGGCTAAATGGCCGCCGGACAGGTCTTGCCTGCCGCGGTTTCCGTGAGTTCTCCACCGTCTTCGGGCTTAAATGGAGAGCTGTCGGCTCTCACAGAACTCTGGCCTCCGCACTGTTTGCCATGCAACTGCACTCGAGACCACACGTCTCCTCCCGGCCTGCTGAGAAACAGGCATCCGTGTAGGCCCTTGTTAACATTTCCTGGCGTGCAGAGTCCAAGGCGACACGCTGTCCTCTTCCTTGGAAACCTACGTTGCCACAGCTTGCCAAACGCTACCGAAGGCAGTCCTAACCAGTCTCGTGTGCTGCGCAACTTTGATTCGGTTACGGAAAGCCACCTGCGTTGAGGTGAACACTCTGCTCAGCGTTCTTTCCGGGAGCTCACAATCGCCCCCTCTCTAGCTTAAGCAGGATGTCGAGGTGAGGTCCAAACTGAGCAAAGAGCACAATTGCTCACTTTGCAGTGGTAGTCGTCGTAAGAGGCATTGCCTACTAGGCCTTGCTAAGGTCTTCGTTCTGTTAGGGAAGTCGCCACACTTAGACGCCTGTAAAGGAAACTTTATTCAGCGAAGTTCCCAGTGTCTTGCGACGGTGTCCCTTCGCAGGGCCAATACAGCAGGGACTTAGGTTTGCTGCTAACAGGGCTAGGTGACCCTGCATACAGAAACAGGCTTTTCCCTTTGGAAGCTTGGATCCCGGTTTCTCAGGGGCTGCTTGCAAGACCCTGCTATTGCCCAGCATCTGTCCTCTGCCCCTACGCCTGGGTAGGAAGCGAGTATTTTAGCCTGAGAAGCAGGGCTCTTGCAATTCTGGAGGAGAGCTAATCCTGCAGCCCACGTTCGTCCTGGGAAACCGCAAGGTGACCCTTGGCCTCAGTGTAGTGGCGAAATGGCCGCCGGACAGGTCTTGCCTGCCGCGGTTTCCGTGAGTTCTCCACCGTCTTCGGGCTTAAATGGAGAGCGAGGAGAGCTGTCGGCTCTCACAGAACTCTGGCCACCGCACTGTTTGCCATGCAACTGCACTCGAGACCACACGTCTCCTCCCGGCCTGCTGAGAAACAGGCATCCGTGTAGGCCCTTGTTAACATTTCCTGGCATGCAGAGTCCAAGGCGACACGCTGTCCTCTTCCTTGGAAACCCACGTTGCTACAGCTTGCCAAACGCTACCGAAGGCAGTCCTAACCAGTCTCGTGTGCTGCGCAACTTTGATTCGGTTACGGAAAGCCACCTGCGTTGAGGTGAACACTCTGCTCAGCGTTCTTTCCGGGAGCTCACAATCGCCCCCTCTCTAGCTTAAGCAGGATGTCGAGGTGAGGTCCAAACTGAGCAAAGAGCACAATTGCTCACTTTGCAGTGGTAGTCGTCGTAAGAGGCATTGCCTACTAGGCCTTGCTAAGGTCTTCGTTCTGTTAGGGAAGTCGCCACACTTAGACGCCTGTAAAGGAAACTTTATTCAGCGAAGTTCCCAGTGTCTTGCGACGGTGTCCCTTCGCAGGGCCAATACAGCAGGGACTTAGGTTTGCTGCTAACTAGGCTAGGTGACCCTGCATACAGAAGCAGGCTTTTCCCTTTGGAAGCTTGGATCCCGCTTTCTCAGGGGCTGCTTGCAAGACCCTGCTATTGCCCAGCATCTATCCTCTGCCCCTACGTCTGGGTAGGAAGCGAGTATTTTAGCCTGAGAAGCAGGGCTCTTGCAACTCTGGAGGAGAGCTAATCCTGCAGCCCACGTTCGTCCTGGGAAACCGCAAGGCGAGGCTTGGCCTCAGTGTAGTGGCGAAATGGCCGCCGGACAGGTCTTGCCTGCCGCGGTTTCCGTGAGTTCTCCACCGTCTTCGGGCTTAAATGGAGAGCGAGGAGAGCTGTCGGCTCTCACAGAACTCTGGCCTCCGCACTGTTTGCCATGCAACTGCACTCGAGACCACACGTCTCCTCCCGGCCTGCTGAGAAACAGGCCGCCGTGCAGGCCCTTCGTAACACTTCTTGTCATGTAAACACCAAGGCGACACGCTGTCCTCTTCCTTGGAAACCTACGTTGCCCCAGCTTGCCAACGCTCACGAAGGCAGTCCGAGCCCGTCTCATGTGCTGGGCCACTTGCATTCAGTGAGGAAAAGCCACCTGCATTGAGGTGAACAGTCTGCTCAGCGTTCTTTCCGGGAGCTCACACTTGCCGCCTCTCTAGGTTAAGCAGGAAGTCGTAGTGAGGACCAACCTGAGCAAAGAGCACAATTCCTCACGTTACACTGGTAGTCGTCGTAAGAGGAATTGCCAACTACGCCTGGCTGAGGCCTTCCCTGTGTTAAGGAACCAGCCACACTTAGAGGCCTTGAAAGGACAATTTATTCAGCGAAGTTCCCATTGTTTGGCGATGGTCAACCTTTGCAGCGCCAATACTGCAGGGACTTAGGTTTGCTGCTAACAGGGCTAGGTGACCCTGCATACAGAAGCAGGCGTTTCCCTTTGGAAGCTTGGATCCCGGTTTCTCAGGGGCTGCTTGCAAGACCCTGCTATTGCCCAGCATCTGTCCTCTGCCCCTACGCCCGGGTAGGAAGGAGTATTTTAGCCTGAGAAGCAGGGCTCTTGCAACTCTGGAGGAGAGCTAATCCTGCAGCCCACGTTCGTCCTGGGAAACCGCAAGGCGACCCTTGGCCTCAGTGTAGAGGCTAAATGGCCGCCGGACAGGTCTTGCCTGCCGCGGTTTCCGTGAGTTCTCCACCGTCTTCGGGCTTAAATGGAGAGCTGTCGGCTCTCACAGAACTCTGGCCTCCGCACTGTTTGCCATGCAACTGCACTCGAGACCACACGTCTCCTCCCGGCCTGCTGAGAAACAGGCATCCGTGTAGGCCCTTGTTAACATTTCCTGGCGTGCAGAGTCCAAGGCGACACGCTGTCCTCTTCCTTGGAAACCTACGTTGCCACAGCTTGCCAAACGCTACCGAAGGCAGTCCTAACCAGTCTCGTGTGCTGCGCAACTTTGATTCGGTTACGAAAAGCCACCTGCGTTGAGGTGAACACTCTGCTCAGCGTTCTTTCCGGGAGCTCACAATCGCCCCCTCTCTAGGTTAAGCAGGATGTCGAGGTGAGGTCCAAACTGAGCAAAGAGCACAATTGCTCACTTTGCAGTGGTAGTCGTCGTAAGAGGCATTGCCTACTAGGCCTTGCTAAGGTCTTCGTTCTGTTAGGGAAGTCGCCACACTTAGACGCCTGTAAAGGAAACTTTATTCAGCGAAGTTCCCAGTGTCTTGCGACGGTGTCCCTTCGCAGGGCCAATACAGCAGGGACTTAGGTTTGCTGCTAACTAGGCTAGGTGACCCTGCATACAGAAACAGGCTTTTCCCTTTGGAAGCTTGGATCCCGGTTTCTCAGGGGCTGCTTGCAAGACCCTGCTATTGCCCAGCATCTGTCCTCTGCCCCTACGCCTGGGTAGGAAGCGAGTATTTTAGCCTGAGAAGCAGGGCTCTTGCAATTCTGGAGGAGAGCTAATCCTGCAGCCCACGTTCGTCCTGGGAAACCGCAAGGTGACCCTTGGCCTCAGTGTAGTGGCGAAATGGCCGCCGGACAGGTCTTGCCTGCCGCGGTTTCCGTGAGTTCTCCACCGTCTTCGGGCTTAAATGGAGAGCGAGGAGAGCTGTCGGCTCTCACAGAACTCTGGCCACCGCACTGTTTGCCATGCAACTGCACTCGAGACCACACGTCTCCTCCCGGCCTGCTGAGAAACAGGCATCCGTGTAGGCCCTTGTTAACATTTCCTGGCGTGCAGAGTCCAAGGCGACACAATGTCCTCTTCCTTGGAAACCCACGTTGCTACAGCTTGCCAAACGCTACCGAAGGCAGTCCTAACCAGTCTCGTGTGCTGCGCAACTTTGATTCGGTTACGGAAAGCCACCTGCGTTGAGGTGAACACTCTGCTCAGCGTTCTTTCCGGGAGCTCACAATCGCCCCCTCTCTAGCTTAAGCAGGATGTCGAGGTGAGGTCCAAACTGAGCAAAGAGCACAATTGCTCACTTTGCAGTGGTAGTCGTCGTAAGAGGCATTGCCTACTAGGCCTTGCTAAGGTCTTCGTTCTGTTAGGGAAGTCGCCACACTTAGACGCCTGTAAAGGAAACTTTATTCAGCGAAGTTCCCAGTGTCTTGCGACGGTGTCCCTTCGCAGGGCCAATACAGCAGGGACTTAGGTTTGCTGCTAACTAGGCTAGGTGACCCTGCATACAGAAGCAGGCTTTTCCCTTTGGAAGCTTGGATCCCGGTTTCTCAGGGGCTGCTTGCAAGACCCTGCTATTGCCCAGCATCTATCCTCTGCCCCTACGCCTGGGTAGGAAGCGAGTATTTTAGCCTGAGAAGCAGGGCTCTTGCAACTCTGGAGGAGAGCTAATCCTGCAGCCCACGTTCGTCCTGGGAAACCGCAAGGCGAGGCTTGGCCTCAGTGTAGTGGCGAAATGGCCGCCGGACAGGTCTTGCCTGCCGCGGTTTCCGTGAGTTCTCCACCGTCTTCGGGCTTAAATGGAGAGCGAGGAGAGCTGTCGGCTCTCACAGAACTCTGGCCTCCGCACTGTTTGCCATGCAACTGCACTCGAGACCACACGTCTCCTCCCGGCCTGCTGAGAAACAGGCCGCCGTGCAGGCCCTTCGTAACACTTCTTGTCATGTAAACACCAAGGCGACACGCTGTCCTCTTCCTTGGAAACCTACGTTGCCCCAGCTTGCCAACGCTCACGAAGGCAGTCCGAGCCCGTCTCATGTGCTGGGCCACTTGCATTCAGTGAGGAAAAGCCACCTGCATTGAGGTGAACAGTCTGCTCAGCGTTCTTTCCGGGAGCTCACACTTGCCGCCTCTCTAGGTTAAGCAGGAAGTCGTAGTGAGGACCAACCTGAGCAAAGAGCACAATTCCTCACGTTACACTGGTAGTCGTCGTAAGAGGAATTGCCAACTACGCCTGGCTGAGGCCTTCCCTGTGTTAAGGAACCAGCCACACTTAGAGGCCTTGAAAGGACAATTTATTCAGCGAAGTTCCCATTGTTTGGCGATGGTCAACCTTTGCAGCGCCAATACTGCAGGGACTTAGGTTTGCTGCTAACAGGGCTAGGTGACCCTGCATACAGAAGCAGGCGTTTCCCTTTGGAAGCTTGGATCCCGGTTTCTCAGGGGCTGCTTGCAAGACCCTGCTATTGCCCAGCATCTGTCCTCTGCCCCTACGCCCGGGTAGGAAGGAGTATTTTAGCCTGAGAAGCAGGGCTCTTGCAACTCTGGAGGAGAGCTAATCCTGCAGCCCACGTTCGTCCTGGGAAACCGCAAGGCGACCCTTGGCCTCAGTGTAGAGGCTAAATGGCCGCCGGACAGGTCTTGCCTGCCGCGGTTTCCGTGAGTTCTCCACCGTCTTCGGGCTTAAATGGAGAGCTGTCGGCTCTCACAGAACTCTGGCCTCCGCACTGTTTGCCATGCAACTGCACTCGAGACCACACGTCTCCTCCCGGCCTGCTGAGAAACAGGCATCCGTGTAGGCCCTTGTTAACATTTCCTGGCGTGCAGAGTCCAAGGCGACACGCTGTCCTCTTCCTTGGAAACCTACGTTGCCACAGCTTGCCAAACGCTACCGAAGGCAGTCCTAACCAGTCTCGTGTGCTGCGCAACTTTGATTCGGTTACGAAAAGCCACCTGCGTTGAGGTGAACACTCTGCTCAGCGTTCTTTCCGGGAGCTCACAATCGCCCCCTCTCTAGGTTAAGCAGGATGTCGAGGTGAGGTCCAAACTGAGCAAAGAGCACAATTGCTCACTTTGCAGTGGTAGTCGTCGTAAGAGGCATTGCCTACTAGGCCTTGCTAAGGTCTTCGTTCTGTTAGGGAAGTCGCCACACTTAGACGCCTGTAAAGGAAACTTTATTCAGCGAAGTTCCCAGTGTCTTGCGACGGTGTCCCTTCGCAGGGCCAATACAGCAGGGACTTAGGTTTGCTGCTAACTAGGCTAGGTGACCCTGCATACAGAAACAGGCTTTTCCCTTTGGAAGCTTGGATCCCGGTTTCTCAGGGGCTGCTTGCAAGACCCTGCTATTGCCCAGCATCTGTCCTCTGCCCCTACGCCTGGGTAGGAAGCGAGTATTTTAGCCTGAGAAGCAGGGCTCTTGCAATTCTGGAGGAGAGCTAATCCTGCAGCCCACGTTCGTCCTGGGAAACCGCAAGGTGACCCTTGGCCTCAGTGTAGTGGCGAAATGGCCGCCGGACAGGTCTTGCCTGCCGCGGTTTCCGTGAGTTCTCCACCGTCTTCGGGCTTAAATGGAGAGCGAGGAGAGCTGTCGGCTCTCACAGAACTCTGGCCACCGCACTGTTTGCCATGCAACTGCACTCGAGACCACACGTCTCCTCCCGGCCTGCTGAGAAACAGGCATCCGTGTAGGCCCTTGTTAACATTTCCTGGCGTGCAGAGTCCAAGGCGACACAATGTCCTCTTCCTTGGAAACCCACGTTGCTACAGCTTGCCAAACGCTACCGAAGGCAGTCCTAACCAGTCTCGTGTGCTGCGCAACTTTGATTCGGTTACGGAAAGCCACCTGCGTTGAGGTGAACACTCTGCTCAGCGTTCTTTCCGGGAGCTCACAATCGCCCCCTCTCTAGCTTAAGCAGGATGTCGAGGTGAGGTCCAAACTGAGCAAAGAGCACAATTGCTCACTTTGCAGTGGTAGTCGTCGTAAGAGGCATTGCCTACTAGGCCTTGCTAAGGTCTTCGTTCTGTTAGGGAAGTCGCCACACTTAGACGCCTGTAAAGGAAACTTTATTCAGCGAAGTTCCCAGTGTCTTGCGACGGTGTCCCTTCGCAGGGCCAATACAGCAGGGACTTAGGTTTGCTGCTAACTAGGCTAGGTGACCCTGCATACAGAAGCAGGCTTTTCCCTTTGGAAGCTGGGATCCCGCTTTCTCAGGGGCTGCTTGCAAGACCCTGCTATTGCCCAGCATCTATCCTCTGCCCCTACGCCTGGGTAGGAAGCGAGTATTTTAGCCTGAGAAGCAGGGCTCTTGCAACTCTGGAGGAGAGCTAATCCTGCAGCCCACGTTCGTCCTGGGAAACCGCAAGGCGAGGCTTGGCCTCAGTGTAGTGGCGAAATGGCCGCCGGACAGGTCTTGCCTGCCGCGGTTTCCGTGAGTTCTCCACCGTCTTCGGGCTTAAATGGAGAGCGAGGAGAGCTGTCGGCTCTCACAGAACTCTGGCCTCCGCACTGTTTGCCATGCAACTGCACTCGAGACCACACGTCTCCTCCCGGCCTGCTGAGAAACAGGCCGCCGTGCAGGCCCTTCGTAACACTTCTTGTCATGTAAACACCAAGGCGACACGCTGTCCTCTTCCTTGGAAACCTACGTTTCCCCAGCTTGCCAACGCTCACGAAGGCAGTCCGAGCCCGTCTCATGTGCTGGGCCACTTGCATTCAGTGAGGAAAAGCCACCTGCATTGAGGTGAACAGTCTGCTCAGCGTTCTTTCCGGGAGCTCACACTTGCCGCCTCTCTAGGTTAAGCAGGAAGTCGTAGTGAGGACCAACCTGAGCAAAGAGCACAATTCCTCACGTTACACTGGTAGTCGTCGTAAGAGGAATTGCCAACTACGCCTGGCTGAGGCCTTCCCTGTGTTAAGGAACCAGCCACACTTAGAGGCCTTGAAAGGACAATTTATTCAGCGAAGTTCCCATTGTTTGGCGATGGTCAACCTTTGCAGCGCCAATACTGCAGGGACTTAGGTTTGCTGCTAACAGGGCTAGGTGACCCTGCATACAGAAGCAGGCGTTTCCCTTTGGAAGCTTGGATCCCGGTTTCTCAGGGGCTGCTTGCAAGACCCTGCTATTGCCCAGCATCTGTCCTCTGCCCCTACGCCCGGGTAGGAAGGAGTATTTTAGCCTGAGAAGCAGGGCTCTTGCAACTCTGGAGGAGAGCTAATCCTGCAGCCCACGTTCGTCCTGGGAAACCGCAAGGCGACCCTTGGCCTCAGTGTAGAGGCTAAATGGCCGCCGGACAGGTCTTGCCTGCCGCGGTTTCCGTGAGTTCTCCACCGTCTTCGGGCTTAAATGGAGAGCTGTCGGCTCTCACAGAACTCTGGCCTCCGCACTGTTTGCCATGCAACTGCACTCGAGACCACACGTCTCCTCCCGGCCTGCTGAGAAACAGGCATCCGTGTAGGCCCTTGTTAACATTTCCTGGCGTGCAGAGTCCAAGGCGACACGCTGTCCTCTTCCTTGGAAACCTACGTTGCCACAGCTTGCCAAACGCTACCGAAGGCAGTCCTAACCAGTCTCGTGTGCTGCGCAACTTTGATTCGGTTACGAAAAGCCACCTGCGTTGAGGTGAACACTCTGCTCAGCGTTCTTTCCGGGAGCTCACAATCGCCCCCTCTCTAGGTTAAGCAGGATGTCGAGGTGAGGTCCAAACTGAGCAAAGAGCACAATTGCTCACTTTGCAGTGGTAGTCGTCGTAAGAGGCATTGCCTACTAGGCCTTGCTAAGGTCTTCGTTCTGTTAGGGAAGTCGCCACACTTAGACGCCTGTAAAGGAAACTTTATTCAGCGAAGTTCCCAGTGTCTTGCGACGGTGTCCCTTCGCAGGGCCAATACAGCAGGGACTTAGGTTTGCTGCTAACTAGGCTAGGTGACCCTGCATACAGAAACAGGCTTTTCCCTTTGGAAGCTTGGATCCCGGTTTCTCAGGGGCTGCTTGCAAGACCCTGCTATTGCCCAGCATCTGTCCTCTGCCCCTACGCCTGGGTAGGAAGCGAGTATTTTAGCCTGAGAAGCAGGGCTCTTGCAATTCTGGAGGAGAGCTAATCCTGCAGCCCACGTTCGTCCTGGGAAACCGCAAGGTGACCCTTGGCCTCAGTGTAGTGGCGAAATGGCCGCCGGACAGGTCTTGCCTGCCGCGGTTTCCGTGAGTTCTCCACCGTCTTCGGGCTTAAATGGAGAGCGAGGAGAGCTGTCGGCTCTCACAGAACTCTGGCCACCGCACTGTTTGCCATGCAACTGCACTCGAGACCACACGTCTCCTCCCGGGCTGCTGAGAAACAGGCATCCGTGTAGGCCCTTGTTAACATTTCCTGGCGTGCAGAGTCCAAGGCGACACAATGTCCTCTTCCTTGGAAACCCACGTTGCTACAGCTTGCCAAACGCTACCGAAGGCAGTCCTAACCAGTCTCGTGTGCTGCGCAACTTTGATTCGGTTACGGAAAGCCACCTGCGTTGAGGTGAACACTCTGCTCAGCGTTCTTTCCGGGAGCTCACACTTGCCGCCTCTCTAGGTTAAGCAGGAAGTCGTAGTGAGGACCAACCTGAGCAAAGAGCACAATTCCTCACGTTACACTGGTAGTCGTCGTAAGAGGAATTGCCAACTACGCCTGGCTGAGGCCTTCCCTGTGTTAAGGAACCAGCCACACTTAGAGGCCTTGAAAGGACAATTTATTCAGCGAAGTTCCCATTGTTTGGCGATGGTCAACCTTTGCAGCGCCAATACTGCAGGGACTTAGGTTTGCTGCTAACAGGGCTAGGTGACCCTGCATACAGAAGCAGGCGTTTCCCTTTGGAAGCTTGGATCCCGGTTTCTCAGGGGCTGCTTGCAAGACCCTGTTATTGCCCAGCATCTGTCCTCTGCCCCTACGCCCGGGTAGGAAGGAGTATTTTAGCCTGAGAAGCAGGGCTCTTGCAACTCTGGAGGAGAGCTAATCCTGCAGCCCACGTTCGTCCTGGGAAACCACAAGGCGACCCTTGGCCTCAGTGTAGAGGCTAAATGGCCGCCGGACAGGTCTTGCCTGCCGCGGTTTCCGTGAGTTCTCCACCGTCTTCGGGCTTAAATGGAGAGCTGTCGGCTCTCACAGAACTCTGGCCTCCGCACTGTTTGCCATGCAACTGCACTCGAGACCACACGTCTCCTCCCGGCCTGCTGAGAAACAGGCATCCGTGTAGGCCCTTGTTAACATTTCCTGGCGTGCAGAGTCCAAGGCGACACGCTGTCCTCTTCCTTGGAAACCTACGTTGCCACAGCTTGCCAAACGCTACCGAAGGCAGTCCTAACCAGTCTCGTGTGCTGCGCAACTTTGATTCGGTTACGAAAAGCCACCTGCGTTGAGGTGAACACTCTGCTCAGCGTTCTTTCCGGGAGCTCACAATCGCCCCCTCTCTAGGTTAAGCAGGATGTCGAGGTGAGGTCCAAACTGAGCAAAGAGCACAATTGCTCACTTTGCAGTGGTAGTCGTCGTAAGAGGCATTGCCTACTAGGCCTTGCTAAGGTCTTCGTTCTGTTAGGGAAGTCGCCACACTTAGACGCCTGTAAAGGAAACTTTATTCAGCGAAGTTCCCAGTGTCTTGCGACGGTGTCCCTTCGCAGGGCCAATACAGCAGGGACTTAGGTTTGCTGCTAACTAGGCTAGGTGACCCTGCATACAGAAACAGGCTTTTCCCTTTGGAAGCTTGGATCCCGGTTTCTCAGGGGCTGCTTGCAAGACCCTGCTATTGCCCAGCATCTGTCCTCTGCCCCTACGCCTGGGTAGGAAGCGAGTATTTTAGCCTGAGAAGCAGGGCTCTTGCAATTCTGGAGGAGAGCTAATCCTGCAGCCCACGTTCGTCCTGGGAAACCGCAAGGTGACCCTTGGCCTCAGTGTAGTGGCGAAATGGCCGCCGGACAGGTCTTGCCTGCCGCGGTTTCCGTGAGTTCTCCACCGTCTTCGGGCTTAAATGGAGAGCGAGGAGAGCTGTCGGCTCTCACAGAACTCTGGCCACCGCACTGTTTGCCATGCAACTGCACTCGAGACCACACGTCTCCTCCCGGGCTGCTGAGAAACAGGCATCCGTGTAGGCCCTTGTTAACATTTCCTGGCGTGCAGAGTCCAAGGCGACACAATGTCCTCTTCCTTGGAAACCCACGTTGCTACAGCTTGCCAAACGCTACCGAAGGCAGTCCTAACCAGTCTCGTGTGCTGCGCAACTTTGATTCGGTTACGGAAAGCCACCTGCGTTGAGGTGAACACTCTGCTCAGCGTTCTTTCCGGGAGCTCACACTTGCCGCCTCTCTAGGTTAAGCAGGAAGTCGTAGTGAGGACCAACCTGAGCAAAGAGCACAATTCCTCACGTTACACTGGTAGTCGTCGTAAGAGGAATTGCCAACTACGCCTGGCTGAGGCCTTCCCTGTGTTAAGGAACCAGCCACACTTAGAGGCCTTGAAAGGACAATTTATTCAGCGAAGTTCCCATTGTTTGGCGATGGTCAACCTTTGCAGCGCCAATACTGCAGGGACTTAGGTTTGCTGCTAACAGGGCTAGGTGACCCTGCATACAGAAGCAGGCGTTTCCCTTTGGAAGCTTGGATCCCGGTTTCTCAGGGGCTGCTTGCAAGACCCTGTTATTGCCCAGCATCTGTCCTCTGCCCCTACGCCCGGGTAGGAAGGAGTATTTTAGCCTGAGAAGCAGGGCTCTTGCAACTCTGGAGGAGAGCTAATCCTGCAGCCCACGTTCGTCCTGGGAAACCACAAGGCGACCCTTGGCCTCAGTGTAGAGGCTAAATGGCCGCCGGACAGGTCTTGCCTGCCGCGGTTTCCGTGAGTTCTCCACCGTCTTCGGGCTTAAATGGAGAGCTGTCGGCTCTCACAGAACTCTGGCCTCCGCACTGTTTGCCATGCAACTGCACTCGAGACCACACGTCTCCTCCCGGCCTGCTGAGAAACAGGCATCCGTGTAGGCCCTTGTTAACATTTCCTGGCGTGCAGAGTCCAAGGCGACACGCTGTCCTCTTCCTTGGAAACCTACGTTGCCACAGCTTGCCAAACGCTACCGAAGGCAGTCCTAACCAGTCTCGTGTGCTGCGCAACTTTGATTCGGTTACGAAAAGCCACCTGCGTTGAGGTGAACACTCTGCTCAGCGTTCTTTCCGGGAGCTCACAATCGCCCCCTCTCTAGGTTAAGCAGGATGTCGAGGTGAGGTCCAAACTGAGCAAAGAGCACAATTGCTCACTTTGCAGTGGTAGTCGTCGTAAGAGGCATTGCCTACTAGGCCTTGCTAAGGTCTTCGTTCTGTTAGGGAAGTCGCCACACTTAGACGCCTGTAAAGGAAACTTTATTCAGCGAAGTTCCCAGTGTCTTGCGACGGTGTCCCTTCGCAGGGCCAATACAGCAGGGACTTAGGTTTGCTGCTAACTAGGCTAGGTGACCCTGCATACAGAAACAGGCTTTTCCCTTTGGAAGCTTGGATCCCGGTTTCTCAGGGGCTGCTTGCAAGACCCTGCTATTGCCCAGCATCTGTCCTCTGCCCCTACGCCTGGGTAGGAAGCGAGTATTTTAGCCTGAGAAGCAGGGCTCTTGCAATTCTGGAGGAGAGCTAATCCTGCAGCCCACGTTCGTCCTGGGAAACCGCAAGGCGAGGCTTGGCCTCAGTGTAGTGGCGAAATGGCCGCCGGACAGGTCTTGCCTGCCGCGGTTTCCGTGAGTTCTCCACCGTCTTCGGGCTTAAATGGAGAGCTGTCAGCTCTCACAGAACTCTGGCCTCCGCACTGTTTGCCATGCAACTGCACTTGAGACCACACGTCTCCTCCCGGCCTGCTGAGAAACAGGCATCCGTGTAGGCCCTTGTTAACATTTCCTGGCGTGCAGAGTCCAAGGCGACACGCTGTCCTCTTCCTTGGAAACCTACGTTGCCACAGCTTGCCAAACGCTACCGAAGGCAGTCCTAACCAGTCTCGTGTGCTGCGCAACTTTGATTCGGTTACGGAAAGCCACCTGCGTTGAGGTGAACACTCTGCTCAGCGTTCTTTCCGGGAGCTCACAATCGCCCCCTCTCTAGGTTAAGCAGGATGTCGAGGTGAGGTCCAAACTGAGCAAAGAGCACAATTGCTCACTTTGCAGTGGTAGTCGTCGTAAGAGGCATTGCCTACTAGGCCTTGCTAAGGTCTTCGTTCTGTTAGGGAAGTCGCCACACTTAGACGCCTGTAAAGGAAACTTTATTCAGCGAAGTTCCCAGTGTCTTGCGACGGTGTCCCTTCGCAGGGCCAATACAGCAGGGACTTAGGTTTGCTGCTAACTAGGCTAGGTGACCCTGCATACAGAAGCAGGCTTTTCCCTTTGGAAGCTTGGATCCCGCTTTCTCAGGGGCTGCTTGCAAGACCCTGCTATTGCCCAGCATCTATCCTCTGCCCCTACGCCTGGGTAGGAAGCGAGTATTTTAGCCTGAGAAGCAGGGCTCTTGCAACTCTGGAGGAGAGCTAATCCTGCAGCCCACGTTCGTCCTGGGAAACCGCAAGGCGAGGCTTGGCCTCAGTGTAGTGGCGAAATGGCCGCCGGACAGGTCTTGCCTGCCGCGGTTTCCGTGAGTTCTCCACCGTCTTCGGGCTTAAATGGAGAGCGAGGAGAGCTGTCGGCTCTCACAGAACTCTGGCCTCCGCACTGTTTGCCATGCAACTGCACTCGAGACCACACGTCTCCTCCCGGCCTGCTGAGAAACAGGCCGCCGTGCAGGCCCTTCGTAACACTTCTTGGCATGTAAACACCAAGGCGACACGCTGTCCTCTTCCTTGGAAACCTACGTTGCCCCAGCTTGCCAACGCTCACGAAGGCAGTCCGAGCCCGTCTCATGTGCTGGGCCACTTGCATTCAGTGAGGAAAAGCCACCTGCATTGAGGTGAACAGTCTGCTCAGCGTTCTTTCCGGGAGCTCACACTTGCCGCCTCTCTAGGTTAAGCAGGAAGTCGTAGTGAGGACCAACCTGAGCAAAGAGCACAATTCCTCACGTTACACTGGTAGTCGTCGTAAGAGGAATTGCCAACTACGCCTGGCTGAGGCCTTCCCTGTGTTAAGGAACCAGCCACACTTAGAGGCCTTGAAAGGACAATTTATTCAGCGAAGTTCCCATTGTTTGGCGATGGTCAACCTTTGCAGCGCCAATACTGCAGGGACTTAGGTTTGCTGCTAACAGGGCTAGGTGACCCTGCATACAGAAGCAGGCGTTTCCCTTTGGAAGCTTGGATCCCGGTTTCTCAGGGGCTGCTTGCAAGACCCTGCTATTGCCCAGCATCTGTCCTCTGCCCCTACGCCCGGGTAGGAAGGAGTATTTTAGCCTGAGAAGCAGGGCTCTTGCAACTCTGGAGGAGAGCTAATCCTGCAGCCCACGTTCGTCCTGGGAAACCGCAAGGCGACCCTTGGCCTCAGTGTAGAGGCTAAATGGCCGCCGGACAGGTCTTGCCTGCCGCGGTTTCCGTGAGTTCTCCACCGTCTTCGGGCTTAAATGGAGAGCTGTCGGCTCTCACAGAACTCTGGCCTCCGCACTGTTTGCCATGCAACTGCACTCGAGACCACACGTCTCCTCCCGGCCTGCTGAGAAACAGGCATCCGTGTAGGCCCTTGTTAACATTTCCTGGCGTGCAGAGTCCAAGGCGACACGCTGTCCTCTTCCTTGGAAACCTACGTTGCCACAGCTTGCCAAACGCTACCGAAGGCAGTCCTAACCAGTCTCGTGTGCTGCACAACTTTGATTCGGTTACGAAAAGCCACCTGCGTTGAGGTGAACACTCTGCTCAGCGTTCTTTCCGGGAGCTCACAATCGCCCCCTCTCTAGGTTAAGCAGGATGTCGAGGTGAGGTCCAAACTGAGCAAAGAGCACAATTGCTCACTTTGCAGTGGTAGTCGTCGTAAGAGGCATTGCCTACTAGGCCTTGCTAAGGTCTTCGTTCTGTTAGGGAAGTCGCCACACTTAGACGCCTGTAAAGGAAACTTTATTCAGCGAAGTTCCCAGTGTCTTGCGACGGTGTCCCTTCGCAGGGCCAATACAGCAGGGACTTAGGTTTGCTGCTAACTAGGCTAGGTGACCCTGCATACAGAAACAGGCTTTTCCCTTTGGAAGCTTGGATCCCGGTTTCTCAGGGGCTGCTTGCAATACCCTGCTATTGCCCAGCATCTATCCTCTGCCCCTACGCCTGGGTAGGAAGCGAGTATTTTAGCCTGAGAAGCAGGGCTCTTGCAATTCTGGAGGAGAGCTAATCCTGCAGCCCACGTTCGTCCTGGGAAACCGCAAGGCGAGGCTTGGCCTCAGTGTAGTGGCGAAATGGCCGCCGGACAGGTCTTGCCTGCCGCGGTTTCCGTGAGTTCTCCACCGTCTTCGGGCTTAAATGGAGAGCGAGGAGAGCTGTCGGCTCTCACAGAACTCTGGCCACCGCACTGTTTGCCATGCAACTGCACTCGAGACCACACGTCTCCTCCCGGCCTGCTGAGAAACAGGCATCCGTGTAGGCCCTTGTTAACATTTCCTGGCGTGCAGAGTCCAAGGCGACACAATGTCCTCTTCCTTGGAAACCCACGTTGCTACAGCTTGCCAAACGCTACCGAAGGCAGTCCTAACCAGTCTCGTGTGCTGCGCAACTTTGATTCGGTTACGGAAAGCCACCTGCGTTGAGGTGAACACTCTGCTCAGCGTTCTTTCCGGGAGCTCACACTTGCCGCCTCTCTAGGTTAAGCAGGAAGTCGTAGTGAGGACCAACCTGAGCAAAGAGCACAATTCCTCACGTTACACTGGTAGTCGTCGTAAGAGGAATTGCCAACTACGCCTGGCTGAGGCCTTCCCTGTGTTAAGGAACCAGCCACACTTAGAGGCCTTGAAAGGACAATTTATTCAGCGAAGTTCCCATTGTTTGGCGATGGTCAACCTTTGCAGCGCCAATACTGCAGGGACTTAGGTTTGCTGCTAACAGGGCTAGGTGACCCTGCATACAGAAGCAGGCGTTTCCCTTTGGAAGCTTGGATCCCGGTTTCTCAGGGGCTGCTTGCAAGACCCTGCTATTGCCCAGCATCTGTCCTCTGCCCCTACGCCCGGGTAGGAAGGAGTATTTTAGCCTGAGAAGCAGGGCTCTTGCAACTCTGGAGGAGAGCTAATCCTGCAGCCCACGTTCGTCCTGGGAAACCGCAAGGCGACCCTTGGCCTCAGTGTAGAGGCTAAATGGCCGCCGGACAGGTCTTGCCTGCCGCGGTTTCCGTGAGTTCTCCACCGTCTTCGGGCTTAAATGGAGAGCTGTCGGCTCTCACAGAACTCTGGCCTCCGCACTGTTTGCCATGCAACTGCACTCGAGACCACACGTCTCCTCCCGGCCTGCTGAGAAACAGGCATCCGTGTAGGCCCTTGTTAACATTTCCTGGCGTGCAGAGTCCAAGGCGACACGCTGTCCTCTTCCTTGGAAACCTACGTTGCCACAGCTTGCCAAACGCTACCGAAGGCAGTCCTAACCAGTCTCGTGTGCTGCGCAACTTTGATTCGGTTACGAAAAGCCACCTGCGTTGAGGTGAACACTCTGCTCAGCGTTCTTTCCGGGAGCTCACAATCGCCCCCTCTCTAGGTTAAGCAGGATGTCGAGGTGAGGTCCAAACTGAGCAAAGAGCACAATTGCTCACTTTTCAGTGGTAGTCGTCGTAAGAGGCATTGCCTACTAGGCCTTGCTAAGGTCTTCGTTCTGTTAGGGAAGTCGCCACACTTAGACGCCTGTAAAGGAAACTTTATTCAGCGAAGTTCCCAGTGTCTTGCGACGGTGTCCCTTCGCAGGGCCAATACAGCAGGGACTTAGGTTTGCTGCTAACTAGGCTAGGTGACCCTGCATACAGAAACAGGCTTTTCCCTTTGGAAGCTTGGATCCCGGTTTCTCAGGGGCTGCTTGCAAGACCCTGCTATTGCCCAGCATCTGTCCTCTGCCCCTACGCCTGGGTAGGAAGCGAGTATTTTAGCCTGAGAAGCAGGGCTCTTGCAATTCTGGAGGAGAGCTAATCCTGCAGCCCACGTTCGTCCTGGGAAACCGCAAGGTGACCCTTGGCCTCAGTGTAGTGGCGAAATGGCCGCCGGACAGGTCTTGCCTGCCGCGGTTTCCGTGAGTTCTCCACCGTCTTCGGGCTTAAATGGAGAGCGAGGAGAGCTGTCGGCTCTCACAGAACTCTGGCCACCGCACTGTTTGCCATGCAACTGCACTCGAGACCACACGTCTCCTCCCGGCCTGCTGAGAAACAGGCATCCGTGTAGGCCCTTGTTAACATTTCCTGGCGTGCAGAGTCCAAGGCGACACAATGTCCTCTTCCTTGGAAACCCACGTTGCTACAGCTTGCCAAACGCTACCGAAGGCAGTCCTAACCAGTCTCGTGTGCTGCGCAACTTTGATTCGGTTACGGAAAGCCACCTGCGTTGAGGTGAACACTCTGCTCAGCGTTCTTTCCGGGAGCTCACAATCGCCCCCTCTCTAGCTTAAGCAGGATGTCGAGGTGAGGTCCAAACTGAGCAAAGAGCACAATTGCTCACTTTGCAGTGGTAGTCGTCGTAAGAGGCATTGCCTACTAGGCCTTGCTAAGGTCTTCGTTCTGTTAGGGAAGTCGCCACACTTAGACGCCTGTAAAGGAAACTTTATTCAGCGAAGTTCCCAGTGTCTTGCGACGGTGTCCCTTCGCAGGGCCAATACAGCAGGGACTTAGGTTTGCTGCTAACTAGGCTAGGTGACCCTGCATACAGAAGCAGGCTTTTCCCTTTGGAAGCTTGGATCCCGCTTTCTCAGGGGCTGCTTGCAAGACCCTGCTATTGCCCAGCATCTATCCTCTGCCCCTACGCCTGGGTAGGAAGCGAGTATTTTAGCCTGAGAAGCAGGGCTCTTGCAACTCTGGAGGAGAGCTAATCCTGCAGCCCACGTTCGTCCTGGGAAACCGCAAGGCGAGGCTTGGCCTCAGTGTAGTGGCGAAATGGCCGCCGGACAGGTCTTGCCTGCCGCGGTTTCCGTGAGTTCTCCACCGTCTTCGGGCTTAAATGGAGAGCGAGGAGAGCTGTCGGCTCTCACAGAACTCTGGCCTCCGCACTGTTTGCCATGCAACTGCACTCGAGACCACACGTCTCCTCCCGGCCTGCTGAGAAACAGGCCGCCGTGCAGGCCCTTCGTAACACTTCTTGGCATGTAAACACCAAGGCGACACGCTGTCCTCTTCCTTGGAAACCTACGTTGCCCCAGCTTGCCAACGCTCACGAAGGCAGTCCGAGCCCGTCTCATGTGCTGGGCCACTTGCATTCAGTGAGGAAAAGCCACCTGCATTGAGGTGAACAGTCTGCTCAGCGTTCTTTCCGGGAGCTCACACTTGCCGCCTCTCTAGGTTAAGCAGGAAGTCGTAGTGAGGACCAACCTGAGCAAAGAGCACAATTCCTCACGTTACACTGGTAGTCGTCGTAAGAGGAATTGCCAACTACGCCTGGCTGAGGCCTTCCCTGTGTTAAGGAACCAGCCACACTTAGAGGCCTTGAAAGGACAATTTATTCAGCGAAGTTCCCATTGTTTGGCGATGGTCAACCTTTGCAGCGCCAATACTGCAGGGACTTAGGTTTGCTGCTAACAGGGCTAGGTGACCCTGCATACAGAAGCAGGCGTTTCCCTTTGGAAGCTTGGATCCCGGTTTCTCAGGGGCTGCTTGCAAGACCCTGCTATTGCCCAGCATCTGTCCTCTGCCCCTACGCCCGGGTAGGAAGGAGTATTTTAGCCTGAGAAGCAGGGCTCTTGCAACTCTGGAGGAGAGCTAATCCTGCAGCCCACGTTCGTCCTGGGAAACCGCAAGGCGACCCTTGGCCTCAGTGTAGTGGCGAAATGGCCGCCGGACAGGTCTTGCCTGCCGCGGTTTCCGTGAGTTCTCCACCGTCTTCGGGCTTAAATGGAGAGCTGTCGGCTCTCACAGAACTCTGGCCTCCGCACTGTTTGCCATGCAACTGCACTCGAGACCACACGTCTCCTCCCGGCCTGCTGAGAAACAGGCATCCGTGTAGGCCCTTGTTAACATTTCCTGGCATGCAGAGTCCAAGGCGACACGCTGTCCTCTTCCTTGGAAACCTACGTTGCCACAGCTTGCCAAACGCTACCGAAGGCAGTCCTAACCAGTCTCGTGTGCTGCGCAACTTTGATTCGGTTACGGAAAGCCACCTGCGTTGAGGTGAACACTCTGCTCAGCGTTCTTTCCGGGAGCTCACAATCGCCCCCTCTCTAGGTTAAGCAGGATGTCGAGGTGAGGTCCAAACTGAGCAAAGAGCACAATTGCTCACTTTGCAGTGGTAGTCGTCGTAAGAGGCATTGCCTACTAGGCCTTGCTAAGGTCTTCGTTCTGTTAGGGAAGTCGCCACACTTAGACGCCTGTAAAGGAAACTTTATTCAGCGAAGTTCCCAGTGTCTTGCGACGGTGTCCCTTCGCAGGGCCAATACAGCAGGGACTTAGGTTTGCTGCTAACTAGGCTAGGTGACCCTGCATACAGAAGCAGGCTTTTCCCTTTGGAAGCTTGGATCCCGCTTTCTCAGGGGCTGCTTGCAAGACCCTGCTATTGCCCAGCATCTATCCTCTGCCCCTACGCCTGGGTAGGAAGCGAGTATTTTAGCCTGAGAAGCAGGGCTCTTGCAACTCTGGAGGAGAGCTAATCCTGCAGCCCACGTTCGTCCTGGGAAACCGCAAGGCGAGGCTTGGCCTCAGTGTAGTGGCGAAATGGCCGCCGGACAGGTCTTGCCTGCCGCGGTTTCCGTGAGTTCTCCACCGTCTTCGGGCTTAAATGGAGAGCGAGGAGAGCTGTCGGCTCTCACAGAACTCTGGCCTCCGCACTGTTTGCCATGCAACTGCACTCGAGACCACACGTCTCCTCCCGGCCTGCTGAGAAACAGGCCGCCGTGCAGGCCCTTCGTAACACTTCTTGGCATGTAAACACCAAGGCGACACGCTGTCCTCTTCCTTGGAAACCTACGTTGCCCCAGCTTGCCAACGCTCACGAAGGCAGTCCGAGCCCGTCTCATGTGCTGGGCCACTTGCATTCAGTGAGGAAAAGCCACCTGCATTGAGGTGAACAGTCTGCTCAGCGTTCTTTCCGGGAGCTCACACTTGCCGCCTCTCTAGGTTAAGCAGGAAGTCGTAGTGAGGACCAACCTGAGCAAAGAGCACAATTCCTCACGTTACACTGGTAGTCGTCGTAAGAGGAATTGCCAACTACGCCTGGCTGAGGCCTTCCCTGTGTTAAGGAACCAGCCACACTTAGAGGCCTTGAAAGGACAATTTATTCAGCGAAGTTCCCATTGTTTGGCGATGGTCAACCTTTGCAGCGCCAATACTGCAGGGACTTAGGTTTGCTGCTAACAGGGCTAGGTGACCCTGCATACAGAAGCAGGCGTTTCCCTTTGGAAGCTTGGATCCCGGTTTCTCAGGGGCTGCTTGCAAGACCCTGCTATTGCCCAGCATCTGTCCTCTGCCCCTACGCCCGGGTAGGAAGGAGTATTTTAGCCTGAGAAGCAGGGCTCTTGCAACTCTGGAGGAGAGCTAATCCTGCAGCCCACGTTCGTCCTGGGAAACCGCAAGGCGACCCTTGGCCTCAGTGTAGAGGCTAAATGGCCGCCGGACAGGTCTTGCCTGCCGCGGTTTCCGTGAGTTCTCCACCGTCTTCGGGCTTAAATGGAGAGCTGTCGGCTCTCACAGAACTCTGGCCTCCGCACTGTTTGCCATGCAACTGCACTCGAGACCACACGTCTCCTCCCGGCCTGCTGAGAAACAGGCATCCGTGTAGGCCCTTGTTAACATTTCCTGGCGTGCAGAGTCCAAGGCGACACGCTGTCCTCTTCCTTGGAAACCTACGTTGCCACAGCTTGCCAAACGCTACCGAAGGCAGTCCTAACCAGTCTCGTGTGCTGCACAACTTTGATTCGGTTACGAAAAGCCACCTGCGTTGAGGTGAACACTCTGCTCAGCGTTCTTTCCGGGAGCTCACAATCGCCCCCTCTCTAGGTTAAGCAGGATGTCGAGGTGAGGTCCAAACTGAGCAAAGAGCACAATTGCTCACTTTGCAGTGGTAGTCGTCGTAAGAGGCATTGCCTACTAGGCCTTGCTAAGGTCTTCGTTCTGTTAGGGAAGTCGCCACACTTAGACGCCTGTAAAGGAAACTTTATTCAGCGAAGTTCCCAGTGTCTTGCGACGGTGTCCCTTCGCAGGGCCAATACAGCAGGGACTTAGGTTTGCTGCTAACTAGGCTAGGTGACCCTGCATACAGAAACAGGCTTTTCCCTTTGGAAGCTTGGATCCCGGTTTCTCAGGGGCTGCTTGCAATACCCTGCTATTGCCCAGCATCTATCCTCTGCCCCTACGCCTGGGTAGGAAGCGAGTATTTTAGCCTGAGAAGCAGGGCTCTTGCAATTCTGGAGGAGAGCTAATCCTGCAGCCCACGTTCGTCCTGGGAAACCGCAAGGCGAGGCTTGGCCTCAGTGTAGTGGCGAAATGGCCGCCGGACAGGTCTTGCCTGCCGCGGTTTCCGTGAGTTCTCCACCGTCTTCGGGCTTAAATGGAGAGCGAGGAGAGCTGTCGGCTCTCACAGAACTCTGGCCACCGCACTGTTTGCCATGCAACTGCACTCGAGACCACACGTCTCCTCCCGGCCTGCTGAGAAACAGGCATCCGTGTAGGCCCTTGTTAACATTTCCTGGCGTGCAGAGTCCAAGGCGACACAATGTCCTCTTCCTTGGAAACCCACGTTGCTACAGCTTGCCAAACGCTACCGAAGGCAGTCCTAACCAGTCTCGTGTGCTGCGCAACTTTGATTCGGTTACGGAAAGCCACCTGCGTTGAGGTGAACACTCTGCTCAGCGTTCTTTCCGGGAGCTCACACTTGCCGCCTCTCTAGGTTAAGCAGGAAGTCGTAGTGAGGACCAACCTGAGCAAAGAGCACAATTCCTCACGTTACACTGGTAGTCGTCGTAAGAGGAATTGCCAACTACGCCTGGCTGAGGCCTTCCCTGTGTTAAGGAACCAGCCACACTTAGAGGCCTTGAAAGGACAATTTATTCAGCGAAGTTCCCATTGTTTGGCGATGGTCAACCTTTGCAGCGCCAATACTGCAGGGACTTAGGTTTGCTGCTAACAGGGCTAGGTGACCCTGCATACAGAAGCAGGCGTTTCCCTTTGGAAGCTTGGATCCCGGTTTCTCAGGGGCTGCTTGCAAGACCCTGCTATTGCCCAGCATCTGTCCTCTGCCCCTACGCCCGGGTAGGAAGGAGTATTTTAGCCTGAGAAGCAGGGCTCTTGCAACTCTGGAGGAGAGCTAATCCTGCAGCCCACGTTCGTCCTGGGAAACCGCAAGGCGACCCTTGGCCTCAGTGTAGAGGCTAAATGGCCGCCGGACAGGTCTTGCCTGCCGCGGTTTCCGTGAGTTCTCCACCGTCTTCGGGCTTAAATGGAGAGCTGTCGGCTCTCACAGAACTCTGGCCTCCGCACTGTTTGCCATGCAACTGCACTCGAGACCACACGTCTCCTCCCGGCCTGCTGAGAAACAGGCATCCGTGTAGGCCCTTGTTAACATTTCCTGGCGTGCAGAGTCCAAGGCGACACGCTGTCCTCTTCCTTGGAAACCTACGTTGCCACAGCTTGCCAAACGCTACCGAAGGCAGTCCTAACCAGTCTCGTGTGCTGCGCAACTTTGATTCGGTTACGAAAAGCCACCTGCGTTGAGGTGAACACTCTGCTCAGCGTTCTTTCCGGGAGCTCACAATCGCCCCCTCTCTAGGTTAAGCAGGATGTCGAGGTGAGGTCCAAACTGAGCAAAGAGCACAATTGCTCACTTTTCAGTGGTAGTCGTCGTAAGAGGCATTGCCTACTAGGCCTTGCTAAGGTCTTCGTTCTGTTAGGGAAGTCGCCACACTTAGACGCCTGTAAAGGAAACTTTATTCAGCGAAGTTCCCAGTGTCTTGCGACGGTGTCCCTTCGCAGGGCCAATACAGCAGGGACTTAGGTTTGCTGCTAACTAGGCTAGGTGACCCTGCATACAGAAACAGGCTTTTCCCTTTGGAAGCTTGGATCCCGGTTTCTCAGGGGCTGCTTGCAAGACCCTGCTATTGCCCAGCATCTGTCCTCTGCCCCTACGCCTGGGTAGGAAGCGAGTATTTTAGCCTGAGAAGCAGGGCTCTTGCAATTCTGGAGGAGAGCTAATCCTGCAGCCCACGTTCGTCCTGGGAAACCGCAAGGTGACCCTTGGCCTCAGTGTAGTGGCGAAATGGCCGCCGGACAGGTCTTGCCTGCCGCGGTTTCCGTGAGTTCTCCACCGTCTTCGGGCTTAAATGGAGAGCGAGGAGAGCTGTCGGCTCTCACAGAACTCTGGCCACCGCACTGTTTGCCATGCAACTGCACTCGAGACCACACGTCTCCTCCCGGCCTGCTGAGAAACAGGCATCCGTGTAGGCCCTTGTTAACATTTCCTGGCGTGCAGAGTCCAAGGCGACACAATGTCCTCTTCCTTGGAAACCCACGTTGCTACAGCTTGCCAAACGCTACCGAAGGCAGTCCTAACCAGTCTCGTGTGCTGCGCAACTTTGATTCGGTTACGGAAAGCCACCTGCGTTGAGGTGAACACTCTGCTCAGCGTTCTTTCCGGGAGCTCACAATCGCCCCCTCTCTAGCTTAAGCAGGATGTCGAGGTGAGGTCCAAACTGAGCAAAGAGCACAATTGCTCACTTTGCAGTGGTAGTCGTCGTAAGAGGCATTGCCTACTAGGCCTTGCTAAGGTCTTCGTTCTGTTAGGGAAGTCGCCACACTTAGACGCCTGTAAAGGAAACTTTATTCAGCGAAGTTCCCAGTGTCTTGCGACGGTGTCCCTTCGCAGGGCCAATACAGCAGGGACTTAGGTTTGCTGCTAACTAGGCTAGGTGACCCTGCATACAGAAGCAGGCTTTTCCCTTTGGAAGCTTGGATCCCGCTTTCTCAGGGGCTGCTTGCAAGACCCTGCTATTGCCCAGCATCTATCCTCTGCCCCTACGCCTGGGTAGGAAGCGAGTATTTTAGCCTGAGAAGCAGGGCTCTTGCAACTCTGGAGGAGAGCTAATCCTGCAGCCCACGTTCGTCCTGGGAAACCGCAAGGCGAGGCTTGGCCTCAGTGTAGTGGCGAAATGGCCGCCGGACAGGTCTTGCCTGCCGCGGTTTCCGTGAGTTCTCCACCGTCTTCGGGCTTAAATGGAGAGCGAGGAGAGCTGTCGGCTCTCACAGAACTCTGGCCTCCGCACTGTTTGCCATGCAACTGCACTCGAGACCACACGTCTCCTCCCGGCCTGCTGAGAAACAGGCCGCCGTGCAGGCCCTTCGTAACACTTCTTGGCATGTAAACACCAAGGCGACACGCTGTCCTCTTCCTTGGAAACCTACGTTGCCCCAGCTTGCCAACGCTCACGAAGGCAGTCCGAGCCCGTCTCATGTGCTGGGCCACTTGCATTCAGTGAGGAAAAGCCACCTGCATTGAGGTGAACAGTCTGCTCAGCGTTCTTTCCGGGAGCTCACACTTGCCGCCTCTCTAGGTTAAGCAGGAAGTCGTAGTGAGGACCAACCTGAGCAAAGAGCACAATTCCTCACGTTACACTGGTAGTCGTCGTAAGAGGAATTGCCAACTACGCCTGGCTGAGGCCTTCCCTGTGTTAAGGAACCAGCCACACTTAGAGGCCTTGAAAGGACAATTTATTCAGCGAAGTTCCCATTGTTTGGCGATGGTCAACCTTTGCAGCGCCAATACTGCAGGGACTTAGGTTTGCTGCTAACAGGGCTAGGTGACCCTGCATACAGAAGCAGGCGTTTCCCTTTGGAAGCTTGGATCCCGGTTTCTCAGGGGCTGCTTGCAAGACCCTGCTATTGCCCAGCATCTGTCCTCTGCCCCTACGCCCGGGTAGGAAGGAGTATTTTAGCCTGAGAAGCAGGGCTCTTGCAACTCTGGAGGAGAGCTAATCCTGCAGCCCACGTTCGTCCTGGGAAACCGCAAGGCGACCCTTGGCCTCAGTGTAGTGGCGAAATGGCCGCCGGACAGGTCTTGCCTGCCGCGGTTTCCGTGAGTTCTCCACCGTCTTCGGGCTTAAATGGAGAGCTGTCGGCTCTCACAGAACTCTGGCCTCCGCACTGTTTGCCATGCAACTGCACTCGAGACCACACGTCTCCTCCCGGCCTGCTGAGAAACAGGCATCCGTGTAGGCCCTTGTTAACATTTCCTGGCATGCAGAGTCCAAGGCGACACGCTGTCCTCTTCCTTGGAAACCTACGTTGCCACAGCTTGCCAAACGCTACCGAAGGCAGTCCTAACCAGTCTCGTGTGCTGCGCAACTTTGATTCGGTTACGGAAAGCCACCTGCGTTGAGGTGAACACTCTGCTCAGCGTTCTTTCCGGGAGCTCACAATCGCCCCCTCTCTAGGTTAAGCAGGATGTCGAGGTGAGGTCCAAACTGAGCAAAGAGCACAATTGCTCACTTTGCAGTGGTAGTCGTCGTAAGAGGCATTGCCTACTAGGCCTTGCTAAGGTCTTCGTTCTGTTAGGGAAGTCGCCACACTTAGACGCCTGTAAAGGAAACTTTATTCAGCGAAGTTCCCAGTGTCTTGCGACGGTGTCCCTTCGCAGGGCCAATACAGCAGGGACTTAGGTTTGCTGCTAACTAGGCTAGGTGACCCTGCATACAGAAACAGGCTTTTCCCTTTGGAAGCTTGGATCCCGGTTTCTCAGGGGCTGCTTGCAAGACCCTGCTATTGCCCAGCATCTGTCCTCTGCCCCTACGCCTGGGTAGGAAGCGAGTATTTTAGCCTGAGAAGCAGGGCTCTTGCAACTCTGGAGGAGAGCTAATCCTGCAGCCCACGTTCGTCCTGGGAAACCGCAAGGCGAGGCTTGGCCTCAGTGTAGTGGCGAAATGGCCGCCGGACAGGTCTTGCCTGCCGCGGTTTCCGTGAGTTCTCCACCGTCTTCGGGCTTAAATGGAGAGCGAGGAGAGCTGTCGGCTCTCACAGAACTCTGGCCTCCGCACTGTTTGCCATGCAGCTGAACGCAAGACCACACGTCTCCTCCCGGCCTGCTGAGAAACAGGCCGCCGTGCAGGCCCTTTGTAACACTTCTTGGCATGTAGACTCCAAGGCGACACGCTGTCCTCTTCCTTGGAAACCTACGTTGCCCCAGCTTGCCAACGCTCACGAAGGCAGTCCGAGCCCGTCTCATGTGCTGGGCCACTTGCATTCAGTGAGGAAAAGCCACCTGCATTGAGGTGAACAGTCTGCTCAGCGTTCTTTCCGGGAGCTCACACTTGCCTCCTCTCTAGGTTAAGCAGGAAGTCGTAGTGAGGACCAACCTGAGCAAAGAGCACAATTCCTCACGTTACACTGGTAGTCGTCGTAAGAGGAATTGCCAACTACGCCTGGCTGAGGCCTTCCCTGTGTTAAGGAACCAGCCACACTTAGAGGCCTTGAAAGGACAATTTATTCAGCGAAGTTCCCATTGTTTGGCGATGGTCAACCTTTGCAGCGCCAATACTGCAGGGACTTAGGTTTGCTGCTAACAGGGCTAGGTGACCCTGCATACAGAAGCAGGCGTTTCCCTTTGGAAGCTTGGATCCCGGTTTCTCAGGGGTTGCTTGCAAGACCCTGCTATTGCCCAGCATCTGTCCTCTGCCCCTACGCCCGGGTAGGAAGGAGTATTTTAGCCTGAGAAGCAGGGCTCTTGCAACTCTGGAGGAGAGCTAATCCTGCAGCCCACGTTCTTCCTGGGAAACCGCAAGGCGACGCTTGGCCTCAGTGTAGTGGCGAAATGGCCGCCGGACAGGTCTTGCCTGCCGCGGTTTCCGTGAGTTCTCCACCGTCTTCGGGCTTAAATGGAGAGCTGTCGGCTCTCACAGAACTCTGGCCTCCGCACTGTTTGCCATGCAACTGCACTCGAGACCACACGTCTCCTCCCGGCCTGCTGAGAAACAGGCCGCCGTGCAGGCCCTTCGTAACACTTCTTGGCATGTAAACACCAAGGCGACACGTTGTCCTCTTCCTTGGAAACCTACGTTGCCACAGCTTGCCAAACGCTACCGAAGGCAGTCCTAACCAGTCTCGTGTGCTGCGCAACTTTGATTCGGTTACGGAAAGCCACCTGCGTTGAGGTGAACACTCTGCTCAGCGTTCTTTCCGGGAGCTCACAATCGCCCCCTCTCTAGGTTAAGCAGGATGTCGAGGTGAGGTCCAAACTGAGCAAAGAGCACAATTGCTCACTTTGCAGTGGTAGTCGTCGTAAGAGGCATTGCCTACTAGGCCTTGCTAAGGTCTTCGTTCTGTTAGGGAAGTCGCCACACTTAGACGCCTGTAAAGGAAACTTTATTCAGCGAAGTTCCCAGTGTCTTGCGACGGTGTCCCTTCGCAGGGCCAATACAGCAGGGACTTAGGTTTGCTGCTAACTAGGCTAGGTGACCCTGCATACAGAAACAGGCTTTTCCCTTTGGAAGCTTGGATCCCGGTTTCTCAGGGGCTGCTTACAAGACCCTGCTATTGCCCAGCATCTGTCCTCTGCCCCTACGCCTGGGTAGGAAGCGAGTATTTTAGCCTGAGAAGCAGGGCTCTTGCAATTCTGGAGGAGAGCTAATCCTGCAGCCCACGTTCGTCCTGGGAAACCGCAAGGTGACCCTTGGCCTCAGTGTAGTGGCGAAATGGCCGCCGGACAGGTCTTGCCTGCCGCGGTTTCCGTGAGTTCTCCACCGTCTTCGGGCTTAAATGGAGAGCGAGGAGAGCTGTCGGCTCTCACAGAACTCTGGCCACCTCACTGTTTGCCATGCAACTGCACTCGAGACCACACGTCTCCTCCCGGCCTGCTGAGAAACAGGCATCCGTGTAGGCCCTTGTTAACATTTCCTGGCGTGCAGAGTCCAAGGCGACACAATGTCCTCTTCCTTGGAAACCCACGTTGCTACAGCTTGCCAAACGCTACCGAAGGCAGTCCTAACCAGTCTCGTGTGCTGCGCAACTTTGATTCGGTTACGGAAAGCCACCTGCGTTGAGGTGAACACTCTGCTCAGCGTTCTTTCCGGGAGCTCACAATCGCCCCCTCTCTAGCTTAAGCAGGATGTCGAGGTGAGGTCCAAACTGAGCAAAGAGCACAATTGCTCACTTTGCAGTGGTAGTCGTCGTAAGAGGCATTGCCTACTAGGCCTTGCTAAGGTCTTCGTTCTGTTAGGGAAGTCGCCACACTTAGACGCCTGTAAAGGAAACTTTATTCAGCGAAGTTCCCAGTGTCTTGCGACGGTGTCCCTTCGCAGGGCCAATACAGCAGGGACTTAGGTTTGCTGCTAACTAGGCTAGGTGACCCTGCATACAGAAACAGGCTTTTCCCTTTGGAAGCTTGGATCCCGGTTTCTCAGGGGCTGCTTGCAAGACCCTGCTATTGCCCAGCATCTATCCTCTGCCCCTACGCCTGGGTAGGAAGCGAGTATTTTAGCCTGAGAAGCAGGGCTCTTGCAACTCTGGAGGAGAGCTAATTCTGCAGCCCACGTTCGTCCTGGGAAACCGCAAGGCGACCCTTGGCCTCAGTGTAGTGGCGAAATGGCCACCGGACAGGTCTTGCCTGCCGCGGTTTCCGTGAGTTCTCCACCGTCTTCGGGCTTAAATGGAGAGCGAGGAGAGCTGTCGGCTCTCACAGAACTCTGGCCTCCGCACTGTTTGCCATGCAACTGCACTCGAGACCACACGTCTCCTCCCGGCCTGCTGAGAAACAGGCCGCCGTGCAGGCCCTTCGTAACACTTCTTGTCATGTAAACACCAAGGCGACACGCTGTCCTCTTCCTTGGAAATCTACGTTTCCCCAGCTTGCCAACGCTCACGAAGGCAGTCCGAGCCCGTCTCATGTGCTGGGCCACTTGCATTCAGTGAGGAAAAGCCACCTGCATTGAGGTGAACAGTCTGCTCAGCGTTCTTTCCGGGAGCTCACACTTGCCGCCTCTCTAGGTTAAGCAGGAAGTCGTAGTGAGGACCAACCTGAGCAAAGAGCACAATTCCTCACGTTACACTGGTAGTCGTCGTAAGAGGAATTGCCAACTACGCCTGGCTGAGGCCTTCCCTGTGTTAAGGAACCAGCCACACTTAGAGGCCTTGAAAGGACAATTTATTCAGTGAAGTTCCCATTGTTTGGCGATGGTCAACCTTTGCAGCGCCAATACTGCAGGGACTTAGGTTTGCTGCTAACAGGGCTAGGTGACCCTGCATACAGAAGCAGGCGTTTCCCTTTGGAAGCTTGGATCCCGGTTTCTCAGGGGCTGCTTGCAAGACCCTGCTATTGCCCAGCATCTGTCCTCTGCCCCTACGCCCGGGTAGGAAGGAGTATTTTAGCCTGAGAAGCAGGGCTCTTGCAACTCTGGAGGAGAGCTAATCCTGCAGCCCACGTTCGTCCTGGGAAACCGCAAGGCGACCCTTGGCCTCAGTGTAGAGGCTAAATGGCCGCCGGACAGGTCTTGCCTGCCGCGGTTTCCGTGAGTTCTCCACCGTCTTCGGGCTTAAATGGAGAGCTGTCGGCTCTCACAGAACTCTGGCCTCCGCACTGTTTGCCATGCAACTGCACTCGAGACCACACGTCTCCTCCCGGCCTGCTGAGAAACAGGCATCCGTGTAGGCCCTTGTTAACATTTCCTGGCGTGCAGAGTCCAAGGCGACACGCTGTCCTCTTCCTTGGAAACCTACGTTGCCACAGCTTGCCAAACGCTACCGAAGGCAGTCCTAACCAGTCTCGTGTGCTGCGCAACTTTGATTCGGTTACGGAAAGCCACCTGCGTTGAGGTGAACACTCTGCTCAGCGTTCTTTCCGGGAGCTCACAATCGCCCCCTCTCTAGCTTAAGCAGGATGTCGAGGTGAGGTCCAAACTGAGCAAAGAGCACAATTGCTCACTTTGCAGTGGTAGTCGTCGTAAGAGGCATTGCCTACTAGGCCTTGCTAAGGTCTTCGTTCTGTTAGGGAAGTCGCCACACTTAGACGCCTGTAAAGGAAACTTTATTCAGCGAAGTTCCCAGTGTCTTGCGACGGTGTCCCTTCGCAGGGCCAATACAGCAGGGACTTAGGTTTGCTGCTAACTAGGCTAGGTGACCCTGCATACAGAAGCAGGCTTTTCCCTTTGGAAGCTTGGATCCCGG
This sequence comes from Grampus griseus, assembly GCF_964374135.1. NCBI lineage: Eukaryota > Metazoa > Chordata > Mammalia > Artiodactyla > Delphinidae > Grampus > Grampus griseus. Next base: position 262,455 of record NW_028133254.1, on the reverse strand, counting down.
TTTCTCAGGGGCTGCTTGCAAGACCCTGCTATTGCCCAGCATCTGTCCTCTGCCCCTACGCCCGGGTAGGAAGGAGTATTTTAGCCTGAGAAGCAGGGCTCTTGCAACTCTGGAGGAGAGCTAATCCTGCAGCCCACGTTCGTCCTGGGAAACCGCAAGGCGACCCATGGCCTCAGTGTAGTGGCGAAATGGCCGCCGGACAGGTCTTGCCTGCCGCGGTTTCCGTGAGTTCTCCACCGTCTTCGGGCTTAAATGGAGAGCTGTCGGCTCTCACAGAACTCTGGCCTCCGCACTGTTTGCCATGCAACTGCACTCGAGACCACACGTCTCCTCCCGGCCTGCTGAGAAACAGGCCGCCGTGCAGGCCCTTCGTAACACTTCTTGGCATGTAAACACCAAAGCGACACGCTGTCCTCTTCCTTGGAAACCTACGTTGCCACAGCTTGCCAAACGCTACCGAAGGCAGTCCTAACCAGTCTCGTGTGCTGCGCAACTTTGATTCGGTTACGGAAAGCCACCTGCGTTGAGGTGAACACTCTGCTCAGCGTTCTTTCCGGGAGCTCACAATCGCCCCCTCTCTAGGTTAAGCAGGATGTCGAGGTGAGGTCCAAACTGAGCAAAGAGCACAATTGCTCACTTTGCAGTGGTAGTCGTCGTAAGAGGCATTGCCTACTAGGCCTTGCTAAGGTCTTCGTTCTGTTAGGGAAGTCGCCACACTTAGACGCCTGTAAAGGAAACTTTATTCAGCGAAGTTCCCAGTGTCTTGCGACGGTGTCCCTTCGCAGGGCCAATACAGCAGGGATTTAGGTTTGCTGCTAACTAGGCTAGGTGACCCTGCATACAGAAACAGGCTTTTCCCTTTGGAAGCTTGGATCCCGGTTTCTCAGGGGCTGCTTGCAAGACCCTGCTATTGCCCAGCATCTGTCCTCTGCCCCTACGCCTGGGTAGGAAGCGAGTATTTTAGCCTGAGAAGCAGGGCTCTTGCAATTCTGGAGGAGAGCTAATCCTGCAGCCCACGTTTGTCCTGGGAAACCGCAAGGTGACCCTTGGCCTCAGTGTAGTGGCGAAATGGCCGCCGGACAGGTCTTGCCTGCCGCGGTTTCCGTGAGTTCTCCACCGTCTTCGGGCTTAAATGGAGAGCGAGGAGAGCTGTCGGCTCTCACAGAACTCTGGCCACCGCACTGTTTGCCATGCAACTGCACTCGAGACCACACGTCTCCTCCCGGCCTGCTGAGAAACAGGCATCCGTGTAGGCCCTTGTTAACATTTCCTGGCGTGCAGAGTCCAAGGCGACACAATGTCCTCTTCCTTGGAAACCCACGTTGCTACAGCTTGCCAAACGCTACCGAAGGCAGTCCTAACCAGTCTCGTGTGCTGCGCAACTTTGATTCGGTTACGGAAAGCCACCTGCGTTGAGGTGAACACTCTGCTCAGCGTTCTTTCCGGGAGCTCACAATCGCCCCCTCTCTAGCTTAAGCAGGATGTCGAGGTGAGGTCCAAACTGAGCAAAGAGCACAATTGCTCACTTTGCAGTGGTAGTCGTCGTAAGAGGCATTGCCTACTAGGCCTTGCTAAGGTCTTCGTTCTGTTAGGGAAGTCGCCACACTTAGACGCCTGTAAAGGAAACTTTATTCAGCGAAGTTCCCAGTGTCTTGCGACGGTGTCCCTTCGCAGGGCCAATACAGCAGGGACTTAGGTTTGCTGCTAACTAGGCTAGGTGACCCTGCATACAGAAGCAGGCTTTTCCCTTTGGAAGCTTGGATCCCGCTTTCTCAGGGGCTGCTTGCAAGACCCTGCTATTGCCCAGCATCTATCCTCTGCCCCTACGCCTGGGTAGGAAGCGAGTATTTTAGCCTGAGAAGCAGGGCTCTTGCAACTCTGGAGGAGAGCTAATCCTGCAGCCCACGTTCGTCCTGGGAAACCGCAAGGCGAGGCTTGGCCTCAGTGTAGTGGCGAAATGGCCGCCGGACAGGTCTTGCCTGCCGCGGTTTCCGTGAGTTCTCCACCGTCTTCGGGCTTAAATGGAGAGCGAGGAGAGCTGTCGGCTCTCACAGAACTCTGGCCTCCGCACTGTTTGCCATGCAACTGCACTCGAGACCACACGTCTCCTCCCGGCCTGCTGAGAAACAGGCCGCCGTGCAGGCCCTTCGTAACACTTCTTGGCATGTAAACACCAAGGCGACACGCTGTCCTCTTCCTTGGAAACCTACGTTGCCCCAGCTTGCCAACGCTCACGAAGGCAGTCCGAGCCCGTCTCATGTGCTGGGCCACTTGCATTCAGTGAGGAAAAGCCACCTGCATTGAGGTGAACAGTCTGCTCAGCGTTCTTTCCGGGAGCTCACACTTGCCGCCTCTCTAGGTTAAGCAGGAAGTCGTAGTGAGGACCAACCTGAGCAAAGAGCACAATTCCTCACGTTACACTGGTAGTCGTCGTAAGAGGAATTGCCAACTACGCCTGGCTGAGGCCTTCCCTGTGTTAAGGAACCAGCCACACTTAGAGGCCTTGAAAGGACAATTTATTCAGCGAAGTTCCCATTGTTTGGCGATGGTCAACCTTTGCAGCGCCAATACTGCAGGGACTTAGGTTTGCTGCTAACAGGGCTAGGTGACCCTGCATACAGAAGCAGGCGTTTCCCTTTGGAAGCTTGGATCCCGGTTTCTCAGGGGCTGCTTGCAAGACCCTGCTATTGCCCAGCATCTGTCCTCTGCCCCTACGCCCGGGTAGGAAGGAGTATTTTAGCCTGAGAAGCAGGGCTCTTGCAACTCTGGAGGAGAGCTAATCCTGCAGCCCACGTTCGTCCTGGGAAACCGCAAGGCGACCCTTGGCCTCAGTGTAGTGGCGAAATGGCCGCCGGACAGGTCTTGCCTGCCGCGGTTTCCGTGAGTTCTCCACCGTCTTCGGGCTTAAATGGAGAGCTGTCGGCTCTCACAGAACTCTGGCCTCCGCACTGTTTGCCATGCAACTGCACTCGAGACCACACGTCTCCTCCCGGCCTGCTGAGAAACAGGCATCCGTGTAGGCCCTTGTTAACATTTCCTGGCATGCAGAGTCCAAGGCGACACGCTGTCCTCTTCCTTGGAAACCTACGTTGCCACAGCTTGCCAAACGCTACCGAAGGCAGTCCTAACCAGTCTCGTGTGCTGCGCAACTTTGATTCGGTTACGGAAAGCCACCTGCGTTGAGGTGAACACTCTGCTCAGCGTTCTTTCCGGGAGCTCACAATCGCCCCCTCTCTAGGTTAAGCAGGATGTCGAGGTGAGGTCCAAACTGAGCAAAGAGCACAATTGCTCACTTTGCAGTGGTAGTCGTCGTAAGAGGCATTGCCTACTAGGCCTTGCTAAGGTCTTCGTTCTGTTAGGGAAGTCGCCACACTTAGACGCCTGTAAAGGAAACTTTATTCAGCGAAGTTCCCAGTGTCTTGCGACGGTGTCCCTTCGCAGGGCCAATACAGCAGGGACTTAGGTTTGCTGCTAACTAGGCTAGGTGACCCTGCATACAGAAACAGGCTTTTCCCTTTGGAAGCTTGGATCCCGGTTTCTCAGGGGCTGCTTGCAAGACCCTGCTATTGCCCAGCATCTGTCCTCTGCCCCTACGCCTGGGTAGGAAGCGAGTATTTTAGCCTGAGAAGCAGGGCTCTTGCAACTCTGGAGGAGAGCTAATCCTGCAGCCCACGTTCGTCCTGGGAAACCGCAAGGCGAGGCTTGGCCTCAGTGTAGTGGCGAAATGGCCGCCGGACAGGTCTTGCCTGCCGCGGTTTCCGTGAGTTCTCCACCGTCTTCGGGCTTAAATGGAGAGCGAGGAGAGCTGTCGGCTCTCACAGAACTCTGGCCTCCGCACTGTTTGCCATGCAGCTGAACGCAAGACCACACGTCTCCTCCCGGCCTGCTGAGAAACAGGCCGCCGTGCAGGCCCTTTGTAACACTTCTTGGCATGTAGACTCCAAGGCGACACGCTGTCCTCTTCCTTGGAAACCTACGTTGCCCCAGCTTGCCAACGCTCACGAAGGCAGTCCGAGCCCGTCTCATGTGCTGGGCCACTTGCATTCAGTGAGGAAAAGCCACCTGCATTGAGGTGAACAGTCTGCTCAGCGTTCTTTCCGGGAGCTCACACTTGCCTCCTCTCTAGGTTAAGCAGGAAGTCGTAGTGAGGACCAACCTGAGCAAAGAGCACAATTCCTCACGTTACACTGGTAGTCGTCGTAAGAGGAATTGCCAACTACGCCTGGCTGAGGCCTTCCCTGTGTTAAGGAACCAGCCACACTTAGAGGCCTTGAAAGGACAATTTATTCAGCGAAGTTCCCATTGTTTGGCGATGGTCAACCTTTGCAGCGCCAATACTGCAGGGACTTAGGTTTGCTGCTAACAGGGCTAGGTGACCCTGCATACAGAAGCAGGCGTTTCCCTTTGGAAGCTTGGATCCCGGTTTCTCAGGGGTTGCTTGCAAGACCCTGCTATTGCCCAGCATCTGTCCTCTGCCCCTACGCCCGGGTAGGAAGGAGTATTTTAGCCTGAGAAGCAGGGCTCTTGCAACTCTGGAGGAGAGCTAATCCTGCAGCCCACGTTCTTCCTGGGAAACCGCAAGGCGACGCTTGGCCTCAGTGTAGTGGCGAAATGGCCGCCGGACAGGTCTTGCCTGCCGCGGTTTCCGTGAGTTCTCCACCGTCTTCGGGCTTAAATGGAGAGCTGTCGGCTCTCACAGAACTCTGGCCTCCGCACTGTTTGCCATGCAACTGCACTCGAGACCACACGTCTCCTCCCGGCCTGCTGAGAAACAGGCCGCCGTGCAGGCCCTTCGTAACACTTCTTGGCATGTAAACACCAAGGCGACACGTTGTCCTCTTCCTTGGAAACCTACGTTGCCACAGCTTGCCAAACGCTACCGAAGGCAGTCCTAACCAGTCTCGTGTGCTGCGCAACTTTGATTCGGTTACGGAAAGCCACCTGCGTTGAGGTGAACACTCTGCTCAGCGTTCTTTCCGGGAGCTCACAATCGCCCCCTCTCTAGGTTAAGCAGGATGTCGAGGTGAGGTCCAAACTGAGCAAAGAGCACAATTGCTCACTTTGCAGTGGTAGTCGTCGTAAGAGGCATTGCCTACTAGGCCTTGCTAAGGTCTTCGTTCTGTTAGGGAAGTCGCCACACTTAGACGCCTGTAAAGGAAACTTTATTCAGCGAAGTTCCCAGTGTCTTGCGACGGTGTCCCTTCGCAGGGCCAATACAGCAGGGACTTAGGTTTGCTGCTAACTAGGCTAGGTGACCCTGCATACAGAAACAGGCTTTTCCCTTTGGAAGCTTGGATCCCGGTTTCTCAGGGGCTGCTTACAAGACCCTGCTATTGCCCAGCATCTGTCCTCTGCCCCTACGCCTGGGTAGGAAGCGAGTATTTTAGCCTGAGAAGCAGGGCTCTTGCAATTCTGGAGGAGAGCTAATCCTGCAGCCCACGTTCGTCCTGGGAAACCGCAAGGTGACCCTTGGCCTCAGTGTAGTGGCGAAATGGCCGCCGGACAGGTCTTGCCTGCCGCGGTTTCCGTGAGTTCTCCACCGTCTTCGGGCTTAAATGGAGAGCGAGGAGAGCTGTCGGCTCTCACAGAACTCTGGCCACCTCACTGTTTGCCATGCAACTGCACTCGAGACCACACGTCTCCTCCCGGCCTGCTGAGAAACAGGCATCCGTGTAGGCCCTTGTTAACATTTCCTGGCGTGCAGAGTCCAAGGCGACACAATGTCCTCTTCCTTGGAAACCCACGTTGCTACAGCTTGCCAAACGCTACCGAAGGCAGTCCTAACCAGTCTCGTGTGCTGCGCAACTTTGATTCGGTTACGGAAAGCCACCTGCGTTGAGGTGAACACTCTGCTCAGCGTTCTTTCCGGGAGCTCACAATCGCCCCCTCTCTAGCTTAAGCAGGATGTCGAGGTGAGGTCCAAACTGAGCAAAGAGCACAATTGCTCACTTTGCAGTGGTAGTCGTCGTAAGAGGCATTGCCTACTAGGCCTTGCTAAGGTCTTCGTTCTGTTAGGGAAGTCGCCACACTTAGACGCCTGTAAAGGAAACTTTATTCAGCGAAGTTCCCAGTGTCTTGCGACGGTGTCCCTTCGCAGGGCCAATACAGCAGGGACTTAGGTTTGCTGCTAACTAGGCTAGGTGACCCTGCATACAGAAACAGGCTTTTCCCTTTGGAAGCTTGGATCCCGGTTTCTCAGGGGCTGCTTGCAAGACCCTGCTATTGCCCAGCATCTATCCTCTGCCCCTACGCCTGGGTAGGAAGCGAGTATTTTAGCCTGAGAAGCAGGGCTCTTGCAACTCTGGAGGAGAGCTAATTCTGCAGCCCACGTTCGTCCTGGGAAACCGCAAGGCGACCCTTGGCCTCAGTGTAGTGGCGAAATGGCCACCGGACAGGTCTTGCCTGCCGCGGTTTCCGTGAGTTCTCCACCGTCTTCGGGCTTAAATGGAGAGCGAGGAGAGCTGTCGGCTCTCACAGAACTCTGGCCTCCGCACTGTTTGCCATGCAACTGCACTCGAGACCACACGTCTCCTCCCGGCCTGCTGAGAAACAGGCCGCCGTGCAGGCCCTTCGTAACACTTCTTGTCATGTAAACACCAAGGCGACACGCTGTCCTCTTCCTTGGAAATCTACGTTTCCCCAGCTTGCCAACGCTCACGAAGGCAGTCCGAGCCCGTCTCATGTGCTGGGCCACTTGCATTCAGTGAGGAAAAGCCACCTGCATTGAGGTGAACAGTCTGCTCAGCGTTCTTTCCGGGAGCTCACACTTGCCGCCTCTCTAGGTTAAGCAGGAAGTCGTAGTGAGGACCAACCTGAGCAAAGAGCACAATTCCTCACGTTACACTGGTAGTCGTCGTAAGAGGAATTGCCAACTACGCCTGGCTGAGGCCTTCCCTGTGTTAAGGAACCAGCCACACTTAGAGGCCTTGAAAGGACAATTTATTCAGTGAAGTTCCCATTGTTTGGCGATGGTCAACCTTTGCAGCGCCAATACTGCAGGGACTTAGGTTTGCTGCTAACAGGGCTAGGTGACCCTGCATACAGAAGCAGGCGTTTCCCTTTGGAAGCTTGGATCCCGGTTTCTCAGGGGCTGCTTGCAAGACCCTGCTATTGCCCAGCATCTGTCCTCTGCCCCTACGCCCGGGTAGGAAGGAGTATTTTAGCCTGAGAAGCAGGGCTCTTGCAACTCTGGAGGAGAGCTAATCCTGCAGCCCACGTTCGTCCTGGGAAACCGCAAGGCGACCCTTGGCCTCAGTGTAGAGGCTAAATGGCCGCCGGACAGGTCTTGCCTGCCGCGGTTTCCGTGAGTTCTCCACCGTCTTCGGGCTTAAATGGAGAGCTGTCGGCTCTCACAGAACTCTGGCCTCCGCACTGTTTGCCATGCAACTGCACTCGAGACCACACGTCTCCTCCCGGCCTGCTGAGAAACAGGCATCCGTGTAGGCCCTTGTTAACATTTCCTGGCGTGCAGAGTCCAAGGCGACACGCTGTCCTCTTCCTTGGAAACCTACGTTGCCACAGCTTGCCAAACGCTACCGAAGGCAGTCCTAACCAGTCTCGTGTGCTGCGCAACTTTGATTCGGTTACGGAAAGCCACCTGCGTTGAGGTGAACACTCTGCTCAGCGTTCTTTCCGGGAGCTCACAATCGCCCCCTCTCTAGCTTAAGCAGGATGTCGAGGTGAGGTCCAAACTGAGCAAAGAGCACAATTGCTCACTTTGCAGTGGTAGTCGTCGTAAGAGGCATTGCCTACTAGGCCTTGCTAAGGTCTTCGTTCTGTTAGGGAAGTCGCCACACTTAGACGCCTGTAAAGGAAACTTTATTCAGCGAAGTTCCCAGTGTCTTGCGACGGTGTCCCTTCGCAGGGCCAATACAGCAGGGACTTAGGTTTGCTGCTAACTAGGCTAGGTGACCCTGCATACAGAAGCAGGCTTTTCCCTTTGGAAGCTTGGATCCCGGTTTCTCAGGGGCTGCTTGCAAGACCCTGCTATTGCCCAGCATCTGTCCTCTGCCCCTACGCCCGGGTAGGAAGGAGTATTTTAGCCTGAGAAGCAGGGCTCTTGCAACTCTGGAGGAGAGCTAATCCTGCAGCCCACGTTCGTCCTGGGAAACCGCAAGGCGACCCATGGCCTCAGTGTAGTGGCGAAATGGCCGCCGGACAGGTCTTGCCTGCCGCGGTTTCCGTGAGTTCTCCACCGTCTTCGGGCTTAAATGGAGAGCTGTCGGCTCTCACAGAACTCTGGCCTCCGCACTGTTTGCCATGCAACTGCACTCGAGACCACACGTCTCCTCCCGGCCTGCTGAGAAACAGGCCGCCGTGCAGGCCCTTCGTAACACTTCTTGGCATGTAAACACCAAAGCGACACGCTGTCCTCTTCCTTGGAAACCTACGTTGCCACAGCTTGCCAAACGCTACCGAAGGCAGTCCTAACCAGTCTCGTGTGCTGCGCAACTTTGATTCGGTTACGGAAAGCCACCTGCGTTGAGGTGAACACTCTGCTCAGCGTTCTTTCCGGGAGCTCACAATCGCCCCCTCTCTAGGTTAAGCAGGATGTCGAGGTGAGGTCCAAACTGAGCAAAGAGCACAATTGCTCACTTTGCAGTGGTAGTCGTCGTAAGAGGCATTGCCTACTAGGCCTTGCTAAGGTCTTCGTTCTGTTAGGGAAGTCGCCACACTTAGACGCCTGTAAAGGAAACTTTATTCAGCGAAGTTCCCAGTGTCTTGCGACGGTGTCCCTTCGCAGGGCCAATACAGCAGGGACTTAGGTTTGCTGCTAACTAGGCTAGGTGACCCTGCATACAGAAACAGGCTTTTCCCTTTGGAAGCTTGGATCCCGGTTTCTCAGGGGCTGCTTGCAAGACCCTGCTATTGCCCAGCATCTGTCCTCTGCCCCTACGCCTGTGTAGGAAGCGAGTATTTTAGCCTGAGAAGCAGGGCTCTTGCAACTCTGGAGGAGAGCTAATCCTGCAGCCCACGTTCGTCCTGGGAAACCGCAAGGTGACCCTTGGCCTCAGTGTAGTGGCGAAATGGCCGCCGGACAGGTCTTGCCTGCCGCGGTTTCCGTGAGTTCTCCACCGTCTTCGGGCTTAAATGGAGAGCGAGGAGAGCTGTCGGCTCTCACAGAACTCTGGCCTCCGCACTGTTTGCCATGCAGCTGAACGCAAGACCACACGTCTCCTCCCGGCCTGCTGAGAAACAGGCCGCCGTGCAGGCCCTTTGTAACACTTCTTGGCATGTAGACTCCAAGGCGACACGCTGTCCTCTTCCTTGGAAACCTACGTTGCCCCAGCTTGCCAACGCTCACGAAGGCAGTCCGAGCCCGTCTCATGTGCTGGGCCACTTGCATTCAGTGAGGAAAAGCCACCTGCATTGAGGTGAACAGTCTGCTCAGCGTTCTTTCCGGGAGCTCACACTTGCCGCCTCTCTAGGTTAAGCAGGAAGTCGTAGTGAGGACCAACCTGAGCAAAGAGCACAATTCCTCACGTTACACTGGTAGTCGTCGTAAGAGGAATTGCCAACTACGCCTGGCTGAGGCCTTTCCTGTGTTAAGGAACCAGCCACACTTAGAGGCCTTGAAAGGACAATTTATTCAGCGAAGTTCCCATTGTTTGGCGATGGTCAACCTTTGCAGCGCCAATACTGCAGGGACTTAGGTTTGCTGCTAACAGGGCTAGGTGACCCTGCATACAGAAGCAGGCGTTTCCCTTTGGAAGCTTGGATCCCGGTTTCTCAGGGGCTGCTTGCAAGACCCTGCTATTGCCCAGCATCTGTCCTCTGCCCCTACGCCCGGGTAGGAAGGAGTATTTTAGCCTGAGAAGCAGGGCTCTTGCAACTCTGGAGGAGAGCTAATCCTGCAGCCCACGTTCGTCCTGGGAAACCGCACGGCGAGGCTTGGCCTCAGTGTAGAGGCTAAATGGCCGCCGGAAAGGTCTTGCCTGCCGCGGTTTCCGTGAGTTCTCCACCGTCTTCGGGCTTAAATGGAGAGCTGTCGGCTCTCACAGAACTCTGGCCTCCGCACTGTTTGCCATGCAACTGCACTCGAGACCACACGTCTCCTCCCGGCCTGCTGAGAAACAGGCATCCGTGTAGGCCCTTGTTAACATTTCCTGGCGTGCAGAGTCCAAGGCGACACGCTGTCCTCTTCCTTGGAAACCTACGTTGCCACAGCTTGCCAAACGCTACCGAAGGCAGTCCTAACCAGTCTCGTGTGCTGCGCAACTTTGATTCGGTTACGAAAAGCCACCTGCGTTGAGGTGAACACTCTGCTCAGCGTTCTTTCCGGGAGCTCACAATCGCCCCCTCTCTAGGTTAAGCAGGATGTCGAGGTGAGGTCCAAACTGAGCAAAGAGCACAATTGCTCACTTTGCAGTGGTAGTCGTCGTAAGAGGCATTGCCTACTAGGCCTTGCTAAGGTCTTCGTTCTGTTAGGGAAGTCGCCACACTTAGACGCCTGTAAAGGAAACTTTATTCAGCGAAGTTCCCAGTGTCTTGCGACGGTGTCCCTTCGCAGGGCCAATACAGCAGGGACTTAGGTTTGCTGCTAACTAGGCTAGGTGACCCTGCATACAGAAACAGGCTTTTCCCTTTGGAAGCTTGGATCCCGGTTTCTCAGGGGCTGCTTGCAAGACCCTGCTATTGCCCAGCATCTGTCCTCTGCCCCTACGCCTGGGTAGGAAGCGAGTATTTTAGCCTGAGAAGCAGGGCTCTTGCAATTCTGGAGGAGAGCTAATCCTGCAGCCCACGTTCGTCCTGGGAAACCGCAAGGTGACCCTTGGCCTCAGTGTAGTGGCGAAATGGCCGCCGGACAGGTCTTGCCTGCCGCGGTTTCCGTGAGTTCTCCACCGTCTTCGGGCTTAAATGGAGAGCGAGGAGAGCTGTCGGCTCTCACAGAACTCTGGCCACCGCACTGTTTGCCATGCAACTGCACTCGAGACCACACGTCTCCTCCCGGCCTGCTGAGAAACAGGCATCCGTGTAGGCCCTTGTTAACATTTCCTGGCGTGCAGAGTCCAAGGCGACACAATGTCCTCTTCCTTGGAAACCCACGTTGCTACAGCTTGCCAAACGCTACCGAAGGCAGTCCTAACCAGTCTCGTGTGCTGCGCAACTTTGATTCGGTTACGGAAAGCCACCTGCGTTGAGGTGAACACTCTGCTCAGCGTTCTTTCTGGGAGCTCACAATCGCCCCCTCTCTAGCTTAAGCAGGATGTCGAGGTGAGGTCCAAACTGAGCAAAGAGCACAATTGCTCACTTTGCAGTGGTAGTCGTCGTAAGAGGCATTGCCTACTAGGCCTTGCTAAGGTCTTCGTTCTGTTAGGGAAGTCGCCACACTTAGACGCCTGTAAAGGAAACTTTATTCAGCGAAGTTCCCAGTGTCTTGCGACGGTGTCCCTTCGCAGGGCCAATACAGCAGGGACTTAGGTTTGCTGCTAACTAGGCTAGGTGACCCTGCATACAGAAGCAGGCTTTTCCCTTTGGAAGCTTGGATCCCGGTTTCTCAGGGGCTGCTTGCAAGACCCTGCTATTGCCCAGCATCTATCCTCTGCCCCTACGCCTGGGTAGGAAGCGAGTATTTTAGCCTGAGAAGCAGGGCTCTTGCAACTCTGGAGGAGAGCTAATCCTGCAGCCCACGTTCGTCCTGGGAAACCGCAAGGCGAGGCTTGGCCTCAGTGTAGTGGCGAAATGGCCGCCGGACAGGTCTTGCCTGCCGCGGTTTCCGTGAGTTCTCCACCGTCTTCGGGCTTAAATGGAGAGCGAGGAGAGCTGTCGGCTCTCACAGAACTCTGGCCTCCGCACTGTTTGCCATGCAACTGCACTCGAGACCACACGTCTCCTCCCGGCCTGCTGAGAAACAGGCCGCCGTGCAGGCCCTTCGTAACACTTCTTGGCATGTAAACACCAAGGCGACACGCTGTCCTCTTCCTTGGAAACCTACGTTGCCCCAGCTTGCCAACGCTCACGAAGGCAGTCCGAGCCCGTCTCATGTGCTGGGCCACTTGCATTCAGTGAGGAAAAGCCACCTGCATTGAGGTGAACAGTCTGCTCAGCGTTCTTTCCGGGAGCTCACACTTGCCGCCTCTCTAGGTTAAGCAGGAAGTCGTAGTGAGGACCAACCTGAGCAAAGAGCACAATTCCTCACGTTACACTGGTAGTCGTCGTAAGAGGAATTGCCAACTACGCCTGGCTGAGGCCTTCCCTGTGTTAAGGAACCAGCCACACTTAGAGACCTTGAAAGGACAATTTATTCAGCGAAGTTCCCATTGTTTGGCGATGGTCAACCTTTGCAGCGCCAATACTGCAGGGACTTAGGTTTGCTGCTAACAGGGCTAGGTGACCCTGCATACAGAAGCAGGCGTTTCCCTTTGGAAGCTTGGATCCCGGTTTCTCAGGGGCTGCTTGCAAGACCCTGCTATTGCCCAGCATCTGTCCTCTGCCCCTACGCCCGGGTAGGAAGGAGTATTTTAGCCTGAGAAGCAGGGCTCTTGCAACTCTGGAGGAGAGCTAATCCTGCAGCCCACGTTCGTCCTGGGAAACCGCAAGGCGACCCTTGGCCTCAGTGTAGTGGCGAAATGGCCGCCGGACAGGTCTTGCCTGCCGCGGTTTCCGTGAGTTCTCCACCGTCTTCGGGCTTAAATGGAGAGCTGTCGGCTCTCACAGAACTCTGGCCTCCGCACTGTTTGCCATGCAACTGCACTCGAGACCACACGTCTCCTCCCGGCCTGCTGAGAAACAGGCATCCGTGTAGGCCCTTGTTAACATTTCCTGGCGTGCAGAGTCCAAGGCGACACGCTGTCCTCTTCCTTGGAAACCTACGTTGCCACAGCTTGCCAAACGCTACCGAAGGCAGTCCTAACCAGTCTCGTGTGCTGCGCAACTTTGATTCGGTTACGGAAAGCCACCTGCGTTGAGGTGAACACTCTGCTCAGCGTTCTTTCCGGGAGCTCACAATCGCCCCCTCTCTAGGTTAAGCAGGATGTCGAGGTGAGGTCCAAACTGAGCAAAGAGCACAATTGCTCACTTTGCAGTGGTAGTCGTCGTAAGAGGCATTGCCTACTAGGCCTTGCTAAGGTCTTCGTTCTGTTAGGGAAGTCGCCACACTTAGACGCCTGTAAAGGAAACTTTATTCAGCGAAGTTCCCAGTGTCTTGCGACGGTGTCCCTTCGCAGGGCCAATACAGCAGGAACTTAGGTTTGCTGCTAACTAGGCTAGGTGACCCTGCATACAGAAACAGGCTTTTCCCTTTGGAAGCTTGGATCCCGGTTTCTCAGGGGCTGCTTGCAAGACCCTGCTATTGCCCAGCATCTGTCCTCTGCCCCTACGCCTGGGTAGGAAGCGAGTATTTTAGCCTGAGAAGCAGGGCTCTTGCAACTCTGGAGGAGAGCTAATCCTGCAGCCCACGTTCGTCCTGGGAAACCGCAAGGCGAGGCTTGGCCTCAGTGTAGTGGCGAAATGGCCGCCGGACAGGTCTTGCCTGCCGCGGTTTCCGTGAGTTCTCCACCGTCTTCGGGCTTAAATGGAGAGCGAGGAGAGCTGTCGGCTCTCACAGAACTCTGGCCTCCGCACTGTTTGCCATGCAGCTGAACGCAAGACCACACGTCTCCTCCCGGCCTGCTGAGAAACAGGCCGCCGTGCAGGCCCTTTGTAACACTTCTTGGCATGTAGACTCCAAGGCGACACGCTGTCCTCTTCCTTGGAAACCTACGTTGCCCCAGCTTGCCAACGCTCACGAAGGCAGTCCGAGCCCGTCTCATGTGCTGGGCCACTTGCATTCAGTGAGGAAAAGCCACCTGCATTGAGGTGAACAGTCTGCTCAGCGTTCTTTCCGGGAGCTCACACTTGCCTCCTCTCTAGGTTAAGCAGGAAGTCGTAGTGAGGACCAACCTGAGCAAAGAGCACAATTCCTCACGTTACACTGGTAGTCGTCGTAAGAGGAATTGCCAACTACGCCTGGCTGAGGCCTTCCCTGTGTTAAGGAACCAGCCACACTTAGAGGCCTTGAAAGGACAATTTATTCAGCGAAGTTCCCATTGTTTGGCGATGGTCAACCTTTGCAGCGCCAATACTGCAGGGACTTAGGTTTGCTGCTAACAGGGCTAGGTGACCCTGCATACAGAAGCAGGCGTTTCCCTTTGGAAGCTTGGATCCCGGTTTCTCAGGGGCTGCTTGCAAGACCCTGCTATTGCCCAGCATCTGTCCTCTGCCCCTACGCCCGGGTAGGAAGGAGTATTTTAGCCTGAGAAGCAGGGCTCTTGCAACTCTGGAGGAGAGCTAATCCTGCAGCCCACGTTCGTCCTGGGAAACCGCAAGGCGACCCTTGGCCTCAGTGTAGAGGCTAAATGGCCGCCGGACAGGTCTTGCCTGCCGCGGTTTCCGTGAGTTCTCCACCGTCTTCGGGCTTAAATGGAGAGCTGTCGGCTCTCACAGAACTCTGGCCTCCGCACTGTTTGCCATGCAACTGCACTCGAGACCACACGTCTCCTCCCGGCCTGCTGAGAAACAGGCCGCCGTGCAGGCCCTTCGTAACACTTCTTGGCATGTAAACACCAAGGCGACACGTTGTCCTCTTCCTTGGAAACCTACGTTGCCACAGCTTGCCAAACGCTACCGAAGGCAGTCCTAACCAGTCTCGTGTGCTGCGCAACTTTGATTCGGTTACGGAAAGCCACCTGCGTTGAGGTGAACACTCTGCTCAGCGTTCTTTCCGGGAGCTCACAATCGCCCCCTCTCTAGCTTAAGCAGGATGTCGAGGTGAGGTCCAAACTGAGCAAAGAGCACAATTGCTCACTTTGCAGTGGTAGTCGTCGTAAGAGGCATTGCCTACTAGGCCTTGCTAAGGTCTTCGTTCTGTTAGGGAAGTCGCCACACTTAGACGCCTGTAAAGGAAACTTTATTCAGCGAAGTTCCCAGTGTCTTGCGACGGTGTCCCTTCGCAGGGCCAATACAGCAGGGACTTAGGTTTGCTGCTAACTAGGCTAGGTGACCCTGCATACAGAAACAGGCTTTTCCCTTTGGAAGCTTGGATCCCGGTTTCTCAGGGGCTGCTTACAAGACCCTGCTATTGCCCAGCATCTGTCCTCTGCCCCTACGCCTGGGTAGGAAGCGAGTATTTTAGCCTGAGAAGCAGGGCTCTTGCAATTCTGGAGGAGAGCTAATCCTGCAGCCCACGTTCGTCCTGGGAAACCGCAAGGTGACCCTTGGCCTCAGTGTAGTGGCGAAATGGCCGCCGGACAGGTCTTGCCTGCCGCGGTTTCCGTGAGTTCTCCACCGTCTTCGGGCTTAAATGGAGAGCGAGGAGAGCTGTCGGCTCTCACAGAACTCTGGCCACCGCACTGTTTGCCATGCAACTGCACTCGAGACCACACGTCTCCTCCCGGCCTGCTGAGAAACAGGCATCCGTGTAGGCCCTTGTTAACATTTCCTGGCGTGCAGAGTCCAAGGCGACACAATGTCCTCTTCCTTGGAAACCCACGTTGCTACAGCTTGCCAAACGCTACCGAAGGCAGTCCTAACCAGTCTCGTGTGCTGCGCAACTTTGATTCGGTTACGGAAAGCCACCTGCGTTGAGGTGAACACTCTGCTCAGCGTTCTTTCCGGGAGCTCACAATCGCCCCCTCTCTAGCTTAAGCAGGATGTCGAGGTGAGGTCCAAACTGAGCAAAGAGCACAATTGCTCACTTTGCAGTGGTAGTCGTCGTAAGAGGCATTGCCTACTAGGCCTTGCTAAGGTCTTCGTTCTGTTAGGGAAGTCGCCACACTTAGACGCCTGTAAAGGAAACTTTATTCAGCGAAGTTCCCAGTGTCTTGCGACGGTGTCCCTTCGCAGGGCCAATACAGCAGGGACTTAGGTTTGCTGCTAACTAGGCTAGGTGACCCTGCATACAGAAACAGGCTTTTCCCTTTGGAAGCTTGGATCCCGGTTTCTCAGGGGCTGCTTGCAAGACCCTGCTATTGCCCAGCATCTATCCTCTGCCCCTACGCCTGGGTAGGAAGCGAGTATTTTAGCCTGAGAAGCAGGGCTCTTGCAACTCTGGAGGAGAGCTAATTCTGCAGCCCACGTTCGTCCTGGGAAACCGCAAGGCGACCCTTGGCCTCAGTGTAGTGGCGAAATGGCCGCCGGACAGGTCTTGCCTGCCGCGGTTTCCGTGAGTTCTCCACCGTCTTCGGGCTTAAATGGAGAGCGAGGAGAGCTGTCGGCTCTCACAGAACTCTGGCCTCCGCACTGTTTGCCATGCAACTGCACTCGAGACCACACGTCTCCTCCCGGCCTGATGAGAAACAGGCCGCCGTGCAGGCCCTTCGTAACACTTCTTGTCATGTAAACACCAAGGCGACACGCTGTCCTCTTCCTTGGAAACCTACGTTGCCCCAGCTTGCCAACGCTCACGAAGGCAGTCCGAGCCCGTCTCATGTGCTGGGCCACTTGCATTCAGTGAGGAAAAGCCACCTGCATTGAGGTGAACAGTCTGCTCAGCGTTCTTTCCGGGAGATCACACTTGCCGCCTCTCTAGGTTAAGCAGGAAGTCGTAGTGAGGACCAACCTGAGCAAAGAGCACAATTCCTCACGTTACACTGGTAGTCGTCGTAAGAGGAATTGCCAACTACGCCTGGCTGAGGCCTTCCCTGTGTTAAGGAACCAGCCACACTTAGAGGCCTTGAAAGGACAATTTATTCAGCGAAGTTCCCATTGTTTGGCGATGGTCAACCTTTGCAGCGCCAATACTGCAGGGACTTAGGTTTGCTGCTAACAGGGCTAGGTGACCCTGCATACAGAAGCAGGCGTTTCCCTTTGGAAGCTTGGATCCCGGTTTCTCAGGGGCTGCTTGCAAGACCCTGCTATTGCCCAGCATCTGTCCTCTGCCCCTACGCCCGGGTAGGAAGGAGTATTTTAGCCTGAGAAGCAGGGCTCTTGCAACTCTGGAGGAGAGCTAATCCTGCAGCCCACGTTCGTCCTGGGAAACCGCAAGGCGACCCTTGGCCTCAGTGTAGAGGCTAAATGGCCGCCGGACAGGTCTTGCCTGCCGCGGTTTCCGTGAGTTCTCCACCGTCTTCGGGCTTAAATGGAGAGCTGTCGGCTCTCACAGAACTCTGGCCTCCGCACTGTTTGCCATGCAACTGCACTCGAGACCACACGTCTCCTCCCGGCCTGCTGAGAAACAGGCATCCGTGTAGGCCCTTGTTAACATTTCCTGGCGTGCAGAGTCCAAGGCGACACGCTGTCCTCTTCCTTGGAAACCTACGTTGCCACAGCTTGCCAAACGCTACCGAAGGCAGTCCTAACCAGTCTCGTGTGCTGCGCAACTTTGATTCGGTTACGGAAAGCCACCTGCGTTGAGGTGAACACTCTGCTCAGCGTTCTTTCCGGGAGCTCACAATCGCCCCCTCTCTAGCTTAAGCAGGATGTCGAGGTGAGGTCCAAACTGAGCAAAGAGCACAATTGCTCACTTTGCAGTGGTAGTCGTCGTAAGAGGCATTGCCTACTAGGCCTTGCTAAGGTCTTCGTTCTGTTAGGGAAGTCGCCACACTTAGACGCCTGTAAAGGAAACTTTATTCAGCGAAGTTCCCAGTGTCTTGCGACGGTGTCCCTTCGCAGGGCCAATACAGCAGGGACTTAGGTTTGCTGCTAACTAGGCTAGGTGACCCTGCATACAGAAGCAGGCTTTTCCCTTTGGAAGCTTGGATCCCGGTTTCTCAGGGGCTGCTTGCAAGACCCTGCTATTGCCCAGCATCTATCCTCTGCCACTACGCCTGGGTAGGAAGCGAGTATTTTAGCCTGAGAAGCAGGGCTCTTGCAACTCTGGAGGAGAGCTAATCCTGCAGCCCACGTTCGTCCTGGGAAACCGCACGGCGAGGCTTGGCCTCAGTGTAGTGGCGAAATGGCCGCCGGACAGGTCTTGCCTGCCGCGGTTTCCGTGAGTTCTCCACCGTCTTCGGGCTTAAATGGAGAGCGAGGAGAGCTGTCGGCTCTCACAGAACTCTGGCCTCCGCACTGTTTGCCATGCAGCTGAACGCAAGACCACACGTCTCCTCCCGGCCTGCTGAGAAACAGGCCGCCGTGCAGGCCCTTTGTAACACTTCTTGGCATGTAGACTCCAAGGCGACACGCTGTCCTCTTCCTTGGAAACCTACGTTGCCCCAGCTTGCCAACGCTCACGAAGGCAGTCCGAGCCCGTCTCATGTGCTGGGCCACTTGCATTCAGTGAGGAAAAGCCACCTGCATTGAGGTGAACAGTCTGCTCAGCGTTCTTTCCGGGAGCTCACACTTGCCGCCTCTCTAGGTTAAGCAGGAAGTCGTAGTGAGGACCAACCTGAGCAAAGAGCACAATTCCTCACGTTACACTGGTAGTCGTCGTAAGAGGAATTGCCAACTACGCCTGGCTGAGGCCTTTCCTGTGTTAAGGAACCAGCCACACTTAGAGGCCTTGAAAGGACAATTTATTCAGCGAAGTTCCCATTGTTTGGCGATGGTCAACCTTTGCAGCGCCAATACTGCAGGGACTTAGGTTTGCTGCTAACAGGGCTAGGTGACCCTGCATACAGAAGCAGGCGTTTCCCTTTGGAAGCTTGGATCCCGGTTTCTCAGGGGCTGCTTGCAAGACCCTGCTATTGCCCAGCATCTGTCCTCTGCCCCTACGCCCGGGTAGGAAGGAGTATTTTAGCCTGAGAAGCAGGGCTCTTGCAACTCTGGAGGAGAGCTAATCCTGCAGCCCACGTTCGTCCTGGGAAACCGCAAGGCGACCCATGGCCTCAGTGTAGTGGCGAAATGGCCGCCGGACAGGTCTTGCCTGCCGCGGTTTCCGTGAGTTCTCCACCGTCTTCGGGCTTAAATGGAGAGCTGTCGGCTCTCACAGAACTCTGGCCTCCGCACTGTTTGCCATGCAACTGCACTCGAGACCACACGTCTCCTCCCGGCCTGCTGAGAAACAGGCCGCCGTGCAGGCCCTTCGTAACACTTCTTGGCATGTAAACACCAAAGCGACACGCTGTCCTCTTCCTTGGAAACCTACGTTGCCACAGCTTGCCAAACGCTACCGAAGGCAGTCCTAACCAGTCTCGTGTGCTGCGCAACTTTGATTCGGTTACGGAAAGCCACCTGCGTTGAGGTGAACACTCTGCTCAGCGTTCTTTCCGGGAGCTCACAATCGCCCCCTCTCTAGGTTAAGCAGGATGTCGAGGTGAGGTCCAAACTGAGCAAAGAGCACAATTGCTCACTTTGCAGTGGTAGTCGTCGTAAGAGGCATTGCCTACTAGGCCTTGCTAAGGTCTTCGTTCTGTTAGGGAAGTCGCCACACTTAGACGCCTGTAAAGGAAACTTTATTCAGCGAAGTTCCCAGTGTCTTGCGACGGTGTCCCTTCGCAGGGCCAATACAGCAGGGACTTAGGTTTGCTGCTAACTAGGCTAGGTGACCCTGCATACAGAAACAGGCTTTTCCCTTTGGAAGCTTGGATCCCGGTTTCTCAGGGGCTGCTTGCAAGACCCTGCTATTGCCCAGCATCTGTCCTCTGCCCCTACGCCTGGGTAGGAAGCGAGTATTTTAGCCTGAGAAGCAGGGCTCTTGCAACTCTGGAGGAGAGCTAATCCTGCAGCCCACGTTCGTCCTGGGAAACCGCAAGGTGACCCTTGGCCTCAGTGTAGTGGCGAAATGGCCGCCGGACAGGTCTTGCCTGCCGCGGTTTCCGTGAGTTCTCCACCGTCTTCGGGCTTAAATGGAGAGCGAGGAGAGCTGTCGGCTCTCACAGAACTCTGGCCTCCGCACTGTTTGCCATGCAGCTGAACGCAAGACCACACGTCTCCTCCCGGCCTGCTGAGAAACAGGCCGCCGTGCAGGCCCTTTGTAACACTTCTTGGCATGTAGACTCCAAGGCGACACGCTGTCCTCTTCCTTGGAAACCTACGTTGCCCCAGCTTGCCAACGCTCACGAAGGCAGTCCGAGCCCGTCTCATGTGCTGGGCCACTTGCATTCAGTGAGGAAAAGCCACCTGCATTGAGGTGAACAGTCTGCTCAGCGTTCTTTCCGGGAGCTCACACTTGCCGCCTCTCTAGGTTAAGCAGGAAGTCGTAGTGAGGACCAACCTGAGCAAAGAGCACAATTCCTCACGTTACACTGGTAGTCGTCGTAAGAGGAATTGCCAACTACGCCTGGCTGAGGCCTTTCCTGTGTTAAGGAACCAGCCACACTTAGAGGCCTTGAAAGGACAATTTATTCAGCGAAGTTCCCATTGTTTGGCGATGGTCAACCTTTGCAGCGCCAATACTGCAGGGACTTAGGTTTGCTGCTAACAGGGCTAGGTGACCCTGCATACAGAAGCAGGCGTTTCCCTTTGGAAGCTTGGATCCCGGTTTCTCAGGGGCTGCTTGCAAGACCCTGCTATTGCCCAGCATCTGTCCTCTGCCCCTACGCCCGGGTAGGAAGGAGTATTTTAGCCTGAGAAGCAGGGCTCTTGCAACTCTGGAGGAGAGCTAATCCTGCAGCCCACGTTCGTCCTGGGAAACCGCAAGGCGACCCATGGCCTCAGTGTAGTGGCGAAATGGCCGCCGGACAGGTCTTGCCTGCCGCGGTTTCCGTGAGTTCTCCACCGTCTTCGGGCTTAAATGGAGAGCTGTCGGCTCTCACAGAACTCTGGCCTCCGCACTGTTTGCCATGCAACTGCACTCGAGACCACACGTCTCCTCCCGGCCTGCTGAGAAACAGGCCGCCGTGCAGGCCCTTCGTAACACTTCTTGGCATGTAAACACCAAAGCGACACGCTGTCCTCTTCCTTGGAAACCTACGTTGCCACAGCTTGCCAAACGCTACCGAAGGCAGTCCTAACCAGTCTCGTGTGCTGCGCAACTTTGATTCGGTTACGGAAAGCCACCTGCGTTGAGGTGAACACTCTGCTCAGCGTTCTTTCCGGGAGCTCACAATCGCCCCCTCTCTAGGTTAAGCAGGATGTCGAGGTGAGGTCCAAACTGAGCAAAGAGCACAATTGCTCACTTTGCAGTGGTAGTCGTCGTAAGAGGCATTGCCTACTAGGCCTTGCTAAGGTCTTCGTTCTGTTAGGGAAGTCGCCACACTTAGACGCCTGTAAAGGAAACTTTATTCAGCGAAGTTCCCAGTGTCTTGCGACGGTGTCCCTTCGCAGGGCCAATACAGCAGGGACTTAGGTTTGCTGCTAACTAGGCTAGGTGACCCTGCATACAGAAACAGGCTTTTCCCTTTGGAAGCTTGGATCCCGGTTTCTCAGGGGCTGCTTGCAAGACCCTGCTATTGCCCAGCATCTGTCCTCTGCCCCTACGCCTGGGTAGGAAGCGAGTATTTTAGCCTGAGAAGCAGGGCTCTTGCAACTCTGGAGGAGAGCTAATCCTGCAGCCCACGTTCGTCCTGGGAAACCGCAAGGTGACCCTTGGCCTCAGTGTAGTGGCGAAATGGCCGCCGGACAGGTCTTGCCTGCCGCGGTTTCCGTGAGTTCTCCACCGTCTTCGGGCTTAAATGGAGAGCGAGGAGAGCTGTCGGCTCTCACAGAACTCTGGCCTCCGCACTGTTTGCCATGCAGCTGAACGCAAGACCACACGTCTCCTCCCGGCCTGCTGAGAAACAGGCCGCCGTGCAGGCCCTTTGTAACACTTCTTGGCATGTAGACTCCAAGGCGACACGCTGTCCTCTTCCTTGGAAACCTACGTTGCCCCAGCTTGCCAACGCTCACGAAGGCAGTCCGAGCCCGTCTCATGTGCTGGGCCACTTGCATTCAGTGAGGAAAAGCCACCTGCATTGAGGTGAACAGTCTGCTCAGCGTTCTTTCCGGGAGCTCACACTTGCCGCCTCTCTAGGTTAAGCAGGAAGTCGTAGTGAGGACCAACCTGAGCAAAGAGCACAATTCCTCACGTTACACTGGTAGTCGTCGTAAGAGGAATTGCCAACTACGCCTGGCTGAGGCCTTCCCTGTGTTAAGGAACCAGCCACACTTAGAGGCCTTGAAAGGACAATTTATTCAGCGAAGTTCCCATTGTTTGGCGATGGTCAACCTTTGCAGCGCCAATACTGCAGGGACTTAGGTTTGCTGCTAACAGGGCTAGGTGACCCTGCATACAGAAGCAGGCGTTTCCCTTTGGAAGCTTGGATCCCGGTTTCTCAGGGGCTGCTTGCAAGACCCTGCTATTGCCCAGCATCTGTCCTCTGCCCCTACGCCCGGGTAGGAAGGAGTATTTTAGCCTGAGAAGCAGGGCTCTTGCAACTCTGGAGGAGAGCTAATCCTGCAGCCCACGTTCGTCCTGGGAAACCGCAAGGCGACGCTTGGCCTCAGTGTAGTGGCTAAATGGCCGCCGGACAGGTCTTGCCTGCCGCGGTTTCCGTGAGTTCTCCACCGTCTTCGGGCTTAAATGGAGAGCTGTCGGCTCTCACAGAACTCTGGCCTCCGCACTGTTTGCCATGCAACTGCACTCGAGACCACACGTCTCCTCCCGGCCTGCTGAGAAACAGGCCGCCGTGCAGGCCCTTCGTAACACTTCTTGGCATGTAAACACCAAGGCGACACGCTGTCCTCTTCCTTGGAAACCTACGTTGCCACAGCTTGCCAAACGCTACCGAAGGCAGTCCTAAACAGTCTCGTGTGCTGCGCAACATTGATTCGGTTACGGAAAGCCACCTGCGTTGAGGTGAACACTCTGCTCAGCGTTCTTTCCGGGAGCTCACACTTGCCGCCTCTCTAGGTTAAGCAGGAAGTCGTAGTGAGGACCAACCTGAGCAAAGAGCACAATTCCTCACGTTACACTGGTAGTCGTCGTAAGAGGAATTGCCAACTACGCCTGGCTGAGGCCTTCCCTGTGTTAAGGAACCAGCCACACTTAGAGGCCTTGAAAGGACAATTTATTCAGCGAAGTTCCCATTGTTTGGCGATGGTCAACCTTTGCAGCGCCAATACTGCAGGGACTTAGGTTTGCTGCTAACAGGGCTAGGTGACTCTGCATACAGAAGCAGGCGTTTCCCTTTGGAAGCTTGGATCCCGGTTTCTCAGGGGCTGCTTGCAAGACCCTGCTATTGCCCAGCATCTGTCCTCTGCCCCTACGCCCGGGTAGGAAGGAGTATTTTAGCCTGAGAAGCAGGGCTCTTGCAACTCTGGAGGAGAGCTAATCCTGCAGCCCACGTTCGTCCTGGGAAACCGCAAGGCGACCCATGGCCTCAGTGTAGTGGCGAAATGGCCGCCGGACAGGTCTTGCCTGCCGCGGTTTCCGTGAGTTCTCCACCGTCTTCGGGCTTAAATGGAGAGCGAGGAGAGCTGTCGGCTCTCACAGAACTCTGGCCACCGCACTGTTTGCCATGCAACTGCACTCGAGACCACACGTCTCCTCCCGGCCTGCTGAGAAACAGGCATCCGTGTAGGCCCTTGTTAACATTTCCTGGCGTGCAGAGTCCAAGGCGACACAATGTCCTCTTCCTTGGAAACCCACGTTGCTACAGCTTGCCAAACGCTACCGAAGGCAGTCCTAACCAGTCTCGTGTGCTGCGCAACTTTGATTCGGTTACGGAAAGCCACCTGCGTTGAGGTGAACACTCTGCTCAGCGTTCTTTCCGGGAGCTCACAATCGCCCCCTCTCTAGCTTAAGCAGGATGTCGAGGTGAGGTCCAAACTGAGCAAAGAGCACAATTGCTCACTTTGCAGTGGTAGTCGTCGTAAGAGGCATTGCCTACTAGGCCTTGCTAAGGTCTTCGTTCTGTTAGGGAAGTCGCCACACTTAGACGCCTGTAAAGGAAACTTTATTCAGCGAAGTTCCCAGTGTCTTGCGACGGTGTCCCTTCGCAGGGCCAATACAGCAGGGACTTAGGTTTGCTGCTAACTAGGCTAGGTTACCCTGCATACAGAAACAGGCTTTTCCCTTTGGAAGCTTGGATCCCGGTTTCTCAGGGGCTGCTTGCAAGACCCTGCTATTGCCCAGCATCTATCCTCTGCCCCTACGCCTGGGTAGGAAGCGAGTATTTTAGCCTGAGAAGCAGGGCTCTTGCAACTCTGGAGGAGAGCTAATTCTGCAGCCCACGTTCGTCCTGGGAAACCGCAAGGCGACCCTTGGCCTCAGTGTAGTGGCGAAATGGCCGCCGGACAGGTCTTGCCTGCTGCGGTTTCCGTGAGTTCTCCACCGTCTTCGGGCTTAAATGGAGAGCGAGGAGAGCTGTCGGCTCTCACAGAACTCTGGCCTCCGCACTGTTTGCCATGCAACTGCACTCGAGACCACACGTCTCCTCCCGGCCTGCTGAGAAACAGGCCGCCGTGCAGGCCCTTCGTAACACTTCTTGTCATGTAAACACCAAGGCGACACGCTGTCCTCTTCCTTGGAAACCTACGTTGCCCCAGCTTGCCAACGCTCACGAAGGCAGTCCGAGCCCGTCTCATGTGCTGGGCCACTTGCATTCAGTGAGGAAAAGCCACCTGCATTGAGGTGAACAGTCTGCTCAGCGTTCTTTCCGGGAGATCACACTTGCCGCCTCTCTAGGTTAAGCAGGAAGTCGTAGTGAGGACCAACCTGAGCAAAGAGCACAATTCCTCACGTTACACTGGTAGTCGTCGTAAGAGGAATTGCCAACTACGCCTGGCTGAGGCCTTCCCTGTGTTAAGGAACCAGCCACACTTAGAGGCCTTGAAAGGACAATTTATTCAGCGAAGTTCCCATTGTTTGGCGATGGTCAACCTTTGCAGCGCCAATACTGCAGGGACTTAGGTTTGCTGCTAACAGGGCTAGGTGACCCTGCATACAGAAGCAGGCGTTTCCCTTTGGAAGCTTGGATCCCGGTTTCTCAGGGGCTGCTTGCAAGACCCTGCTATTGCCCAGCATCTGTCCTCTGCCCCTACGCCCGGGTAGGAAGGAGTATTTTAGCCTGAGAAGCAGGGCTCTTGCAACTCTGGAGGAGAGCTAATCCTGCAGCCCACGTTCGTCCTGGGAAACCGCAAGGCGACCCTTGGCCTCAGTGTAGAGGCTAAATGGCCGCCGGACAGGTCTTGCCTGCCGCGGTTTCCGTGAGTTCTCCACCGTCTTCGGGCTTAAATGGAGAGCTGTCGGCTCTCACAGAACTCTGGCCTCCGCACTGTTTGCCATGCAACTGCACTCGAGACCACACGTCTCCTCCCGGCCTGCTGAGAAACAGGCATCCGTGTAGGCCCTTGTTAACATTTCCTGGCGTGCAGAGTCCAAGGCGACACGCTGTCCTCTTCCTTGGAAACCTACGTTGCCACAGCTTGCCAAACGCTACCGAAGGCAGTCCTAACCAGTCTCGTGTGCTGCGCAACTTTGATTCGGTTACGAAAAGCCACCTGCGTTGAGGTGAACACTCTGCTCAGCGTTCTTTCCGGGAGCTCACAATCGCCCCCTCTCTAGGTTAAGCAGGATGTCGAGGTGAGGTCCAAACTGAGCAAAGAGCACAATTGCTCACTTTGCAGTGGTAGTCGTCGTAAGAGGCATTGCCTACTAGGCCTTGCTAAGGTCTTCGTTCTGTTAGGGAAGTCGCCACACTTAGACGCCTGTAAAGGAAACTTTATTCAGCGAAGTTCCCAGTGTCTTGCGACGGTGTCCCTTCGCAGGGCCAATACAGCAGGGACTTAGGTTTGCTGCTAACTAGGCTAGGTGACCCTGCATACAGAAACAGGCTTTTCCCTTTGGAAGCTTGGATCCCGGTTTCTCAGGGGCTGCTTGCAAGACCCTGCTATTGCCCAGCATCTGTCCTCTGCCCCTACGCCTGGGTAGGAAGCGAGTATTTTAGCCTGAGAAGCAGGGCTCTTGCAATTCTGGAGGAGAGCTAATCCTGCAGCCCACGTTCGTCCTGGGAAACCGCAAGGTGACCCTTGGCCTCAGTGTAGTGGCGAAATGGCCGCCGGACAGGTCTTGCCTGCCGCGGTTTCCGTGAGTTCTCCACCGTCTTCGGGCTTAAATGGAGAGCGAGGAGAGCTGTCGGCTCTCACAGAACTCTGGCCACCGCACTGTTTGCCATGCAACTGCACTCGAGACTACACGTCTCCTCCCGGCCTGCTGAGAAACAGGCTTCCGTGTAGGCCCTTGTTAACATTTCCTGGCGTGCAGAGTCCAAGGCGACACAATGTCCTCTTCCTTGGAAACCCACGTTGCTACAGCTTGCCAAACGCTACCGAAGGCAGTCCTAACCAGTCTCGTGTGCTGCGCAACTTTGATTCGGTTACGGAAAGCCACCTGCGTTGAGGTGAACACTCTGCTCAGCGTTCTTTCCGGGAGCTCACAATCGCCCCCTCTCTAGCTTAAGCAGGATGTCGAGGTGAGGTCCAAACTGAGCAAAGAGCACAATTGCTCACTTTGCAGTGGTAGT
Organism: Grampus griseus; assembly: GCF_964374135.1. Classification (NCBI taxonomy): domain Eukaryota; kingdom Metazoa; phylum Chordata; class Mammalia; order Artiodactyla; family Delphinidae; genus Grampus; species Grampus griseus. Next base: position 236,155 of record NW_028133254.1, on the reverse strand, counting down.
CGTCGTAAGAGGCATTGCCTACTAGGCCTTGCTAAGGTCTTCGTTCTGTTAGGGAAGTCGCCACACTTAGACGCTTGTAAAGGAAACTTTATTCAGCGAAGTTCCCAGTGTCTTGCGACGGTGTCCCTTCGCAGGGCCAATACAGCAGGGACTTAGGTTTGCTGCTAACTAGGCTAGGTGACCCTGCATACAGAAGCAGGCTTTTCCCTTTGGAAGCTTGGATCCCGGTTTCTCAGGGGCTGCTTGCAAGACCCTGCTATTGCCCAGCATCTATCCTCTGCCCCTACGCCTGGGTAGGAAGCGAGTATTTTAGCCTGAGAAGCAGGGCTCTTGCAACTCTGGAGGAGAGCTAATCCTGCAGCCCACGTTCGTCCTGGGAAACCGCAAGGCGAGGCTTGGCCTCAGTGTAGTGGCGAAATGGCCGCCGGACAGGTCTTGCCTGCCGCGGTTTCCGTGAGTTCTCCACCGTCTTCGGGCTTAAATGGAGAGCGAGGAGAGCTGTCGGCTCTCACAGAACTCTGGCCTCCGCACTGTTTGCCATGCAACTGCACTCGAGACCACACGTCTCCTCCCGGCCTGCTGAGAAACAGGCCGCCGTGCAGGCCCTTCGTAACACTTCTTGGCATGTAAACACCAAGGCGACACGCTGTCCTCTTCCTTGGAAACCTACGTTGCCCCAGCTTGCCAACGCTCACGAAGGCAGTCCGAGCCCGTCTCATGTGCTGGGCCACTTGCATTCAGTGAGGAAAAGCCACCTGCATTGAGGTGAACAGTCTGCTCAGCGTTCTTTCCGGGAGCTCACACTTGCTGCCTCTCTAGGTTAAGCAGGAAGTCGTAGTGAGGACCAACCTGAGCAAAGAGCACAATTCCTCACGTTACACTGGTAGTCGTCGTAAGAGGAATTGCCAACTACGCCTGGCTGAGGCCTTCCCTGTGTTAAGGAACCAGCCACACTTAGAGGCCTTGAAAGGACAATTTATTCTGCGAAGTTCCCATTGTTTGGCGATGGTCAACCTTTGCAGCGCCAATACTGCAGGGACTTAGGTTTGCTGCTAACAGGGCTAGGTGACCCTGCATACAGAAGCAGGCGTTTCCCTTTGGAAGCTTGGATCCCGGTTTCTCAGGGGCTGCTTGCAAGACCCTGCTATTGCCCAGCATCTGTCCTCTGCCCCTACGCCCGGGTAGGAAGGAGTATTTTAGCCTGAGAAGCAGGGCTCTTGCAACTCTGGAGGAGAGCTAATCCTGCAGCCCACGTTCGTCCTGGGAAACCGCAAGGCGACCCTTGGCCTCAGTGTAGTGGCGAAATGGCCGCCGGACAGGTCTTGCCTGCCGCGGTTTCCGTGAGTTCTCCACCGTCTTCGGGCTTAAATGGAGAGCTGTCGGCTCTCACAGAACTCTGGCCTCCGCACTGTTTGCCATGCAACTGCACTCGAGACCACACGTCTCCTCCCGGCCTGCTGAGAAACAGGCATCCGTGTAGGCCCTTGTTAACATTTCCTGGCGTGCAGAGTCCAAGGCGACACAATGTCCTCTTCCTTGGAAACCCACGTTGCCACAGCTTGCCAAACGCTACCGAAGGCAGTCCTAACCAGTCTCGTGTGCTGCGCAACTTTGATTCGGTTACGGAAAGCCACCTGCGTTGAGGTGAACACTCTGCTCAGCGTTCTTTCCGGGAGCTCACAATCGCCCCCTCTCTAGCTTAAGCAGGATGTCGAGGTGAGGTCCAAACTGAGCAAAGAGCACAATTGCTCACTTTGCAGTGGTAGTCGTCGTAAGAGGCATTGCCTACTAGGCCTTGCTAAGGTCTTCGTTCTGTTAGGGAAGTCGCCACACTTAGACGCCTGTAAAGGAAACTTTATTCAGCGAAGTTCCCAGTGTCTTGCGACGGTGTCCCTTCGCAGGGCCAATACAGCAGGGACTTAGGTTTGCTGCTAACTAGGCTAGGTGACCCTGCATACAGAAGCAGGCTTTTCCCTTTGGAAGCTTGGATCCCGGTTTCTCAGGGGCTGCTTGCAAGACCCTGCTATTGCCCAGCATCTATCCTCTGCCCCTACGCCTGGGTAGGAAGCGAGTATTTTAGCCTGAGAAGCAGGGCTCTTGCAACTCTGGAGGAGAGCTAATCCTGCAGCCCACGTTCATCCTGGGAAACCGCAAGGCGAGGCTTGGCCTCAGTGTAGTGGCGAAATGGCCGCCGGACAGGTCTTGCCTGCCGCGGTTTCCGTGAGTTCTCCACCGTCTTCGGGCTTAAATGGAGAGCGAGGAGAGCTGTCGGCTCTCACAGAACTCTGGCCTCCGCACTGTTTGCCATGCAACTGCACTCGAGACCACACGTCTCCTCCCGGCCTGCTGAGAAACAGGCCGCCGTGCAGGCCCTTCGTAACACTTCTTGGCATGTAAACACCAAGGCGACACGCTGTCCTCTTCCTTGGAAACCTACGTTGCCCCAGCTTGCCAACGCTCACGAAGGCAGTCCGAGCCCGTCTCATGTGCTGGGCCACTTGCATTCAGTGAGGAAAAGCCACCTGCATTGAGGTGAACAGTCTGCTCAGCGTTCTTTCCGGGAGCTCACACTTGCCGCCTCTCTAGGTTAAGCAGGAAGTCGTAGTGAGGACCAACCTGAGCAAAGAGCACAATTCCTCACGTTACACTGGTAGTCGTCGTAAGAGGAATTGCCAACTACGCCTGGCTGAGGCCTTCCCTGTGTTAAGGAACCAGCCACACTTAGAGGCCTTGAAAGGACAATTTATTCAGCGAAGTTCCCATTGTTTGGCGATGGTCAACCTTTGCAGCGCCAATACTGCAGGGACTTAGGTTTGCTGCTAACAGGGCTAGGTGACCCTGCATACAGAAGCAGGCGTTTCCCTTTGGAAGCTTGGATCCCGGTTTCTCAGGGGCTGCTTGCAAGACCCTGCTATTGCCCAGCATCTGTCCTCTGCCCCTACGCCCGGGTAGGAAGGAGTATTTTAGCCTGAGAAGCAGGGCTCTTGCAACTCTGGAGGAGAGCTAATCCTGCAGCCCACGTTCGTCCTGGGAAACCGCAAGGCGACCCTTGGCCTCAGTGTAGTGGCGAAATGGCCGCCGGACAGGTCTTGCCTGCCGCGGTTTCCGTGAGTTCTCCACCGTCTTCGGGCTTAAATGGAGAGCTGTCGGCTCTCACAGAACTCTGGCCTCCGCACTGTTTGCCATGCAACTGCACTCGAGACCACACGTCTCCTCCCGGCCTGCTGAGAAACAGGCATCCATGTAGGCCCTTGTTAACATTTCCTGGCGTGCAGAGTCCAAGGCGACACGCTGTCCTCTTCCTTGGAAACCTACGTTGCCACAGCTTGCCAAACGCTACCGAAGGCAGTCCTAACCAGTCTCGTGTGCTGCGCAACTTTGATTCGGTTACGGAAAGCCACCTGCGTTGAGGTGAACACTCTGCTCAGCGTTCTTTCCGGGAGCTCACAATCGCCCCCTCTCTAGGTTAAGCAGGATGTCGAGGTGAGGTCCAAACTGAGCAAAGAGCACAATTGCTCACTTTGCAGTGGTAGTCGTCGTAAGAGGCATTGCCTACTAGGCCTTGCTAAGGTCTTCGTTCTGTTAGGGAAGTCGCCACACTTAGACGCCTGTAAAGGAAACTTTATTCAGCGAAGTTCCCAGTGTCTTGCGACGGTGTCCCTTCGCAGGGCCAATACAGCAGGAACTTAGGTTTGCTGCTAACTAGGCTAGGTGACCCTGCATACAGAAACAGGCTTTTCCCTTTGGAAGCTTGGATCCCGGTTTCTCAGGGGCTGCTTGCAAGACCCTGCTATTGCCCAGCATCTGTCCTCTGCCCCTACGCCTGGGTAGGAAGCGAGTATTTTAGCCTGAGAAGCAGGGCTCTTGCAACTCTGGAGGAGAACTAATCCTGCAGCCCACGTTCGTCCTGGGAAACCGCAAGGTGACCCTTGGCCTCAGTGTAGTGGCGAAATGGCCGCCGGACAGGTCTTGCCTGCCGCGGTTTCCGTGAGTTCTCCACCGTCTTCGGGCTTAAATGGAGAGCGAGGAGAGCTGTCGGCTCTCACAGAACTCTGGCCTCCGCACTGTTTGCCATGCAACTGCACTCGAGACCACACGTCTCCTCCCGGCCTGCTGAGAAACAGGCCGCCGTGCAGGCCCTTCGTAACACTTCTTGGCATGTAAACACCAAGGCGACACGCTGTCCTCTTCCTTGGAAACCTACGTTGCCCCAGCTTGCCAACGCTCACGAAGGCAGTCCGAGCCCGTCTCATGTGCTGGGCCACTTGCATTCAGTGAGGAAAAGCCACCTGCATTGAGGTGAACAGTCTGCTCAGCGTTCTTTCCGGGAGCTCACACTTGCCGCCTCTCTAGGTTAAGCAGGAAGTCGTAGTGAGGACCAACCTGAGCAAAGAGCACAATTCCTCACGTTACACTGGTAGTCGTCGTAAGAGGAATTGCCAACTACGCCTGGCTGAGGCCTTCCCTGTGTTAAGGAACCAGCCACACTTAGAGGCCTTGAAAGGACAATTTATTCAGCGAAGTTCCCATTGTTTGGCGATGGTCAACCTTTGCAGCGCCAATACTGCAGGGACTTAGGTTTGCTGCTAACAGGGCTAGGTGACCCTGCATACAGAAGCAGGCGTTTCCCTTTGGAAGCTTGGATCCCGGTTTCTCAGGGGCTGCTTGCAAGACCCTGCTATTGCCCAGCATCTGTCCTCTGCCCCTACGCCCGGGTAGGAAGGAGTATTTTAGCCTGAGAAGCAGGGCTCTTGCAACTCTGGAGGAGAGCTAATCCTGCAGCCCACGTTCGTCCTGGGAAACCGCAAGGCGACCCTTGGCCTCAGTGTAGTGGCGAAATGGCCGCCGGACAGGTCTTGCCTGCCGCGGTTTCCGTGAGTTCTCCACCGTCTTCGGGCTTAAATGGAGAGCTGTCGGCTCTCACAGAACTCTGGCCTCCGCACTGTTTGCCATGCAACTGCACTCGAGACCACACGTCTCCTCCCGGCCTGCTGAGAAACAGGCATCCGTGTAGGCCCTTGTTAACATTTCCTGGCGTGCAGAGTCCAAGGCGACACGCTGTCCTCTTCCTTGGAAACCTACGTTGCCACAGCTTGCCAAACGCTACCGAAGGCAGTCCTAACCAGTCTCGTGTGCTGCGCAACTTTGATTCGGTTACGGAAAGCCACCTGCGTTGAGGTGAACACTCTGCTCAGCGTTCTTTCCGGGAGCTCACAATCGCCCCCTCTCTAGGTTAAGCAGGATGTCGAGGTGAGGTCCAAACTGAGCAAAGAGCACAATTGCTCACTTTGCAGTGGTAGTCGTCGTAAGAGGCATTGCCTACTAGGCCTTGCTAAGGTCTTCGTTCTGTTAGGGAAGTCGCCACACTTAGACGCCTGTAAAGGAAACTTTATTCAGCGAAGTTCCCAGTGTCTTGCGACGGTGTCCCTTCGCAGGGCCAATACAGCAGGAACTTAGGTTTGCTGCTAACTAGGCTAGGTGACCCTGCATACAGAAACAGGCTTTTCCCTTTGGAAGCTTGGATCCCGGTTTCTCAGGGGCTGCTTGCAAGACCCTGCTATTGCCCAGCATCTGTCCTCTGCCCCTACGCCTGGGTAGGAAGCGAGTATTTTAGCCTGAGAAGCAGGGCTCTTGCAACTCTGGAGGAGAGCTAATCCTGCAGCCCACGTTCGTCCTGGGAAACCGCAAGGCGAGGCTTGGCCTCAGTGTAGTGGCGAAATGGCCGCCGGACAGGTCTTGCCTGCCGCGGTTTCCGTGAGTTCTCCACCGTCTTCGGGCTTAAATGGAGAGCGAGGAGAGCTGTCGGCTCTCACAGAACTCTGGCCTCCGCACTGTTTGCCATGCAGCTGAACGCAAGACCACACGTCTCCTCCCGGCCTGCTGAGAAACAGGCCGCCGTGCAGGCCCTTTGTAACACTTCTTGGCATGTAGACTCCAAGGCGACACGCTGTCCTCTTCCTTGGAAACCTACGTTGCCCCAGCTTGCCAACGCTCACGAAGGCAGTCCGAGCCCGTCTCATGTGCTGGGCCACTTGCATTCAGTGAGGAAAAGCCACCTGCATTGAGGTGAACAGTCTGCTCAGCGTTCTTTCCGGGAGCTCACACTTGCCTCCTCTCTAGGTTAAGCAGGAAGTCGTAGTGAGGACCAACCTGAGCAAAGAGCACAATTCCTCACGTTACACTGGTAGTCGTCGTAAGAGGAATTGCCAACTACGCCTGGCTGAGGCCTTCCCTGTGTTAAGGAACCAGCCACACTTAGAGGCCTTGAAAGGACAATTTATTCAGCGAAGTTCCCATTGTTTGGCGATGGTCAACCTTTGCAGCGCCAATACTGCAGGGACTTAGGTTTGCTGCTAACAGGGCTAGGTGACCCTGCATACAGAAGCAGGCGTTTCCCTTTGGAAGCTTGGATCCCGGTTTCTCAGGGGCTGCTTGCAAGACCCTGCTATTGCCTAGCATCTGTCCTCTGCCCCTACGCCCGGGTAGGAAGGAGTATTTTAGCCTGAGAAGCAGGGCTCTTGCAACTCTGGAGGAGAGCTAATCCTGCAGCCCACGTTCTTCCTGGGAAACCGCAAGGCGACGCTTGGCCTCAGTGTAGTGGCGAAATGGCCGCCGGACAGGTCTTGCCTGCCGCGGTTTCCGTGAGTTCTCCACCGTCTTCGGGCTTAAATGGAGAGCTGTCGGCTCTCACAGAACTCTGGCCTCCGCACTGTTTGCCATGCAACTGCACTCGAGACCACACGTCTCCTCCCGGCCTGCTGAGAAACAGGCATCCGTGTAGGCCCTTGTTAACATTTCCTGGCGTGCAGAGTCCAAGGCGACACGCTGTCCTCTTCCTTGGAAACCTACGTTGCCACAGCTTGCCAAACGCTACCGAAGGCAGTCCTAACCAGTCTCGTGTGCTGCGCAACTTTGATTCGGTTACGGAAAGCCACCTGCGTTGAGGTGAACACTCTGCTCAGCGTTCTTTCCGGGAGCTCACAATCGCCCCCTCTCTAGCTTAAGCAGGATGTCGAGGTGAGGTCCAAACTGAGCAAAGAGCACAATTGCTCACTTTGCAGTGGTAGTCGTCGTAAGAGGCATTGCCTACTAGGCCTTGCTAAGGTCTTCGTTCTGTTAGGGAAGTCGCCACACTTAGACGCCTGTAAAGGAAACTTTATTCAGCGAAGTTCCCAGTGTCTTGCGACGGTGTCCCTTCGCAGGGCCAATACAGCAGGGACTTAGGTTTGCTGCTAACTAGGCTAGGTGACCCTGCATACAGAAGCAGGCTTTTCCCTTTGGAAGCTTGGATCCCGGTTTCTCAGGGGCTGCTTGCAAGACCCTGCTATTGCCCAGCATCTATCCTCTGCCCCTACGCCTGGGTAGGAAGCGAGTATTTTAGCCTGAGAAGCAGGGCTCTTGCAACTCTGGAGGAGAGCTAATCCTGCAGCCCACGTTCGTCCTGGGAAACCGCACGGCGAGGCTTGGCCTCAGTGTAGTGGCGAAATGGCCGCCGGACAGGTCTTGCCTGCCGCGGTTTCCGTGAGTTCTCCACCGTCTTCGGGCTTAAATGGAGAGCGAGGAGAGCTGTCGGCTCTCACAGAACTCTGGCCTCCGCACTGTTTGCCATGCAGCTGAACGCAAGACCACACGTCTCCTCCCGGCCTGCTGAGAAACAGGCCGCCGTGCAGGCCCTTTGTAACACTTCTTGGCATGTAGACTCCAAGGCGACACGCTGTCCTCTTCCTTGGAAACCTACGTTGCCCCAGCTTGCCAACGCTCACGAAGGCAGTCCGAGCCCGTCTCATGTGCTGGGCCACTTGCATTCAGTGAGGAAAAGCCACCTGCATTGAGGTGAACAGTCTGCTCAGCGTTCTTTCCGGGAGCTCACACTTGCCGCCTCTCTAGGTTAAGCAGGAAGTCGTAGTGAGGACCAACCTGAGCAAAGAGCACAATTCCTCACGTTACACTGGTAGTCGTCGTAAGAGGAATTGCCAACTACGCCTGGCTGAGGCCTTCCCTGTGTTAAGGAACCAGCCACACTTAGAGGCCTTGAAAGGACAATTTATTCAGCGAAGTTCCCATTGTTTGGCGATGGTCAACCTTTGCAGCGCCAATACTGCAGGGACTTAGGTTTGCTGCTAACAGGGCTAGGTGACCCTGCATACAGAAGCAGGCGTTTCCCTTTGGAAGCTTGGATCCCGGTTTCTCAGGGGCTGCTTGCAAGACCCTGCTATTGCCCAGCATCTGTCCTCTGCCCCTACGCCCGGGTAGGAAGGAGTATTTTAGCCTGAGAAGCAGGGCTCTTGCAACTCTGGAGGAGAGCTAATCCTGCAGCCCACGTTCGTCCTGGGAAACCGCAAGGCGACCCATGGCCTCAGTGTAGTGGCGAAATGGCCGCCGGACAGGTCTTGCCTGCCGCGGTTTCCGTGAGTTCTCCACCGTCTTCGGGCTTAAATGGAGAGCTGTCGGCTCTCACAGAACTCTGGCCTCCGCACTGTTTGCCATGCAACTGCACTCGAGACCACACGTCTCCTCCCGGCCTGCTGAGAAACAGGCCGCCGTGCAGGCCCTTCGTAACACTTCTTGGCATGTAAACACCAAAGCGACACGCTGTCCTCTTCCTTGGAAACCTACGTTGCCACAGCTTGCCAAACGCTACCGAAGGCAGTCCTAACCAGTCTCGTGTGCTGCGCAACTTTGATTCGGTTACGGAAAGCCACCTGCGTTGAGGTGAACACTCTGCTCAGCGTTCTTTCCGGGAGCTCACAATCGCCCCCTCTCTAGGTTAAGCAGGATGTCGAGGTGAGGTCCAAACTGAGCAAAGAGCACAATTGCTCACTTTGCAGTGGTAGTCGTCGTAAGAGGCATTGCCTACTAGGCCTTGCTAAGGTCTTCGTTCTGTTAGGGAAGTCGCCACACTTAGACGCCTGTAAAGGAAACTTTATTCAGCGAAATTCCCAGTGTCTTGCGACGGTGTCCCTTCGCAGGGCCAATACAGCAGGGACTTAGGTTTGCTGCTAACTAGGCTAGGTGACCCTGCATACAGAAACAGGCTTTTCCCTTTGGAAGCTTGGATCCCGGTTTCTCAGGGGCTGCTTGCAAGACCCTGCTATTGCCCAGCATCTGTCCTCTGCCCCTACGCCTGTGTAGGAAGCGAGTATTTTAGCCTGAGAAGCAGGGCTCTTGCAACTCTGGAGGAGAGCTAATCCTGCAGCCCACGTTCGTCCTGGGAAACCGCAAGGTGACCCTTGGCCTCAGTGTAGTGGCGAAATGGCCGCCGGACAGGTCTTGCCTGCCGCGGTTTCCGTGAGTTCTCCACCGTCTTCGGGCTTAAATGGAGAGCGAGGAGAGCTGTCGGCTCTCACAGAACTCTGGCCTCCGCACTGTTTGCCATGCAGCTGAACGCAAGACCACACGTCTCCTCCCGGCCTGCTGAGAAACAGGCCGCCGTGCAGGCCCTTTGTAACACTTCTTGGCATGTAGACTCCAAGGCGACACGCTGTCCTCTTCCTTGGAAACCTACGTTGCCCCAGCTTGCCAACGCTCACGAAGGCAGTCCGAGCCCGTCTCATGTGCTGGGCCACTTGCATTCAGTGAGGAAAAGCCACCTGCATTGAGGTGAACAGTCTGCTCAGCGTTCTTTCCGGGAGCTCACACTTGCCGCCTCTCTAGGTTAAGCAGGAAGTCGTAGTGAGGACCAACCTGAGCAAAGAGCACAATTCCTCACGTTACACTGGTAGTCGTCGTAAGAGGAATTGCCAACTACGCCTGGCTGAGGCCTTCCCTGTGTTAAGGAACCAGCCACACTTAGAGGCCTTGAAAGGACAATTTATTCAGCGAAGTTCCCATTGTTTGGCGATGGTCAACCTTTGCAGCGCCAATACTGCAGGGACTTAGGTTTGCTGCTAACAGGGCTAGGTGACCCTGCATACAGAAGCAGGCGTTTCCCTTTGGAAGCTTGGATCCCGGTTTCTCAGGGGCTGCTTGCAAGACCCTGCTATTGCCCAGCATCTGTCCTCTGCCCCTACGCCCGGGTAGGAAGGAGTATTTTAGCCTGAGAAGCAGGGCTCTTGCAACTCTGGAGGAGAGCTAATCCTGCAGCCCACGTTCTTCCTGGGAAACCGCAAGGCGACGCTTGGCCTCAGTGTAGTGGCTAAATGGCCGCCGGACAGGTCTTGCCTGCCGCGGTTTCCGTGAGTTCTCCACCGTCTTCGGGCTTAAATGGAGAGCTGTCGGCTCTCACAGAACTCTGGCCTCCGCACTGTTTGCCATGCAACTGCACTCGAGACCACACGTCTCCTCCCGGCCTGCTGAGAAACAGGCCGCGGTGCAGGCCCTTCGTAACACTTCTTGGCATGTAAACACCAAGGCGACACGCTGTCCTCTTCCTTGGAAACCTACGTTGCCACAGCTTGCCAAACGCTACCGAAGGCAGTCCTAACCAGTCTCGTGTGCTGCGCAACTTTGATTCGGTTACGGAAAGCCACCTGCGTTGAGGTGAACACTCTGCTCAGCGTTCTTTCCGGGAGCTCACACTTGCCGCCTCTCTAGGTTAAGCAGGAAGTCGTAGTGAGGACCAACCTGAGCAAAGAGCACAATTCCTCACGTTACACTGGTAGTTGTCGTAAGAGGAATTGCCAACTACGCCTGGCTGAGGCCTTCCCTGTGTTAAGGAACCAGCCACACTTAGAGGCCTTGAAAGGACAATTTATTCAGCGAAGTTCCCATTGTTTGGCGATGGTCAACCTTTGCAGCGCCAATACTGCAGGGACTTAGGTTTGCTGCTAACAGGGCTAGGTGACCCTGCATACAGAAGCAGGCGTTTCCCTTTGGAAGCTTGGATCCCGGTTTCTCAGGGGCTGCTTGCAAGACCCTGCTATTGCCCAGCATCTGTCCTCTGCCCCTACGCCCGGGTAGGAAGGAGTATTTTAGCCTGAGAAGCAGGGCTCTTGCAACTCTGGAGGAGAGCTAATCCTGCAGCCCACGTTCGTCCTGGGAAACCGCAAGGCGACCCATGGCCTCAGTGTAGTGGCGAAATGGCCGCCGGACAGGTCTTGCCTGCCGCGGTTTCCGTGAGTTCTCCACCGTCTTCGGGCTTAAATGGAGAGCGAGGAGAGCTGTCGGCTCTCACAGAACTCTGGCCACCGCACTGTTTGCCATGCAACTGCACTCGAGACCACACGTCTCCTCCCGGCCTGCTGAGAAACAGGCATCCGTGTAGGCCCTTGTTAACATTTCCTGGCGTGCAGAGTCCAAGGCGACACGCTGTCCTCTTCCTTGGAAACCCACGTTGCTACAGCTTGCCAAACGCTACCGAAGGCAGTCCTAACCAGTCTCGTGTGCTGCGCAACTTTGATTTGGTTACGGAAAGCCACCTGCGTTGAGGTGAACACTCTGCTCAGCGTTCTTTCCGGGAGCTCACAATCGCCCCCTCTCTAGCTTAAGCAGGATGTCGAGGTGAGGTCCAAACTGAGCAAAGAGCACAATTGCTCACTTTGCAGTGGTAGTCGTCGTAAGAGGCATTGCCTACTAGGCCTTGCTAAGGTCTTCGTTCTGTTAGGGAAGTCGCCACACTTAGACGCCTGTAAAGGAAACTTTATTCAGCGAAGTTCCCAGTGTCTTGCGACGGTGTCCCTTCGCAGGGCCAATACAGCAGGGACTTAGGTTTGCTGCTAACTAGGCTAGGTGACCCTGCATACAGAAACAGGCTTTTCCCTTTGGAAGCTTGGATCCCGGTTTCTCAGGGGCTGCTTGCAAGACCCTGCTATTGCCCAGCATCTATCCTCTGCCCCTACGCCTGGGTAGGAAGCGAGTATTTTAGCCTGAGAAGCAGGGCTCTTGCAACTCTGGAGGAGAGCTAATTCTGCAGCCCACGTTCGTCCTGGGAAACCGCAAGGCGAGGCTTGGCCTCAGTGTAGTGGCGAAATGGCCGCCGGACAGGTCTTGCCTGCCGCGGTTTCCGTGAGTTCTCCACCGTCTTCGGGCTTAAATGGAGAGCGAGGAGAGCTGTCGGCTCTCACAGAACTCTGGCCTCCGCACTGTTTGCCATGCAACTGCACTCGAGACCACACGTCTCCTCCCGGCCTGCTGAGAAACAGGCCGCCGTGCAGGCCCTTCGTAACACTTCTTGTCATGTAAACACCAAGGCGACACGCTGTCCTCTTCCTTGGAAACCTACGTTGCCCCAGCTTGCCAACGCTCACGAAGGCAGTCCGAGCCCGTCTCATGTGCTGGGCCACTTGCATTCAGTGAGGAAAAGCCACCTGCATTGAGGTGAACAGTCTGCTCAGCGTTCTTTCCGGGAGCTCACACTTGCCGCCTCTCTAGGTTAAGCAGGAAGTCGTAGTGAGGACCAACCTGAGCAAAGAGCACAATTCCTCACGTTACACTGGTAGTCGTCGTAAGAGGAATTGCCAACTACGCCTGGCTGAGGCCTTCCCTGTGTTAAGGAACCAGCCACACTTAGAGGCCTTGAAAGGACAATTTATTCAGCGAAGTTCCCATTGTTTGGCGATGGTCAACCTTTGCAGCGCCAATACTGCAGGGACTTAGGTTTGCTGCTAACAGGGCTAGGTGACCCTGCATACAGAAGCAGGCGTTTCCCTTTGGAAGCTTGGATCCCGGTTTCTCAGGGGCTGCTTGCAAGACCCTGCTATTGCCCAGCATCTGTCCTCTGCCCCTACGCCCGGGTAGGAAGGAGTATTTTAGCCTGAGAAGCAGGGCTCTTGCAACTCTGGAGGAGAGCTAATCCTGCAGCCCACGTTCGTCCTGGGAAACCGCAAGGCGACCCTTGGCCTCAGTGTAGAGGCTAAATGGCCGCCGGAAAGGTCTTGCCTGCCGCGGTTTCCGTGAGTTCTCCACCGTCTTCGGGCTTAAATGGAGAGCTGTCGGCTCTCACAGAACTCTGGCCTCCGCACTGTTTGCCATGCAACTGCACTCGAGACCACACGTCTCCTCCCGGCCTGCTGAGAAACAGGCATCCGTGTAGGCCCTTGTTAACATTTCCTGGCGTGCAGAGTCCAAGGCGACACGCTGTCCTCTTCCTTGGAAACCTACGTTGCCACAGCTTGCCAAACGCTACCGAAGGCAGTCCTAACCAGTCTCGTGTGCTGCGCAACTTTGATTCGGTTACGAAAAGCCACCTGCGTTGAGGTGAACACTCTGCTCAGCGTTCTTTCCGGGAGCTCACAATCGCCCCCTCTCTAGGTTAAGCAGGATGTCGAGGTGAGGTCCAAACTGAGCAAAGAGCACAATTGCTCACTTTGCAGTGGTAGTCGTCGTAAGAGGCATTGCCTACTAGGCCTTGCTAAGGTCTTCGTTCTGTTAGGGAAGTCGCCACACTTAGACGCCTGTAAAGGAAACTTTATTCAGCGAAGTTCCCAGTGTCTTGCGACGGTGTCCCTTCGCAGGGCCAATACAGCAGGGACTTAGGTTTGCTGCTAACTAGGCTAGGTGACCCTGCATACAGAAACAGGCTTTTCCCTTTGGAAGCTTGGATCCCGGTTTCTCAGGGGCTGCTTGCAAGACCCTGCTATTGCCCAGCATCTGTCCTCTGCCCCTACGCCTGGGTAGGAAGCGAGTATTTTAGCCTGAGAAGCAGGGCTCTTGCAATTCTGGAGGAGAGCTAATCCTGCAGCCCACGTTCGTCCTGGGAAACCGCAAGGAGACCCTTGGCCTCAGTGTAGTGGCGAAATGGCCGCCGGACAGGTCTTGCCTGCCGCGGTTTCCGTGAGTTCTCCACCGTCTTCGGGCTTAAATGGAGAGCGAGGAGAGCTGTCGGCTCTCACAGAACTCTGGCCACCGCACTGTTTGCCATGCAACTGCACTCGAGACCACACGTCTCCTCCCGGCCTGCTGAGAAACAGGCATCCGTGTAGGCCCTTGTTAACATTTCCTGGCGTGCAGAGTCCAAGGCGACACAATGTCCTCTTCCTTGGAAACCCACGTTGCTACAGCTTGCCAAACGCTACCGAAGGCAGTCCTAACCAGTCTCGTGTGCTGCGCAACTTTGATTCGGTTACGGAAAGCCACCTGCGTTGAGGTGAACACTCTGCTCAGCGTTCTTTCCGGGAGCTCACAATCGCCCCCTCTCTAGGTTAAGCAGGATGTCGAGGTGAGGTCCAAACTGAGCAAAGAGCACAATTGCTCACTTTGCAGTGGTAGTCGTCGTAAGAGGCATTGCCTACTAGGCCTTGCTAAGGTCTTCGTTCTGTTAGGGAAGTCGCCACACTTAGACGCCTGTAAAGGAAACTTTATTCAGCGAAGTTCCCAGTGTCTTGCGACGGTGTCCCTTCGCAGGGCCAATACAGCAGGGACTTAGGTTTGCTGCTAACTAGGCTAGGTGACCCTGCATACAGAAACAGGCTTTTCCCTTTGGAAGCTTGGATCCCGGTTTCTCAGGGGCTGCTTGCAAGACCCTGCTATTGCCCAGCATCTGTCCTCTGCCCCTACGCCTGGGTAGGAAGCGAGTATTTTAGCCTGAGAAGCAGGGCTCTTGCAATTCTGGAGGAGAGCTAATCCTGCAGCCCACGTTCGTCCTGGGAAACCGCAAGGTGACCCTTGGCCTCAGTGTAGTGGCGAAATGGCCGCCGGACAGGTCTTGCCTGCCGCGGTTTCCGTGAGTTCTCCACCGTCTTCGGGCTTAAATGGAGAGCGAGGAGAGCTGTCGGCTCTCACAGAACTCTGGCCACCGCACTGTTTGCCATGCAACTGCACTCGAGACCACACGTCTCCTCCCGGCCTGCTGAGAAACAGGCATCCGTGTAGGCCCTTGTTAACATTTCCTGGCGTGCAGAGTCCAAGGCGACACAATGTCCTCTTCCTTGGAAACCCACGTTGCCACAGCTTGCCAAACGCTACCGAAGGCAGTCCTAACCAGTCTCGTGTGCTGCGCAACTTTGATTCGGTTACGGAAAGCCACCTGCGTTGAGGTGAACACTCTGCTCAGCGTTCTTTCCGGGAGCTCACAATCGCCCCCTCTCTAGCTTAAGCAGGATGTCGAGGTGAGGTCCAAACTGAGCAAAGAGCACAATTGCTCACTTTGCAGTGGTAGTCGTCGTAAGAGGCATTGCCTACTAGGCCTTGCTAAGGTCTTCGTTCTGTTAGGGAAGTCGCCACACTTAGACGCCTGTAAAGGAAACTTTATTCAGCGAAGTTCCCAGTGTCTTGCGACGGTGTCCCTTCGCAGGGCCAATACAGCAGGGACTTAGGTTTGCTGCTAACTAGGCTAGGTGACCCTGCATACAGAAGCAGGCTTTTCCCTTTGGAAGCTTGGATCCCGCTTTCTCAGGGGTTGCTTGCAAGACCCTGCTATTGCCCAGCATCTATCCTCTGCCCCTACGCCTGGGTAGGAAGCGAGTATTTTAGCCTGAGAAGCAGGGCTCTTGCAACTCTGGAGGAGAGCTAATCCTGCAGCCCACGTTCGTCCTGGGAAACCGCAAGGCGAGGCTTGGCCTCAGTGTAGTGGCGAAATGGCCGCCGGACAGGTCTTGCCTGCCGCGGTTTCCGTGAGTTCTCCACCGTCTTCGGGCTTAAATGGAGAGCGAGGAGAGCTGTCGGCTCTCACAGAACTCTGGCCTCCGCACTGTTTGCCATGCAACTGCACTCGAGACCACACGTCTCCTCCCGGCCTGCTGAGAAACAGGCCGCCGTGCAGGCCCTTCGTAACACTTCTTGGCATGTAAACACCAAGGCGACACGCTGTCCTCTTCCTTGGAAACCTACGTTGCCCCAGCTTGCCAACGCTCACGAAGGCAGTCCGAGCCCGTCTCATGTGCTGGGCCACTTGCATTCAGTGAGGAAAAGCCACCTGCATTGAGGTGAACAGTCTGCTCAGCGTTCTTTCCGGGAGCTCACACTTGCCGCCTCTCTAGGTTAAGCAGGAAGTCGTAGTGAGGACCAACCTGAGCAAAGAGCACAATTCCTCACGTTACACTGGTAGTCGTCGTAAGAGGAATTGCCAACTACGCCTGGCTGAGGCCTTCCCTGTGTTAAGGAACCAGCCACACTTAGAGGCCTTGAAAGGACAATTTATTCAGCGAAGTTCCCATTGTTTGGCGATGGTCAACCTTTGCAGCGCCAATACTGCAGGGACTTAGGTTTGCTGCTAACAGGGCTAGGTGACCCTGCATACAGAAGCAGGCGTTTCCCTTTGGAAGCTTGGATCCCGGTTTCTCAGGGGCTGCTTGCAAGACCCTGCTATTGCCCAGCATCTGTCCTCTGCCCCTACGCCCGGGTAGGAAGGAGTATTTAAGCCTGAGAAGCAGGGCTCTTGCAACTCTGGAGGAGAGCTAATCCTGCAGCCCACGTTCGTCCTGGGAAACCGCAAGGCGACCCTTGGCCTCAGTGTAGTGGCGAAATGGCCGCCGGACAGGTCTTGCCTGCCGCGGTTTCCGTGAGTTCTCCACCGTCTTCGGGCTTAAATGGAGAGCTGTCGGCTCTCACAGAACTCTGGCCTCCGCACTGTTTGCCATGCAACTGCACTCGAGACCACACGTCTCCTCCCGGCCTGCTGAGAAACAGGCATCCGTGTAGGCCCTTGTTAACATTTCCTGGCGTGCAGAGTCCAAGGCGACACGCTGTCCTCTTCCTTGGAAACCTACGTTGCCACAGCTTGCCAAACGCTACCGAAGGCAGTCCTAACCAGTCTCGTGTGCTGCGCAACTTTGATTCGGTTACGGAAAGCCACCTGCGTTGAGGTGAACACTCTGCTCAGCGTTCTTTCCGGGAGCTCACAATCGCCCCCTCTCTAGGTTAAGCAGGATGTCGAGGTGAGGTCCAAACTGAGCAAAGAGCACAATTGCTCACTTTGCAGTGGTAGTCGTCGTAAGAGGCATTGCCTACTAGGCCTTGCTAAGGTCTTCGTTCTGTTAGGGAAGTCGCCACACTTAGACGCCTGTAAAGGAAACTTTATTCAGCGAAGTTCCCAGTGTCTTGCGACGGTGTCCCTTCGCAGGGCCAATACAGCAGGAACTTAGGTTTGCTGCTAACTAGGCTAGGTGACCCTGCATACAGAAACAGGCTTTTCCCTTTGGAAGCTTGGATCCCGGTTTCTCAGGGGCTGCTTGCAAGACCCTGCTATTGCCCAGCATCTGTCCTCTGCCCCTACGCCTGGGTAGGAAGCGAGTATTTTAGCCTGAGAAGCAGGGCTCTTGCAACTCTGGAGGAGAGCTAATCCTGCAGCCCACGTTCGTCCTGGGAAACCGCAAGGCGAGGCTTGGCCTCAGTGTAGTGGCGAAATGGCCGCCGGACAGGTCTTGCCTGCCGCGGTTTCCGTGAGTTCTCCACCGTCTTCGGGCTTAAATGGAGAGCGAGGAGAGCTGTCGGCTCTCACAGAACTCTGGCCTCCGCACTGTTTGCCATGCAGCTGAACGCAAGACCACACGTCTCCTCCCGGCCTGCTGAGAAACAGGCCGCCGTGCAGGCCCTTTGTAACACTTCTTGGCATGTAGACTCCAAGGCGACACGCTGTCCTCTTCCTTGGAAACCTACGTTGCCCCAGCTTGCCAACGCTCACGAAGGCAGTCCGAGCCCGTCTCATGTGCTGGGCCACTTGCATTCAGTGAGGAAAAGCCACCTGCATTGAGGTGAACAGTCTGCTCAGCGTTCTTTCCGGGAGCTCACACTTGCCTCCTCTCTAGGTTAAGCAGGAAGTCGTAGTGAGGACCAACCTGAGCAAAGAGCACAATTCCTCACGTTACACTGGTAGTCGTCGTAAGAGGAATTGCCAACTACGCCTGGCTGAGGCCTTCCCTGTGTTAAGGAACCAGCCACACTTAGAGGCCTTGAAAGGACAATTTATTCAGCGAAGTTCCCATTGTTTGGCGATGGTCAACCTTTGCAGCGCCAATACTGCAGGGACTTAGGTTTGCTGCTAACAGGGCTAGGTGACCCTGCATACAGAAGCAGGCGTTTCCCTTTGGAAGCTTGGATCCCGGTTTCTCAGGGGCTGCTTGCAAGACCCTGCTATTGCCCAGCATCTGTCCTCTGCCCCTACGCCCGGGTAGGAAGGAGTATTTTAGCCTGAGAAGCAGGGCTCTTGCAACTCTGGAGGAGAGCTAATCCTGCAGCCCACGTTCTTCCTGGGAAACCGCAAGGCGACGCTTGGCCTCAGTGTAGTGGCGAAATGGCCGCCGGACAGGTCTTGCCTGCCGCGGTTTCCGTGAGTTCTCCACCGTCTTCGGGCTTAAATGGAGAGCTGTCGGCTCTCACAGAACTCTGGCCTCCGCACTGTTTGCCATGCAACTGCACTCGAGACCACACGTCTCCTCCCGGCCTGCTGAGAAACAGGCCGCCGTGCAGGCCCTTCGTAACACTTCTTGGCATGTAAACACCAAGGCGACACGTTGTCCTCTTCCTTGGAAACCTACGTTGCCACAGCTTGCCAAACGCTACCGAAGGCAGTCCTAACCAGTCTCGTGTGCTGCGCAACCTTGATTCGGTTACGGAAAGCCACCTGCGTTGAGGTGAACACTCTGCTCAGCGTTCTTTCCGGGAGCTCACAATCGCCCCCTCTCTAGCTTAAGCAGGATGTCGAGGTGAGGTCCAAACTGAGCAAAGAGCACAATTGCTCACTTTGCAGTGGTAGTCGTCGTAAGAGGCATTGCCTACTAGGCCTTGCTAAGGTCTTCGTTCTGTTAGGGAAGTCGCCACACTTAGACGCCTGTAAAGGAAACTTTATTCAGCGAAGTTCCCAGTGTCTTGCGACGGTGTCCCTTCGCAGGGCCAATACAGCAGGGACTTAGGTTTGCTGCTAACTAGGCTAGGTGACCCTGCATACAGAAACAGGCTTTTCCCTTTGGAAGCTTGGATCCCGGTTTCTCAGGGGCTGCTTACAAGACCCTGCTATTGCCCAGCATCTGTCCTCTGCCCCTACGCCTGGGTAGGAAGCGAGTATTTTAGCCTGAGAAGCAGGGCTCTTGCAATTCTGGAGGAGAGCTAATCCTGCAGCCCACGTTCGTCCTGGGAAACCGCAAGGTGACCCTTGGCCTCAGTGTAGTGGCGAAATGGCCGCCGGACAGGTCTTGCCTGCCGTGGTTTCCGTGAGTTCTCCACCGTCTTCGGGCTTAAATGGAGAGCGAGGAGAGCTGTCGGCTCTCACAGAACTCTGGCCACCGCACTGTTTGCCATGCAACTGCACTCGAGACCACACGTCTCCTCCCGGCCTGCTGAGAAACAGGCATCCGTGTAGGCCCTTGTTAACATTTCCTGGCGTGCAGAGTCCAAGGCGACACAATGTCCTCTTCCTTGGAAACCCACGTTGCTACAGCTTGCCAAACGCTACCGAAGGCAGTCCTAACCAGTCTCGTGTGCTGCGCAACTTTGATTCGGTTACGGAAAGCCACCTGCGTTGAGGTGAACACTCTGCTCAGCGTTCTTTCCGGGAGCTCACAATCGCCCCCTCTCTAGCTTAAGCAGGATGTCGAGGTGAGGTCCAAACTGAGCAAAGAGCACAATTGCTCACTTTGCAGTGGTAGTCATCGTAAGAGGCATTGCCTACTAGGCCTTGCTAAGGTCTTCGTTCTGTTAGGGAAGTCGCCACACTTAGACGCCTGTAAAGGAAACTTTATTCAGCGAAGTTCCCAGTGTCTTGCGACGGTGTCCCTTCGCAGGGCCAATACAGCAGGGACTTAGGTTTGCTGCTAACTAGGCTAGGTGACCCTGCATACAGAAACAGGCTTTTCCCTTTGGAAGCTTGGATCCCGGTTTCTCAGGGGCTGCTTGCAAGACCCTGCTATTGCCCAGCATCTATCCTCTGCCCCTACGCCTGGGTAGGAAGCGAGTATTTTAGCCTGAGAAGCAGGGCTCTTGCAACTCTGGAGGAGAGCTAATTCTGCAGCCCACGTTCGTCCTGGGAAACCGCAAGGCGACCCTTGGCCTCAGTGTAGTGGCGAAATGGCCGCCGGACAGGTCTTGCCTGCCGCGGTTTCCGTGAGTTCTCCACCGTCTTCGGGCTTAAATGGAGAGCGAGGAGAGCTGTCGGCTCTCACAGAACTCTGGCCTCCGCACTGTTTGCCATGCAACTGCACTCGAGACCACACGTCTCCTCCCGGCCTGCTGAGAAACAGGCCGCCGTGCAGGCCCTTCGTAACACTTCTTGGCATGTAAACACCAAGGCGACACGCTGTCCTCTTCCTTGGAAACCTACGTTGCCCCAGCTTGCCAACGCTCACGAAGGCAGTCCGAGCCCGTCTCATGTGCTGGGCCACTTGCATTCAGTGAGGAAAAGCCACCTGCATTGAGGTGAACAGTCTGCTCAGCGTTCTTTCCGGGAGATCACACTTGCCGCCTCTCTAGGTTAAGCAGGAAGTCGTAGTGAGGACCAACCTGAGCAAAGAGCACAATTCCTCACGTTACACTGGTAGTCGTCGTAAGAGGAATTGCCAACTACGCCTGGCTGAGGCCTTCCCTGTGTTAAGGAACCAGCCACACTTAGAGGCCTTGAAAGGACAATTTATTCAGCGAAGTTCCCATTGTTTGGCGATGGTCAACCTTTGCAGCGCCAATACTGCAGGGACTTAGGTTTGCTGCTAACAGGGCTAGGTGACCCTGCATACAGAAGCAGGCGTTTCCCTTTGGAAGCTTGGATCCCGGTTTCTCAGGGGCTGCTTGCAAGACCCTGCTATTGCCCAGCATCTGTCCTCTGCCCCTACGCCCGGGTAGGAAGGAGTATTTTAGCCTGAGAAGCAGGGCTCTTGCAACTCTGGAGGAGAGCTAATCCTGCAGCCCACGTTCGTCCTGGGAAACCGCAAGGCGACCCTTGGCCTCAGTGTAGAGGCTAAATGGCCGCCGGACAGGTCTTGCCTGCCGCGGTTTCCGTGAGTTCTCCACCGTCTTCGGGCTTAAATGGAGAGCTGTCGGCTCTCACAGAACTCTGGCCTCCGCACTGTTTGCCATGCAACTGCACTCGAGACCACACGTCTCCTCCCGGCCTGCTGAGAAACAGGCATCCGTGTAGGCCATTGTTAACATTTCCTGGCGTGCAGAGTCCAAGGCGACACGCTGTCTTCTTCCTTGGAAACCTACGTTGCCACAGCTTGCCAAACGCTACCGAAGGCAGTCCTAACCAGTCTCGTGTGCTGCGCAACTTTGATTCGGTTACGGAAAGCCACCTGCGTTGAGGTGAACACTCTGCTCAGCGTTCTTTCCGGGAGCTCACAATCGCCCCCTCTCTAGGTTAAGCAGGATGTCGAGGTGAGGTCCAAACTGAGCAAAGAGCACAATTGCTCACTTTGCAGTGGTAGTCGTCGTAAGAGGCATTGCCTACTAGGCCTTGCTAAGGTCTTCGTTCTGTTAGGGAAGTCGCCACACTTAGACGCCTGTAAAGGAAACTTTATTCAGCGAAGTTCCCAGTGTCTTGCGACGGTGTCCCTTCGCAGGGCCAATACAGCAGGGACTTAGGTTTGCTGCTAACTAGGCTAGGTGACCCTGCATACAGAAGCAGGCTTTTCCCTTTGGAAGCTTGGATCCCGGTTTCTCAGGGGCTGCTTGCAAGACCCTGCTATTGCCCAGCATCTATCCTCTGCCACTACGCCTGGGTAGGAAGCGAGTATTTTAGCCTGAGAAGCAGGGCTCTTGCAACTCTGGAGGAGAGCTAATCCTGCAGCCCACTTTCGTCCTGGGAAACCGCACGGCGAGGCTTGGCCTCAGTGTAGTGGCGAAATGGCCGCCGGACAGGTCTTGCCTGCCGCGGTTTCCGTGAGTTCTCCACCGTCTTCGGGCTTAAATGGAGAGCGAGGAGAGCTGTCGGCTCTCACAGAACTCTGGCCTCCGCACTGTTTGCCATGCAGCTGAACGCAAGACCACACGTCTCCTCCCGGCCTGCTGAGAAACAGGCCGCCGTGCAGGCCCTTTGTAACACTTCTTGGCATGTAGACTCCAAGGCGACACGCTGTCCTCTTCCTTGGAAACCTACGTTGCCCCAGGTTGCCAACGCTCACGAAGGCAGTCCGAGCCCGTCTCATGTGCTGGGCCACTTGCATTCAGTGAGGAAAAGCCACCTGCATTGAGGTGAACAGTCTGCTCAGCGTTCTTTCCGGGAGCTCACACTTGCCGCCTCTCTAGGTTAAGCAGGAAGTCGTAGTGAGGACCAACCTGAGCAAAGAGCACAATTCCTCACGTTACACTGGTAGTCGTCGTAAGAGGAATTGCCAACTACGCCTGGCTGAGGCCTTCCCTGTGTTAAGGAACCAGCCACACTTAGAGGCCTTGAAAGGACAATTTATTCAGCGAAGTTCCCATTGTTTGGCGATGGTCAACCTTTGCAGCGCCAATACTGCAGGGACTTAGGTTTGCTGCTAACAGGGCTAGGTGACCCTGCATACAGAAGCAGGCGTTTCCCTTTGGAAGCTTGGATCCCGGTTTCTCAGGGGCTGCTTGCAAGACCCTGCTATTGCCCAGCATCTGTCCTCTGCACCTACGCCCGGGTAGGAAGGAGTATTTTAGCCTGAGAAGCAGGGCTCTTGCAACTCTGGAGGAGAGCTAATCCTGCAGCCCACGTTCGTCCTGGGAAACCGCAAGGCGACCCATGGCCTCAGTGTAGTGGCGAAATGGCCGCCGGACAGGTCTTGCCTGCCGCGGTTTCCGTGAGTTCTCCACCGTCTTCGGGCTTAAATGGAGAGCTGTCGGCTCTCACAGAACTCTGGCCTCCGCACTGTTTGCCATGCAACTGCACTCGAGACCACACGTCTCCTCCCGGCCTGCTGAGAAACAGGCCGCCGTGCAGGCCCTTCGTAACACTTCTTGGCATGTAAACACCAAAGCGACACGCTGTCCTCTTCCTTGGAAACCTACGTTGCCACAGCTTGCCAAACGCTACCGAAGGCAGTCCTAACCAGTCTCGTGTGCTGCGCAACTTTGATTCGGTTACGGAAAGCCACCTGCGTTGAGGTGAACACTCTGCTCAGCGTTCTTTCCGGGAGCTCACAATCGCCCCCTCTCTAGGTTAAGCAGGATGTCGAGGTGAGGTCCAAACTGAGCAAAGAGCACAATTGCTCACTTTGCAGTGGTAGTCGTCGTAAGAGGCATTGCCTACTAGGCCTTGCTAAGGTCTTCGTTCTGTTAGGGAAGTCGCCACACTTAGACGCCTGTAAAGGAAACTTTATTCAGCGAAGTTCCCAGTGTCTTGCGACGGTGTCCCTTCGCAGGGCCAATACAGCAGGGACTTAGGTTTGCTGCTAACTAGGCTAGGTGACCCTGCATACAGAAACAGGCTTTTCCCTTTGGAAGCTTGGATCCCGGTTTCTCAGGGGCTGCTTGCAAGACCCTGCTATTGCCCAGCATCTGTCCTCTGCCCCTACGCCTGGGTAGGAAGCGAGTATTTTAGCCTGAGAAGCAGGGCTCTTGCAACTCTGGAGGAGAGCTAATCCTGCAGCCCACGTTCGTCCTGGGAAACTGCAAGGTGACCCTTGGCCTCAGTGTAGTGGCGAAATGGCCGCCGGACAGGTCTTGCCTGCCGCGGTTTCCGTGAGTTCTCCACCGTCTTCGGGCTTAAATGGAGAGCGAGGAGAGCTGTCGGCTCTCACAGAACTCTGGCCTCCGCACTGTTTGCCATGCAGCTGAACGCAAGACCACACGTCTCCTCCCGGCCTGCTGAGAAACAGGCCGCCGTGCAGGCCCTTTGTAACACTTCTTGGCATGTAGACTCCAAGGCGACACGCTGTCCTCTTCCTTGGAAACCTACGTTGCCCCAGCTTGCCAACGCTCACGAAGGCAGTCCGAGCCCGTCTCATGTGCTGGGCCACTTGCATTCAGTGAGGAAAAGCCACCTGCATTGAGGTGAACAGTCTGCTCAGCGTTCTTTCCGGGAGCTCACACTTGCCGCCTCTCTAGGTTAAGCAGGAAGTCGTAGTGAGGACCAACCTGAGCAAAGAGCACAATTCCTCACGTTACACTGGTAGTCGTCGTAAGAGGAATTGCCAACTACGCCTGGCTGAGGCCTTCCCTGTGTTAAGGAACCAGCCACACTTAGAGGCCTTGAAAGGACAATTTATTCAGCGAAGTTCCCATTGTTTGGCGATGGTCAACCTTTGCAGCGCCAATACTGCAGGGACTTAGGTTTGCTGCTAACAGGGCTAGGTGACCCTGCATACAGAAGCAGGCGTTTCCCTTTGGAAGCTTGGATCCCGGTTTCTCAGGGGCTGCTTGCAAGACCCTGCTATTGCCCAGCATCTGTCCTCTGCCCCTACGCCCGGGTAGGAAGGAGTATTTTAGCCTGAGAAGCAGGGCTCTTGCAACTCTGGAGGAGAGCTAATCCTGCAGCCCACGTTCTTCCTGGGAAACCGCAAGGTGACGCTTGGCCTCAGTGTAGTGGCTAAATGGCCGCCGGACAGGTCTTGCCTGCCGCGGTTTCCGTGAGTTCTCCACCGTCTTCGGGCTTAAATGGAGAGCTGTCGGCTCTCACAGAACTCTGGCCTCCGCACTGTTTGCCATGCAACTGCACTCGAGACCACACGTCTCCTCCCGGCCTGCTGAGAAACAGGCTGCCGTGCAGGCCCTTCGTAACACTTCTTGGCATGTAAACACCAAGGCGACACGCTGTCCTCTTCCTTGGAAACCTACGTTGCCACAGCTTGCCAAACGCTACCGAAGGCAGTCCTAAACAGTCTCGTGTGCTGCGCAACATTGATTCGGTTACGGAAAGCCACCTGCGTTGAGGTGAACACTCTGCTCAGCGTTCTTTCCGGGAGCTCACACTTGCCGCCTCTCTAGGTTAAGCAGGAAGTCGTAGTGAGGACCAACCTGAGCAAAGAGCACAATTCCTCACGTTACACTGGTAGTCGTCGTAAGAGGAATTGCCAACTACGCCTGGCTGAGGCCTTCCCTGTGTTAAGGAACCAGCCACACTTAGAGGCCTTGAAAGGACAATTTATTCAGCGAAGTTCCCATTGTTTGGCGATGGTCAACCTTTGCAGCGCCAATACTGCAGGGACTTAGGTTTGCTGCTAACAGGGCTAGGTGACCCTGCATACAGAAGCAGGCGTTTCCCTTTGGAAGCTTGGATCCCGGTTTCTCAGGGGCTGCTTGCAAGACCCTGCTATTGCCCAGCATCTGTCCTCTGCCCCTACGCCCGGGTAGGAAGGAGTATTTTAGCCTGAGAAGCAGGGCTGTTGCAACTCTGGAGGAGAGCTAATCCTGCAGCCCACGTTCATCCTGGGAAACCGCAAGGCGACCCATGGCCTCAGTGTAGTGGCGAAATGGCCGCCGGACAGGTCTTGCCTGCCGCGGTTTCCGTGAGTTCTCCACCGTCTTCGGGCTTAAATGGAGAGCGAGGAGAGCTGTCGGCTCTCACAGAACTCTGGCCACCGCACTGTTTGCCATGCAACTGCACTCGAGACCACACGTCTCCTCCCGGCCTGCTGAGAAACAGGCATCCGTGTAGGCCCTTGTTAACATTTCCTGGCGTGCAGAGTCCAAGGCGACACAATGTCCTCTTCCTTGGAAACCCACGTTGCTACAGCTTGCCAAACGCTACCAAAGGCAGTCCTAACCAGTCTCGTGTGCTGCGCAACTTTGATTCGGTTACGGAAAGCCACCTGCGTTGAGGTGAACACTCTGCTCAGCGTTCTTTCCGGGAGCTCACAATCGCCCCCTCTCTAGCTTAAGCAGGATGTCGAGGTGAGGTCCAAACTGAGCAAAGAGCACAATTGCTCACTTTGCAGTGGTAGTCGTCGTAAGAGGCATTGCCTACTAGGCCTTGCTAAGGTCTTCGTTCTGTTAGGGAAGTCGCCACACTTAGACGCCTGTAAAGGAAACTTTATTCAGCGAAGTTCCCAGTGTCTTGCGACGGTGTCCCTTCGCAGGGCCAATACAGCAGGGACTTAGGTTTGCTGCTAACTAGGCTAGGTGACCCTGCATACAGAAACAGGCTTTTCCCTTTGGAAGCTTGGATCCCGGTTTCTCAGGGGCTGCTTGCAAGACCCTGCTATTGCCCAGCATCTATCCTCTGCCCCTACGCCTGGGTAGGAAGCGAGTATTTTAGCCTGAGAAGCAGGGCTCTTGCAACTCTGGAGGAGAGCTAATTCTGCAGCCCACGTTCGTCCTGGGAAACCGCAAGGCGACCCTTGGCCTCAGTGTAGTGGCGAAATGGCCGCCGGACAGGTCTTGCCTGCCGCGGTTTCCGTGAGTTCTCCACCGTCTTCGGGCTTAAATGGAGAGCGAGGAGAGCTGTCGGCTCTCACAGAACTCTGGCCTCCGCACTGTTTGCCATGCAACTGCACTCGAGACCACACGTCTCCTCCCGGCCTGCTGAGAAACAGGCCGCCGTGCAGGCCCTTCGTAACACTTCTTGTCATGTAAACACCAAGGCGACACGCTGTCCTCTTCCTTGGAAACCTACGTTGCCCCAGCTTGCCAACGCTCACGAAGGCAGTCCGAGCCCGTCTCATGTGCTGGGCCACTTGCATTCAGTGAGGAAAAGCCACCTGCATTGAGGTGAACAGTCTGCTCAGCGTTCTTTCCGGGAGATCACACTTGCCGCCTCTCTAGGTTAAGCAGGAAGTCGTAGTGAGGACCAACCTGAGCAAAGAGCACAATTCCTCACGTTACACTGGTAGTCGTCGTAAGAGGAATTGCCAACTACGCCTGGCTGAGGCCTTCCCTGTGTTAAGGAACCAGCCACACTTAGAGGCCTTGAAAGGACAATTTATTCAGCGAAGTTCCCATTGTTTGGCGATGGTCAACCTTTGCAGCGCCAATACTGCAGGGACTTAGGTTTGCTGCTAACAGGGCTAGGTGACCCTGCATACAGAAGCAGGCGTTTCCCTTTGGAAGCTTGGATCCCGGTTTCTCAGGGGCTGCTTGCAAGACCCTGCTATTGCCCAGCATCTGTCCTCTGCCCCTACGCCCGGGTAGGAAGGAGTATTTTAGCCTGAGAAGCAGGGCTCTTGCAACTCTGGAGGAGAGCTAATCCTGCAGCCCACGTTCGTCCTGGGAAACCGCAAGGCGACCCTTGGCCTCAGTGTAGAGGCTAAATGGCCGCCGGACAGGTCTTGCCTGCCGCGGTTTCCGTGAGTTCTCCACCGTCTTCGGGCTTAAATGGAGAGCTGTCGGCTCTCACAGAACTCTGGCCTCCGCACTGTTTGCCATGCAACTGCACTCGAGACCACACGTCTCCTCCCGGCCTGCTGAGAAACAGGCATCCGTGTAGGCCCTTGTTAACATTTCCTGGCGTGCAGAGTCCAAGGCGACACGCTGTCCTCTTCCTTGGAAACCTACGTTGCCACAGCTTGCCAAACGCTACCGAAGGCAGTCCTAACCAGTCTCGTGTGCTGCGCAACTTTGATTCGGTTACGAAAAGCCACCTGCGTTGAGGTGAACACTCTGCTCAGCGTTCTTTCCGGGAGCTCACAATCGCCCCCTCTCTAGGTTAAGCAGGATGTCGAGGTGAGGTCCAAACTGAGCAAAGAGCACAATTGCTCACTTTGCAGTGGTAGTCGTCGTAAGAGGCATTGCCTACTAGGCCTTGCTAAGGTCTTCGTTCTGTTAGGGAAGTCGCCACACTTAGACGCCTGTAAAGGAAACTTTATTCAGCGAAGTTCCCAGTGTCTTGCGACGGTGTCCCTTCGCAGGGCCAATACAGCAGGGACTTAGGTTTGCTGCTAACTAGGCTAGGTGACCCTGCATACAGAAACAGGCTTTTCCCTTTGGAAGCTTGGATCCCGGTTTCTCAGGGGCTGCTTGCAAGACCCTGCTATTGCCCAGCATCTGTCCTCTGCCCCTACGCCTGGGTAGGAAGCGAGTATTTTAGCCTGAGAAGCAGGGCTCTTGCAATTCTGGAGGAGAGCTAATCCTGCAGCCCACGTTCGTCCTGGGAAACCGCAAGGTGACCCTTGGCCTCAGTGTAGTGGCGAAATGGCCGCCGGACAGGTCTTGCCTGCCGCGGTTTCCGTGAGTTCTCCACCGTCTTCGGGCTTAAATGGAGAGCGAGGAGAGCTGTCGGCTCTCACAGAACTCTGGCCACCGCACTGTTTGCCATGCAACTGCACTCGAGACTACACGTCTCCTCCCGGCCTGCTGAGAAACAGGCTTCCGTGTAGGCCCTTGTTAACATTTCCTGGCGTGCAGAGTCCAAGGCGACACAATGTCCTCTTCCTTGGAAACCCACGTTGCTACAGCTTGCCAAACGCTACCGAAGGCAGTCCTAACCAGTCTCGTGTGCTGCGCAACTTTGATTCGGTTACGGAAAGCCACCTGCGTTGAGGTGAACACTCTGCTCAGCGTTCTTTCCGGGAGCTCACAATCGCCCCCTCTCTAGCTTAAGCAGGATGTCGAGGTGAGGTCCAAACTGAGCAAAGAGCACAATTGCTCACTTTGCAGTGGTAGTCGTCGTAAGAGGCATTGCCTACTAGGCCTTGCTAAGGTCTTCGTTCTGTTAGGGAAGTCGCCACACTTAGACGCCTGTAAAGGAAACTTTATTCAGCGAAGTTCCCAGTGTCTTGCGACGGTGTCCCTTCGCAGGGCCAATACAGCAGGGACTTAGGTTTGCTGCTAACTAGGCTAGGTGACCCTGCATACAGAAGCAGGCTTTTCCCTTTGGAAGCTTGGATCCCGCTTTCTCAGGGGCTGCTTGCAAGACCCTGCTATTGCCCAGCATCTATCCTCTGCCCCTACGCCTGGGTAGGAAGCGAGTATTTTAGCCTGAGAAGCAGGGCTCTTGCAACTCTGGAGGAGAGCTAATCCTGCAGCCCACGTTCGTCCTGGGAAACCGCAAGGCGAGGCTTGGCCTCAGTGTAGTGGCGAAATGGCCGCCGGACAGGTCTTGCCTGCCGCGGTTTCCGTGAGTTCTCCACCGTCTTCGGGCTTAAATGGAGAGCGAGGAGAGCTGTCGGCTCTCACAGAACTCTGGCCTCCGCACTGTTTGCCATGCAACTGCACTCGAGACCACACGTCTCCTCCCGGCCTGCTGAGAAACAGGCCGCCGTGCAGGCCCTTCGTAACACTTCTTGGCATGTAAACACCAAGGCGACACGCTGTCCTCTTCCTTGGAAACCTACGTTGCCCCAGCTTGCCAACGCTCACGAAGGCAGTCCGAGCCCGTCTCATGTGCTGGGCCACTTGCATTCAGTGAGGAAAAGCCACCTGCATTGAGGTGAACAGTCTGCTCAGCGTTCTTTCCGGGAGCTCACACTTGCTGCCTCTCTAGGTTAAGCAGGAAGTCGTAGTGAGGACCAACCTGAGCAAAGAGCACAATTCCTCACGTTACACTGGTAGTCGTCGTAAGAGGAATTGCCAACTACGCCTGGCTGAGGCCTTCCCTGTGTTAAGGAACCAGCCACACTTAGAGGCCTTGAAAGGACAATTTATTCTGCGAAGTTCGCATTGTTTGGCGATGGTCAACCTTTGCAGCGCCAATACTGCAGGGACTTAGGTTTGCTGCTAACAGGGCTAGGTGACCCTGCATACAGAAGCAGGCGTTTCCCTTTGGAAGCTTGGATCCCGGTTTCTCAGGGGCTGCTTGCAAGACCCTGCTATTGCCCAGCATCTGTCCTCTGCCCCTACGCCCGGGTAGGAAGGAGTATTTTAGCCTGAGAAGCAGGGCTCTTGCAACTCTGGAGGAGAGCTAATCCTGCAGCCCACGTTCATCCTGGGAAACCGCAAGGCGACCCTTGGCCTCAGTGTAGTGGCGAAATGGCCGCCGGACAGGTCTTGCCTGCCGCGGTTTCCGTGAGTTCTCCACCGTCTTCGGGCTTAAATGGAGAGCTGTCGGCTCTCACAGAACTCTGGCCTCCGCACTGTTTGCCATGCAACTGCACTCGAGACCACACGTCTCCTCCCGGCCTGCTGAGAAACAGGCATCCGTGTAGGCCCTTGTTAACATTTCCTGGCGTGCAGAGTCCAAGGCGACACGCTGTCCTCTTCCTTGGAAACCTACGTTGCCACAGCTTGCCAAACGCTACCGAAGGCAGTCCGAACCAGTCTCGTGTGCTGCGCAACTTTGATTCGGTTACGAAAAGCCACCTGTGTTGAGGTGAACACTCTGCTCAGCGTTCTTTCCGGGAGCTCACAATCGCCCCCTCTCTAGGTTAAGCAGGATGTCGAGGTGAGGTCCAAA
The DNA here is from genome assembly GCF_964374135.1 of Grampus griseus. NCBI lineage: Eukaryota > Metazoa > Chordata > Mammalia > Artiodactyla > Delphinidae > Grampus > Grampus griseus. The sequence continues at coordinate 206,124 of NW_028133254.1, read as the reverse complement.
CTGAGCAAAGAGCACAATTGCTCACTTTGCAGTGGTAGTCGTCGTAAGAGGCATTGCCTACTAGGCCTTGCTAAGGTCTTCGTTCTGTTAGGGAAGTCGCCACACTTAGACGCCTGTAAAGGAAACTTTATTCAGCGAAGTTCCCAGTGTCTTGCGACGGTGTCCCTTCGCAGGGCCAATACAGCAGGGACTTAGGTTTGCTGCTAACTAGGCTAGGTGACCCTGCATACAGAAACAGGCTTTTCCCTTTGGAAGCTTGGATCCCGGTTTCTCAGGGGCTGCTTGCAAGACCCTGCTATTGCCCAGCATCTGTCCTCTGCCCCTACGCCTGGGTAGGAAGCGAGTATTTTAGCCTGAGAAGCAGGGCTCTTGCAATTCTGGAGGAGAGCTAATCCTGCAGCCCACGTTCGTCCTGGGAAACCGCAAGGTGACCCTTGGCCTCAGTGTAGTGGCGAAATGGCCGCCGGACAGGTCTTGCCTGCCGCGGTTTCCGTGAGTTCTCCACCGTCTTCGGGCTTAAATGGAGAGCGAGGAGAGCTGTCGGCTCTCACAGAACTCTGGCCACCGCACTGTTTGCCATGCAACTGCACTCGAGACTACACGTCTCCTCCCGGCCTGCTGAGAAACAGGCTTCCGTGTAGGCCCTTGTTAACATTTCCTGGTGTGCAGAGTCCAAGGCGACACAATGTCCTCTTCCTTGGAAACCCACGTTGCTACAGCTTGCCAAACGCTACCGAAGGCAGTCCTAACCAGTCTCGTGTGCTGCGCAACTTTGATTCGGTTACGGAAAGCCACCTGCGTTGAGGTGAACACTCTGCTCAGCGTTCTTTCCGGGAGCTCACAATCGCCCCCTCTCTAGCTTAAGCAGGATGTCGAGGTGAGGTCCAAACTGAGCAAAGAGCACAATTGCTCACTTTGCAGTGGTAGTCGTCGTAAGAGGCATTGCCTACTAGGCCTTGCTAAGGTCTTCGTTCTGTTAGGGAAGTCGCCACACTTAGACGCCTGTAAAGGAAACTTTATTCAGCGAAGTTCCCAGTGTCTTGCGACGGTGTCCCTTCGCAGGGCCAATACAGCAGGGACTTAGGTTTGCTGCTAACTAGGCTAGGTGACCCTGCATACAGAAGCAGGCTTTTCCCTTTGGAAGCTTGGATCCCGGTTTCTCAGGGGCTGCTTGCAAGACCCTGCTATTGCCCAGCATCTATCCTCTGCCCCTACGCCTGGGTAGGAAGCGAGTATTTTAGCCTGAGAAGCAGGGCTCTTGCAACTCTGGAGGAGAGCTAATCCTGCAGCCCACGTTCGTCCTGGGAAACCGCAAGGCGAGGCTTGGCCTCAGTGTAGTGGCGAAATGGCCGCCGGACAGGTCTTGCCTGCCGCGGTTTCCGTGAGTTCTCCACCGTCTTCGGGCTTAAATGGAGAGCGAGGAGAGCTGTCGGCTCTCACAGAACTCTGGCCTCCGCACTGTTTGCCATGCAACTGCACTCGAGACCACACGTCTCCTCCCGGCCTGCTGAGAAACAGGCCGCCGTGCAGGCCCTTCGTAACACTTCTTGGCATGTAAACACCAAGGCGACACGCTGTCCTCTTCCTTGGAAACCTACGTTGCCCCAGCTTGCCAACGCTCACGAAGGCAGTCCGAGCCCGTCTCATGTGCTGGGCCACTTGCATTCAGTGAGGAAAAGCCACCTGCATTGAGGTGAACAGTCTGCTCAGCGTTCTTTCCGGGAGCTCACACTTGCCGCCTCTCTAGGTTAAGCAGGAAGTCGTAGTGAGGACCAACCTGAGCAAAGAGCACAATTCCTCACGTTACACTGGTAGTCGTCGTAAGAGGAATTGCCAACTACGCCTGGCTGAGGCCTTCCCTGTGTTAAGGAACCAGCCACACTTAGAGGCCTTGAAAGGACAATTTATTCAGCGAAGTTCCCATTGTTTGGCGATGGTCAACCTTTGCAGCGCCAATACTGCAGGGACTTAGGTTTGCTGCTAACAGGGCTAGGTGACCCTGCATACAGAAGCAGGCGTTTCCCTTTGGAAGCTTGGATCCCGGTTTCTCAGGGGCTGCTTGCAAGACCCTGCTATTGCCCAGCATCTGTCCTCTGCCCCTACGCCCGGGTAGGAAGGAGTATTTTAGCCTGAGAAGCAGGGCTCTTGCAACTCTGGAGGAGAGCTAATCCTGCAGCCCACGTTCGTCCTGGGAAACCGCAAGGCGACCCTTGGCCTCAGTGTAGTGGCGAAATGGCCGCCGGACAGGTCTTGCCTGCCGCGGTTTCCGTGAGTTCTCCACCGTCTTCGGGCTTAAATGGAGAGCTGTCGGCTCTCACAGAACTCTGGCCTCCGCACTGTTTGCCATGCAACTGCACTCGAGACCACACGTCTCCTCCCGGCCTGCTGAGAAACAGGCATCCGTGTAGGCCCTTGTTAACATTTCCTGGCGTGCAGAGTCCAAGGCGACACGCTGTCCTCTTCCTTGGAAACCTACGTTGCCACAGCTTGCCAAACGCTACCGAAGGCAGTCCTAACCAGTCTCGTGTGCTGCGCAACTTTGATTCGGTTACGAAAAGCCACCTGCGTTGAGGTGAACACTCTGCTCAGCGTTCTTTCCGGGAGCTCACAATCGCCCCCTCTCTAGGTTAAGCAGGATGTCGAGGTGAGGTCCAAACTGAGCAAAGAGCACAATTGCTCACTTTGCAGTGGTAGTCGTCGTAAGAGGCATTGCCTACTAGGCCTTGCTAAGGTCTTCGTTCTGTTAGGGAAGTCGCCACACTTAGACGCCTGTAAAGGAAACTTTATTCAGCGAAGTTCCCAGTGTCTTGCGACGGTGTCCCTTCGCAGGGCCAATACAGCAGGGACTTAGGTTTGCTGCTAACTAGGCTAGGTGACCCTGCATACAGAAACAGGCTTTTCCCTTTGGAAGCTTGGATCCCGGTTTCTCAGGGGCTGCTTGCAAGACCCTGCTATTGCCCAGCATCTGTCCTCTGCCCCTACGCCTGGGTAGGAAGCGAGTATTTTAGCCTGAGAAGCAGGGCTCTTGCAATGCTGGAGGAGAGCTAATCCTGCAGCCCACGTTCGTCCTGGGAAACCGCAAGGTGACCCTTGGCCTCAGTGTAGTGGCGAAATGGCCGCCGGACAGGTCTTGCCTGCCGCGGTTTCCGTGAGTTCTCCACCGTCTTCGGGCTTAAATGGAGAGCGAGGAGAGCTGTCGGCTCTCACAGATCTCTGGCCACCGCACTGTTTGCCATGCAACTGCACTCGAGACCACACGTCTCCTCCCGGCCTGCTGAGAAACAGGCTTCCGTGTAGGCCCTTGTTAACATTTCTTGGCGTGCAGAGTCCAAGGCGACACAATGTCCTCTTCCTTGGAAACCCACGTTGCTACAGCTTGCCAAACGCTACCGAAGGCAGTCCTAACCAGTCTCGTGTGCTGCGCAACTTTGATTCGGTTACGGAAAGCCACCTGCGTTGAGGTGAACACTCTGCTCAGCGTTCTTTCCGGGAGCTCACAATCGCCCCCTCTCTAGCTTAAGCAGGATGTCGAGGTGAGGTCCAAACTGAGCAAAGAGCACAATTGCTCACTTTGCAGTGGTAGTCGTCGTAAGAGGCATTGCCTACTAGGCCTTGCTAAGGTCTTCGTTCTGTTAGGGAAGTCGCCACACTTAGACGCCTGTAAAGGAAACTTTATTCAGCGAAGTTCCCAGTGTCTTGCGACGGTGTCCCTTCGCAGGGCCAATACAGCAGGGACTTAGGTTTGCTGCTAACTAGGCTAGGTGACCCTGCATACAGAAGCAGGCTTTTCCCTTTGGAAGCTTGGATCCCGGTTTCTCAGGGGCTGCTTGCAAGACCCTGCTATTGCCCAGCATCTATCCTCTGCCACTACGCCTGGGTAGGAAGCGAGTATTTTAGCCTGAGAAGCAGGGCTCTTGCAACTCTGGAGGAGAGCTAATCCTGCAGCCCACGTTCGTCCTGGGAAACCGCACGGCGAGGCTTGGCCTCAGTGTAGTGGCGAAATGGCCGCCGGACAGGTCTTGCCTGCCGCGGTTTCCGTGAGTTCTCCACCGTCTTCGGGCTTAAATGGAGAGCGAGGAGAGCTGTCGGCTCTCACAGAACTCTGGCCTCCGCACTGTTTGCCATGCAGCTGAACGCAAGACCACACGTCTCCTCCCGGCCTGCTGAGAAACAGGCCGCCGTGCAGGCCCTTTGTAACACTTCTTGGCATGTAGACTCCAAGGCGACACGCTGTCCTCTTCCTTGGAAACCTACGTTGCCCCAGCTTGCCAATGCTCACGAAGGCAGTCCGAGCCCGTCTCATGTGCTGGGCCACTTGCATTCAGTGAGGAAAAGCCACCTGCATTGAGGTGAACAGTCTGCTCAGCGTTCTTTCCGGGAGCTCACACTTGCCGCCTCTCTAGGTTAAGCAGGAAGTCGTAGTGAGGACCAACCTGAGCAAAGAGCACAATTCCTCACGTTACACTGGTAGTCGTCGTAAGAGGAATTGCCAACTACGCCTGGCTGAGGCCTTCCCTGTGTTAAGGAACCAGCCACACTTAGAGGCCTTGAAAGGACAATTTATTCAGCGAAGTTCCCATTGTTTGGCGATGGTCAACCTTTGCAGCGCCAATACTGCAGGGACTTAGGTTTGCTGCTAACAGGGCTAGGTGACCCTGCATACAGAAGCAGGCGTTTCCCTTTGGAAGCTTGGATCCCGGTTTCTCAGGGGCTGCTTGCAAGACCCTGCTATTGCCCAGCATCTGTCCTCTGCCCCTACGCCCGGGTAGGAAGGAGTATTTTAGCCTGAGAAGCAGGGCTCTTGCAACTCTGGAGGAGAGCTAATCCTGCAGCCCACGTTCGTCCTGGGAAACCGCAAGGCGACCCATGGCCTCAGTGTAGTGGCGAAATGGCCGCCGGACAGGTCTTGCCTGCCGCGGTTTCCGTGAGTTCTCCACCGTCTTCGGGCTTAAATGGAGAGCTGTCGGCTCTCACAGAACTCTGGCCTCCGCACTGTTTGCCATGCAACTGCACTCGAGACCACACGTCTCCTCCCGGCCTGCTGAGAAACAGGCCGCCGTGCAGGCCCTTCGTAACACTTCTTGGCATGTAAACACCAAAGCGACACGCTGTCCTCTTCCTTGGAAACCTACGTTGCCACAGCTTGCCAAACGCTACCGAAGGCAGTCCTAACCAGTCTCGTGTGCTGCGCAACTTTGATTCGGTTACGGAAAGCCACCTGCGTTGAGGTGAACACTCTGCTCAGCGTTCTTTCCGGGAGCTCACAATCGCCCCCTCTCTAGCTTAAGCAGGATGTCGAGGTGAGGTCCAAACTGAGCAAAGAGCACAATTGCTCACTTTGCAGTGGTAGTCGTCGTAAGAGGCATTGCCTACTAGGCCTTGCTAAGGTCTTCGTTCTGTTAGGGAAGTCGCCACACTTAGACGCCTGTAAAGGAAACTTTATTCAGCGAAGTTCCCAGTGTCTTGCGACGGTGTCCCTTCGCAGGGCCAATACAGCAGGGACTTAGGTTTGCTGCTAACTAGGCTAGGTGACCCTGCATACAGAAGCAGGCTTTTCCCTTTGGAAGCTTGGATCCCGGTTTCTCAGGGGCTGCTTGCAAGACCCTGCTATTGCCCAGCATCTATCCTCTGCCACTACGCCTGGGTAGGAAGCGAGTATTTTAGCCTGAGAAGCAGGGCTCTTGCAACTCTGGAGGAGAGCTAATCCTGCAGCCCACGTTCGTCCTGGGAAACCGCACGGCGAGGCTTGGCCTCAGTGTAGTGGCGAAATGGCCGCCGGACAGGTCTTGCCTGCCGCGGTTTCCGTGAGTTCTCCACCGTCTTCGGGCTTAAATGGAGAGCGAGGAGAGCTGTCGGCTCTCACAGAACTCTGGCCTCCGCACTGTTTGCCATGCAGCTGAACGCAAGACCACACGTCTCCTCCCGGCCTGCTGAGAAACAGGCCGCCGTGCAGGCCCTTTGTAACACTTCTTGGCATGTAGACTCCAAGGCGACACGCTGTCCTCTTCCTTGGAAACCTACGTTGCCCCAGCTTGCCAATGCTCACGAAGGCAGTCCGAGCCCGTCTCATGTGCTGGGCCACTTGCATTCAGTGAGGAAAAGCCACCTGCATTGAGGTGAACAGTCTGCTCAGCGTTCTTTCCGGGAGCTCACACTTGCCGCCTCTCTAGGTTAAGCAGGAAGTCGTAGTGAGGACCAACCTGAGCAAAGAGCACAATTCCTCACGTTACACTGGTAGTCGTCGTAAGAGGAATTGCCAACTACGCCTGGCTGAGGCCTTCCCTGTGTTAAGGAACCAGCCACACTTAGAGGCCTTGAAAGGACAATTTATTCAGCGAAGTTCCCATTGTTTGGCGATGGTCAACCTTTGCAGCGCCAATACTGCAGGGACTTAGGTTTGCTGCTAACAGGGCTAGGTGACCCTGCATACAGAAGCAGGCGTTTCCCTTTGGAAGCTTGGATCCCGGTTTCTCAGGGGCTGCTTGCAAGACCCTGCTATTGCCCAGCATCTGTCCTCTGCCCCTACGCCCGGGTAGGAAGGAGTATTTTAGCCTGAGAAGCAGGGCTCTTGCAACTCTGGAGGAGAGCTAATCCTGCAGCCCACGTTCGTCCTGGGAAACCGCAAGGCGACCCATGGCCTCAGTGTAGTGGCGAAATGGCCGCCGGACAGGTCTTGCCTGCCGCGGTTTCCGTGAGTTCTCCACCGTCTTCGGGCTTAAATGGAGAGCTGTCGGCTCTCACAGAACTCTGGCCTCCGCACTGTTTGCCATGCAACTGCACTCGAGACCACACGTCTCCTCCCGGCCTGCTGAGAAACAGGCCGCCGTGCAGGCCCTTCGTAACACTTCTTGGCATGTAAACACCAAAGCGACACGCTGTCCTCTTCCTTGGAAACCTACGTTGCCACAGCTTGCCAAACGCTACCGAAGGCAGTCCTAACCAGTCTCGTGTGCTGCGCAACTTTGATTCGGTTACGGAAAGCCACCTGCGTTGAGGTGAACACTCTGCTCAGCGTTCTTTCCGGGAGCTCACAATCGCCCCCTCTCTAGGTTAAGCAGGATGTCGAGGTGAGGTCCAAACTGAGCAAAGAGCACAATTGCTCACTTTGCAGTGGTAGTCGTCGTAAGAGGCATTGCCTACTAGGCCTTGCTAAGGTCTTCGTTCTGTTAGGGAAGTCGCCACACTTAGACGCCTGTAAAGGAAACTTTATTCAGCGAAGTTCCCAGTGTCTTGCGACGGTGTCCCTTCGCAGGGCCAATACAGCAGGGACTTAGGTTTGCTGCTAACTAGGCTAGGTGACCCTGCATACAGAAACAGGCTTTTCCCTTTGGAAGCTTGGATCCCGGTTTCTCAGGGGCTGCTTGCAAGACCCTGCTATTGCCCAGCATCTGTCCTCTGCCCCTACGCCTGGGTAGGAAGCGAGTATTTTAGCCTGAGAAGCAGGGCTCTTGCAACTCTGGAGGAGAGCTAATCCTGCAGCCCACGTTCGTCCTGGGAAACCGCAAGGTGACCCTTGGCCTCAGTGTAGTGGCGAAATGGCCGCCGGACAGGTCTTGCCTGCCGCGGTTTCCGTGAGTTCTCCACCGTCTTCGGGCTTAAATGGAGAGCGAGGAGAGCTGTCGGCTCTCACAGAACTCTGGCCTCCGCACTGTTTGCCATGCAGCTGAACGCAAGACCACACGTCTCCTCCCGGCCTGCTGAGAAACAGGCCGCCGTGCAGGCCCTTTGTAACACTTCTTGGCATGTAGACTCCAAGGCGACACGCTGTCCTCTTCCTTGGAAACCTACGTTGCCCCAGCTTGCCAACGCTCACGAAGGCAGTCCGAGCCCGTCTCATGTGCTGGGCCACTTGCATTCAGTGAGGAAAAGCCACCTGCATTGAGGTGAACAGTCTGCTCAGCGTTCTTTCCGGGAGATCACACTTGCCGCCTCTCTAGGTTAAGCAGGAAGTCGTAGTGAGGACCAACCTGAGCAAAGAGCACAATTCCTCACGTTACACTGGTAGTCGTCGTAAGAGGAATTGCCAACTACGCCTGGCTGAGGCCTTCCCTGTGTTAAGGAACCAGCCACACTTAGAGGCCTTGAAAGGACAATTTATTCAGCGAAGTTCCCATTGTTTGGCGATGGTCAACCTTTGCAGCGCCAATACTGCAGGGACTTAGGTTTGCTGCTAACAGGGCTAGGTGACCCTGCATACAGAAGCAGGCGTTTCCCTTTGGAAGCTTGGATCCCGGTTTCTCAGGGGCTGCTTGCAAGACCCTGCTATTGCCCAGCATCTGTCCTCTGCCCCTACGCCCGGGTAGGAAGGAGTATTTTAGCCTGAGAAGCAGGGCTCTTGCAACTCTGGAGGAGAGCTAATCCTGCAGCCCACGTTCTTCCTGGGAAACCGCAAGGCGACGCTTGGCCTCAGTGTAGTGGCGAAATGGCCGCCGGACAGGTCTTGCCTGCCGCGGTTTCCGTGAGTTCTCCACCGTCTTCGGGCTTAAATGGAGAGCTGTCGGCTCTCACAGAACTCTGGCCTCCGCACTGTTTGCCATGCAACTGCACTCGAGACCACACGTCTCCTCCCGGCCTGCTGAGAAACAGGCCGCCGTGCAGGCCCTTCGTAACACTTCTTGGCATGTAAACACCAAGGCGACACGCTGTCCTCTTCCTTGGAAACCTACGTTGCCACAGCTTGCCAAACGCTACCGAAGGCAGTCCTAACCAGTCTCGTGTGCTGCGCAACTTTGATTCGGTTACGGAAAGCCACCTGCGTTGAGGTGAACACTCTGCTCAGCGTTCTTTCCGGGAGCTCACACTTGCCGCCTCTCTAGGTTAAGCAGGAAGTCGTAGTGAGGACCAACCTGAGCAAAGAGCACAATTCCTCACGTTACACTGGTAGTCGTCGTAAGAGGAATTGCCAACTACGCCTGGCTGAGGCCTTCCCTGTGTTAAGGAACCAGCCACACTTAGAGGCCTTGAAAGGACAATTTATTCAGCGAAGTTCCCATTGTTTGGCGATGGTCAACCTTTGCAGCGCCAATACTGCAGGGACTTAGGTTTGCTGCTAACAGGGCTAGGTGACCCTGCATACAGAAGCAGGCGTTTCCCTTTGGAAGCTTGGATCCCGGTTTCTCAGGGGCTGCTTGCAAGACCCTGCTATTGCCCAGCATCTGTCCTCTGCCCCTACGCCCGGGTAGGAAGGAGTATTTTAGCCTGAGAAGCAGGGCTCTTGCAACTCTGGAGGAGAGCTAATCCTGCAGCCCACGTTCGTCCTGGGAAACCGCAAGGTGACCCTTGGCCTCAGTGTAGTGGCGAAATGGCCGCCGGACAGGTCTTGCCTGCCGCGGTTTCCGTGAGTTCTCCACCGTCTTCGGGCTTAAATGGAGAGCGAGGAGAGCTGTCGGCTCTCACAGAACTCTGGCCTCCGCACTGTTTGCCATGCAACTGCACTCGAGACCACACGTCTCCTCCCGGCCTGCTGAGAAACAGGCATCCGTGTAGGCCCTTGTTAACATTTCCTGGCGTGCAGAGTCCAAGGCGACACAATGTCCTCTTCCTTGGAAACCCACGTTGCCACAGCTTGCCAAACGCTACCGAAGACAGTCCTAACCAGTCTCGTGTGCTGCGCAACTTTGATTCGGTTACGGAAAGCCACCTGCGTTGAGGTGAACACTCTGCTCAGCGTTCTTTCCGGGAGCTCACAATCGCCCCCTCTCTAGCGTAAGCAGGATGTCGAGGTGAGGTCCAAACTGAGCAAAGAGCACAATTGCTCACTTTGCAGTGGTAGTCGTCGTAAGAGGCATTGCCTACTAGGCCTTGCTAAGGTCTTCGTTCTGTTAGGGAAGTCGCCACACTTAGACGCCTGTAAAGGAAACTTTATTCAGCGAAGTTCCCAGTGTCTTGCGACGGTGTCCCTTCGCAGGGCCAATACAGCAGGGACTTAGGTTTGCTGCTAACTAGGCTAGGTGACCCTGCATACAGAAGCAGGCTTTTCCCTTTGGAAGCTTGGATCCCGGTTTCTCAGGGGCTGCTTGCAAGACCCTGCTATTGCCCAGCATCTATCCTCTGCCCCTACGCCTGTGTAGGAAGCGAGTATTTTAGCCTGAGAAGCAGGGCTCTTGCAACTCTGGAGGAGAGCTAATCCTGCAGCCCACGTTCGTCCTGGGAAACCGCAAGGCGAGGCTTGGCCTCAGTGTAGTGGCGAAATGGCCGCCGGACAGGTCTTGCCTGCCGCGGTTTCCGTGAGTTCTCCACCGTCTTCGGGCTTAAATGGAGAGCGAGGAGAGCTGTCGGCTCTCACAGAACTCTGGCCTCCGCACTGTTTGCCATGCAACTGCACTCGAGACCACACGTCTCCTCCCGGCCTGCTGAGAAACAGGCCGCCGTGCAGGCCCTTCGTAACACTTCTTGTCATGTAAACACCAAGGCGACACGCTGTCCTCTTCCTTGGAAACCTACGTTGCCCCAGCTTGCCAACGCTCACGAAGGCAGTCCGAGCCCGTCTCATGTGCTGGGCCACTTGCATTCAGTGAGGAAAAGCCACCTGCATTGAGGTGAACAGTCTGCTCAGCGTTCTTTCCGGGAGCTCACACTTGCCGCCTCTCTAGGTTAAGCAGGAAGTCGTAGTGAGGACCAACCTGAGCAAAGAGCACAATTCCTCACGTTACACTGGTAGTCGTCGTAAGAGGAATTGCCAACTACGCCTGGCTGAGGCCTTCCCTGTGTTAAGGAACCAGCCACACTTAGAGGCCTTGAAAGGACAATTTATTCAGCGAAGTTCCCATTGTTTGGCGATGGTCAACCTTTGCAGCGTCAATACTGCAGGGACTTAGGTTTGCTGCTAACAGGGCTAGGTGACCCTGCATACAGAAGCAGGCGTTTCCCTTTGGAAGCTTGGATCCCGGTTTCTCAGGGGCTGCTTGCAAGACCCTGCTATTGCCCAGCATCTGTCCTCTGCCCCTACGCCCGGGTAGGAAGGAGTATTTTAGCCTGAGAAGCAGGGCTCTTGCAACTCTGGAGGAGAGCTAATCCTGCAGCCCACGTTCGTCCTGGGAAACCACAAGGCGACCCTTGGCCTCAGTGTAGAGGCTAAATGGCCGCCGGACAGTTCTTGCCTGCCGCGGTTTCCGTGAGTTCTCCACCGTCTTCGGGCTTAAATGGAGAGCTGTCGGCTCTCACAGAACTCTGGCCTCCGCACTGTTTGCCATGCAACTGCACTCGAGACCACACGTCTCCTCCCGGCCTGCTGAGAAACAGGCATCCGTGTAGGCCCTTGTTAACATTTCCTGGCGTGCAGAGTCCAAGGCGACACGCTGTCCTCTTCCTTGGAAACCTACGTTGCCACAGCTTGCCAAACGCTACCGAAGGCAGTCCTAACCAGTCTCGTGTGCTGCGCAACTTTGATTCGGTTACAAAAAGCCACCTGCGTTGAGGTGAACACTCTGCTCAGCGTTCTTTCCGGGAGCTCACAATCGCCCCCTCTCTAGCTTAAGCAGGATGTCGAGGTGAGGTCCAAACTGAGCAAAGAGCACAATTGCTCACTTTGCAGTGGTAGTCGTCGTAAGAGGCATTGCCTACTAGGCCTTGCTAAGGTCTTCGTTCTGTTAGGGAAGTCGCCACACTTAGACGCCTGTAAAGGAAACTTTATTCAGCGAAGTTCCCAGTGTCTTGCGACGGTGTCCCTTCGCAGGGCCAATACAGCAGGGACTTAGGTTTGCTGCTAACTAGGCTAGGTGACCCTGCATACAGAAGCAGGCTTTTCCCTTTGGAAGCTTGGATCCCGCTTTCTCAGGGGCTGCTTGCAAGACCCTGCTATTGCCCAGCATCTATCCTCTGCCCCTACGCCTGGGTAGGAAGCGAGTATTTTAGCCTGAGAAGCAGGGCTCTTGCAACTCTGGAGGAGAGCTAATCCTGCAGCCCACGTTCGTCCTGGGAAACCGCAAGGCGAGGCTTGGCCTCAGTGTAGTGGCGAAATGGCCGCCGGACAGGTCTTGCCTGCCGCGGTTTCCGTGAGTTCTCCACCGTCTTCGGGCTTAAATGGAGAGCGAGGAGAGCTGTCGGCTCTCACAGAACTCTGGCCTCCGCACTGTTTGCCATGCAACTGCACTCGAGACCACACGTCTCCTCCCGGCCTGCTGAGAAACAGGCCGCCGTGCAGGCCCTTCGTAACACTTCTTGTCATGTAAACACCAAGGCGACACGCTGTCCTCTTCCTTGGAAACCTACGTTGCCCCAGCTTGCCAACGCTCACGAAGGCAGTCCGAGCCCGTCTCATGTGCTGGGCCACTTGCATTCAGTTGAGGAAAAGCCACCTGCATTGAGGTGAACAGTCTGCTCAGCGTTCTTTCCGGGAGCTCACACTTGCCGCCTCTCTAGGTTAAGCAGGAAGTCGTAGTGAGGACCAACCTGAGCAAAGAGCACAATTCCTCACGTTACACTGGTAGTCGTCGTAAGAGGAATTGCCAACTACGCCTGGCTGAGGCCTTCCCTGTGTTAAGGAACCAGCCACACTTAGAGGCCTTGAAAGGACAATTTATTCAGCGAAGTTCCCATTGTTTGGCGATGGTCAACCTTTGCAGCGCCAATACTGCAGGGACTTAGGTTTGCTGCTAACAGGGCTAGGTGACCCTGCATACAGAAGCAGGCGTTTCCCTTTGGAAGCTTGGATCCCGGTTTCTCAGGGGCTGCTTGCAAGACCCTGCTATTGCCCAGCATCTGTCCTCTGCCCCTACGCCCGGGTAGGAAGGAGTATTTTAGCCTGAGAAGCAGGGCTCTTGCAACTCTGGAGGAGAGCTAATCCTGCAGCCCACGTTCGTCCTGGGAAACCGCAAGGCGACCCTTGGCCTCAGTGTAGAGGCTAAATGGCCGCCGGACAGGTCTTGCCTGCCGCGGTTTCCGTGAGTTCTCCACCGTCTTCGGGCTTAAATGGAGAGCTGTCGGCTCTCACAGAACTCTGGCCTCCGCACTGTTTGCCATGCAACTGCACTCGAGACCACACGTCTCCTCCCGGCCTGCTGAGAAACAGGCATCCGTGTAGGTCCTTGTTAACATTTCCTGGCGTGCAGAGTCCAAGGCGACACGCTGTCCTCTTCCTTGGAAACCTACGTTGCCACAGCTTGCCAAACGCTACCGAAGGCAGTCCTAACCAGTCTCGTGTGCTGCGCAACTTTGATTCGGTTACGAAAAGCCACCTGCGTTGAGGTGAACACTCTGCTCAGCGTTCTTTCCGGGAGCTCACAATCGCCCCCTCTCTAGCTTAAGCAGGATGTCGAGGTGAGGTCCAAACTGAGCAAAGAGCACAATTGCTCACTTTGCAGTGGTAGTCGTCGTAAGAGGCATTGCCTACTAGGCCTTGCTAAGGTCTTCGTTCTGTTAGGGAAGTCGCCACACTTAGACGCCTGTAAAGGAAACTTTATTCAGCGAAGTTCCCAGTGTCTTGCGACGGTGTCCCTTCGCAGGGCCAATAGAGCAGGGACTTAGGTTTGCTGCTAACTAGGCTAGGTGACCCTGCATACAGAAGCAGGCTTTTCCCTTTGGAAGCTTGGATCCCGCTTTCTCAGGGGCTGCTTGCAAGACCCTGCTATTGCCCAGCATCTATCCTCTGCCCCTACGCCTGGGTAGGAAGCGAGTATTTTAGCCTGAGAAGCAGGGCTCTTGCAACTCTGGAGGAGAGCTAATCCTGCAGCCCACGTTCGTCCTGGGAAACCGCAAGGCGAGGCTTGGCCTCAGTGTAGTGGCGAAATGGCCGCCGGACAGGTCTTGCCTGCCGCGGTTTCCGTGAGTTCTCCACCGTCTTCGGGCTTAAATGGAGAGCGAGGAGAGCTGTCGGCTCTCACAGAACTCTGGCCTCCGCACTGTTTGCCATGCAACTGCACTCGAGACCACACATCTCCTCCCGGCCTGCTGAGAAACAGGCCGCCGTGCAGGCCCTTCGTAACACTTCTTGGCATGTAAACACCAAGGCGACACGCTGTCCTCTTCCTTGGAAACCTACGTTGCCCCAGCTTGCCAACGCTCACGAAGGCAGTCCGAGCCCGTCTCATGTGCTGGGCCACTTGCATTCAGTTGAGGAAAAGCCACCTGCATTGAGGTGAACAGTCTGCTCAGCGTTCTTTCCGGGAGCTCACACTTGCCGCCTCTCTAGGTTAAGCAGGAAGTCGTAGTGAGGACCAACCTGAGCAAAGAGCACAATTCCTCACGTTACACTGGTAGTCGTCGTAAGAGGAATTGCCAACTACGCCTGGCTGAGGCCTTCCCTGTGTTAAGGAACCAGCCACACTTAGAGGCCTTGAAAGGACAATTTATTCAGCGAAGTTCCCATTGTTTGGCGATGGTCAACCTTTGCAGCGCCAATACTGCAGGGACTTAGGTTTGCTGCTAACAGGGCTAGGTGACCCTGCATACAGAAGCAGGCGTTTCCCTTTGGAAGCTTGGATCCCGGTTTCTCAGGGGCTGCTTGCAAGACCCTGCTATTGCCCAGCATCTGTCCTCTGCCCCTACGCCCGGGTAGGAAGGAGTATTTTAGCCTGAGAAGCAGGGCTCTTGCAACTCTGGAGGAGAGCTAATCCTGCAGCCCACGTTCGTCCTGGGAAACCGCAAGGCGACCCTTGGCCTCAGTGTAGAGGCTAAATGGCCGCCGGACAGGTCTTGCCTGCCGCGGTTTCCGTGAGTTCTCCACCGTCTTCGGGCTTAAATGGAGAGCTGTCGGCTCTCACAGAACTCTGGCCTCCGCACTGTTTGCCATGCAACTGCACTCGAGACCACACGTCTCCTCCCGGCCTGCTGAGAAACAGGCATCCGTGTAGGCCCTTGTTAACATTTCCTGGCGTGCAGAGTCCAAGGCGACACGCTGTCCTCTTCCTTGGAAACCTACGTTGCCACAGCTTGCCAAACGCTACCGAAGGCAGTCCTAACCAGTCTCGTGTGCTGCGCAACTTTGATTCGGTTACGAAAAGCCACCTGCGTTGAGGTGAACACTCTGCTCAGCGTTCTTTCCGGGAGCTCACAATCGCCCCCTCTCTAGCTTAAGCAGGATGTCGAGGTGAGGTCCAAACTGAGCAAAGAGCACAATTGCTCACTTTGCAGTGGTAGTCATCGTAAGAGGCATTGCCTACTAGGCCTTGCTAAGGTCTTCGTTCTGTTAGGGAAGTCGCCACACTTAGACGCCTGTAAAGGAAACTTTATTCAGCGAAGTTCCCAGTGTCTTGCGACGGTGTCCCTTCGCAGGGCCAATACAGCAGGGACTTAGGTTTGCTGCTAACTAGGCTAGGTGACCCTGCATACAGAAGCAGGCTTTTCCCTTTGGAAGCTTGGATCCCGCTTTCTCAGGGGCTGCTTGCAAGACCCTGCTATTGCCCAGCATCTATCCTCTGCCACTACGCCTGGGTAGGAAGCGAGTATTTTAGCCTGAGAAGCAGGGCTCTTGCAACTCTGGAGGAGAGCTAATCCTGCAGCCCACGTTCGTCCTGGGAAACCGCAAGGCGAGGCTTGGCCTCAGTGTAGTGGCGAAATGGCCGCCGGACAGGTCTTGCCTGCCGCGGTTTCCGTGAGTTCTCCACCATCTTCGGGCTTAAATGGAGAGCGAGGAGAGCTGTCGGCTCTCACAGAACTCTGGCCTCCGCACTGTTTGCCATGCAACTGCACTCGAGACCACACGTCTCCTCCCGGCCTGCTGAGAAACAGGCCGCCGTGCAGGCCCTTCGTAACACTTCTTGGCATGTAAACACCAAGGCGACACGCTGTCCTCTTCCTTGGAAACCTACGTTGCCCCAGCTTGCCAACGCTCACGAAGGCAGTCCGAGCCCGTCTCATGTGCTGGGCCACTTGCATTCAGTGAGGAAAAGCCACCTGCATTGAGGTGAACAGTCTGCTCAGCGTTCTTTCCGGGAGCTCACACTTGCCGCCTCTCTAGGTTAAGCAGGAAGTCGTAGTGAGGACCAACCAGAGCAAAGAGCACAATTCCTCACGTTACACTGGTAGTCGTCGTAAGAGGAATTGCCAACTACGCCTGGCTGAGGCCTTCCCTGTGTTAAGGAACCAGCCACACTTAGAGGCCTTGAAAGGACAATTTATTCAGCGAAGTTCCCATTGTTTGGCGATGGTCAACCTTTGCAGCGCCAATACTGCAGGGACTTAGGTTTGCTGCTAACAGGGCTAGGTGACCCTGCATACAGAAGCAGGCGTTTCCCTTTGGAAGCTTGGATCCCGGTTTCTCAGGGGCTGCTTGCAAGACCCTGCTATTGCCCAGCATCTGTCCTCTGCCCCTACGCCCGGGTAGGAAGGAGTATTTTAGCCTGAGAAGCAGGGCTCTTGCAACTCTGGAGGAGAGCTAATCCTGCAGCCCACGTTCGTCCTGGGAAACCGCAAGGCGACCCTTGGCCTCAGTGTAGAGGCTAAATGGCCGCCGGACAGGTCTTGCCTGCCGCGGTTTCCGTGAGTTCTCCACCGTCTTCGGGCTTAAATGGAGAGCTGTCGCCTCTCACAGAACTCTGGCCTCCGCACTGTTTGCCATGCAACTGCACTCGAGACCACACGTCTCCTCCCGGCCTGCTGAGAAACAGGCATCCGTGTAGGTCCTTGTTAACATTTCCTGGCGTGCAGAGTCCAAGGCGACACGCTGTCCTCTTCCTTGGAAACCTACGTTGCCACAGCTTGCCAAACGCTACCGAAGGCAGTCCTAACCAGTCTCGTGTGCTGCGCAACTTTGATTCGGTTACGAAAAGCCACCTGCGTTGAGGTGAACACTCTGCTCAGCGTTCTTTCCGGGAGCTCACAATCGCCCCCTCTCTAGCTTAAGCAGGATGTCGAGGTGAGGTCCAAACTGAGCAAAGAGCACAATTGCTCACTTTGCAGTGGTAGTCGTCGTAAGAGGCATTGCCTACTAGGCCTTGCTAAGGTCTTCGTTCTGTTAGGGAAGTCGCCACACTTAGACGCCTGTAAAGGAAACTTTATTCAGCGAAGTTCCCAGTGTCTTGCGACGGTGTCCCTTCGCAGGGCCAATAGAGCAGGGACTTAGGTTTGCTGCTAACTAGGCTAGGTGACCCTGCATACAGAAGCAGGCTTTTCCCTTTGGAAGCTTGGATCCCGCTTTCTCAGGGGCTGCTTGCAAGACCCTGCTATTGCCCAGCATCTATCCTCTGCCCCTACGCCTGGGTAGGAAGCGAGTATTTTAGCCTGAGAAGCAGGGCTCTTGCAACTCTGGAGGAGAGCTAATCCTGCAGCCCACGTTCGTCCTGGGAAACCGCAAGGCGAGGCTTGGCCTCAGTGTAGTGGCGAAATGGCCGCCGGACAGGTCTTGCCTGCCGCGGTTTCCGTGAGTTCTCCACCGTCTTCGGGCTTAAATGGAGAGCGAGGAGAGCTGTCGGCTCTCACAGAACTCTGGCCTCCGCACTGTTTGCCATGCAACTGCACTCGAGACCACACATCTCCTCCCGGCCTGCTGAGAAACAGGCCGCCGTGCAGGCCCTTCGTAACACTTCTTGGCATGTAAACACCAAGGCGACACGCTGTCCTCTTCCTTGGAAACCTACGTTGCCCCAGCTTGCCAACGCTCACGAAGGCAGTCCGAGCCCGTCTCATGTGCTGGGCCACTTGCATTCAGTTGAGGAAAAGCCACCTGCATTGAGGTGAACAGTCTGCTCAGCGTTCTTTCCGGGAGCTCACACTTGCCGCCTCTCTAGGTTAAGCAGGAAGTCGTAGTGAGGACCAACCTGAGCAAAGAGCACAATTCCTCACGTTACACTGGTAGTCGTCGTAAGAGGAATTGCCAACTACGCCTGGCTGAGGCCTTCCCTGTGTTAAGGAACCAGCCACACTTAGAGGCCTTGAAAGGACAATTTATTCAGCGAAGTTCCCATTGTTTGGCGATGGTCAACCTTTGCAGCGCCAATACTGCAGGGACTTAGGTTTGCTGCTAACAGGGCTAGGTGACCCTGCATACAGAAGCAGGCGTTTCCCTTTGGAAGCTTGGATCCCGGTTTCTCAGGGGCTGCTTGCAAGACCCTGCTATTGCCCAGCATCTGTCCTCTGCCCCTACGCCCGGGTAGGAAGGAGTATTTTAGCCTGAGAAGCAGGGCTCTTGCAACTCTGGAGGAGAGCTAATCCTGCAGCCCACGTTCGTCCTGGGAAACCGCAAGGCGACCCTTGGCCTCAGTGTAGAGGCTAAATGGCCGCCGGACAGGTCTTGCCTGCCGCGGTTTCCGTGAGTTCTCCACCGTCTTCGGGCTTAAATGGAGAGCTGTCGGCTCTCACAGAACTCTGGCCTCCGCACTGTTTGCCATGCAACTGCACTCGAGACCACACGTCTCCTCCCGGCCTGCTGAGAAACAGGCATCCGTGTAGGCCCTTGTTAACATTTCCTGGCGTGCAGAGTCCAAGGCGACACGCTGTCCTCTTCCTTGGAAACCTACGTTGCCACAGCTTGCCAAACGCTACCGAAGGCAGTCCTAACCAGTCTCGTGTGCTGCGCAACTTTGATTCGGTTACGAAAAGCCACCTGCGTTGAGGTGAACACTCTGCTCAGCGTTCTTTCCGGGAGCTCACAATCGCCCCCTCTCTAGCTTAAGCAGGATGTCGAGGTGAGGTCCAAACTGAGCAAAGAGCACAATTGCTCACTTTGCAGTGGTAGTCATCGTAAGAGGCATTGCCTACTAGGCCTTGCTAAGGTCTTCGTTCTGTTAGGGAAGTCGCCACACTTAGACGCCTGTAAAGGAAACTTTATTCAGCGAAGTTCCCAGTGTCTTGCGACGGTGTCCCTTCGCAGGGCCAATACAGCAGGGACTTAGGTTTGCTGCTAACTAGGCTAGGTGACCCTGCATACAGAAGCAGGCTTTTCCCTTTGGAAGCTTGGATCCCGCTTTCTCAGGGGCTGCTTGCAAGACCCTGCTATTGCCCAGCATCTATCCTCTGCCACTACGCCTGGGTAGGAAGCGAGTATTTTAGCCTGAGAAGCAGGGCTCTTGCAACTCTGGAGGAGAGCTAATCCTGCAGCCCACGTTCGTCCTGGGAAACCGCAAGGCGAGGCTTGGCCTCAGTGTAGTGGCGAAATGGCCGCCGGACAGGTCTTGCCTGCCGCGGTTTCCGTGAGTTCTCCACCATCTTCGGGCTTAAATGGAGAGCGAGGAGAGCTGTCGGCTCTCACAGAACTCTGGCCTCCGCACTGTTTGCCATGCAACTGCACTCGAGACCACACGTCTCCTCCCGGCCTGCTGAGAAACAGGCCGCCGTGCAGGCCCTTCGTAACACTTCTTGGCATGTAAACACCAAGGCGACACGCTGTCCTCTTCCTTGGAAACCTACGTTGCCCCAGCTTGCCAACGCTCACGAAGGCAGTCCGAGCCCGTCTCATGTGCTGGGCCACTTGCATTCAGTGAGGAAAAGCCACCTGCATTGAGGTGAACAGTCTGCTCAGCGTTCTTTCCGGGAGCTCACACTTGCCGCCTCTCTAGGTTAAGCAGGAAGTCGTAGTGAGGACCAACCAGAGCAAAGAGCACAATTCCTCACGTTACACTGGTAGTCGTCGTAAGAGGAATTGCCAACTACGCCTGGCTGAGGCCTTCCCTGTGTTAAGGAACCAGCCACACTTAGAGGCCTTGAAAGGACAATTTATTCAGCGAAGTTCCCATTGTTTGGCGATGGTCAACCTTTGCAGCGCCAATACTGCAGGGACTTAGGTTTGCTGCTAACAGGGCTAGGTGACCCTGCATACAGAAGCAGGCGTTTCCCTTTGGAAGCTTGGATCCCGGTTTCTCAGGGGCTGCTTGCAAGACCCTGCTATTGCCCAGCATCTGTCCTCTGCCCCTACGCCCGGGTAGGAAGGAGTATTTTAGCCTGAGAAGCAGGGCTCTTGCAACTCTGGAGGAGAGCTAATCCTGCAGCCCACGTTCGTCCTGGGAAACCGCAAGGCGACCCTTGGCCTCAGTGTAGAGGCTAAATGGCCGCCGGACAGGTCTTGCCTGCCGCGGTTTCCGTGAGTTCTCCACCGTCTTCGGGCTTAAATGGAGAGCTGTCGCCTCTCACAGAACTCTGGCCTCCGCACTGTTTGCCATGCAACTGCACTCGAGACCACACGTCTCCTCCCGGCCTGCTGAGAAACAGGCATCCGTGTAGGCCCTTGTTAACATTTCCTGGCGTGCAGAGTCCAAGGCGACACGCTGTCCTCTTCCTTGGAAACCTACGTTGCCACAGCTTGCCAAACGCTACCGAAGGCAGTCCTAACCAGTCTCGTGTGCTGCGCAACTTTGATTCGGTTACGAAAAGCCACCTGCGTTGAGGTGAACACTCTGCTCAGCGTTCTTTCCGGGAGCTCACAATCGCCCCCTCTCTAGCTTAAGCAGGATGTCGAGGTGAGGTCCAAACTGAGCAAAGAGCACAATTGCTCACTTTGCAGTGGTAGTCGTCGTAAGAGGCATTGCCTACTAGGCCTTGCTAAGGTCTTCGTTCTGTTAGGGAAGTCGCCACACTTAGACGCCTGTAAAGGAAACTTTATTCAGCGAAGTTCCCAGTGTCTTGCGACGGTGTCCCTTCGCAGGGCCAATACAGCAGGGACTTAGGTTTGCTGCTAACTAGGCTAGGTGACCCTGCATACAGAAGCAGGCTTTTCCCTTTGGAAGCTTGGATCCCGCTTTCTCAGGGGCTGCTTGCAAGACCCTGCTATTGCCCAGCATCTATCCTCTGCCCCTACGCCTGGGTAGGAAGCGAGTATTTTAGCCTGAGAAGCAGGGCTCTTGCAACTCTGGAGGAGAGCTAATCCTGCAGCCCACGTTCGTCCTGGGAAACCGCAAGGCGAGGCTTGGCCTCAGTGTAGTGGCGAAATGGCCGCCGGACAGGTCTTGCCTGCCGCGGTTTCCGTGAGTTCTCCACCGTCTTCGGGCTTAAATGGAGAGCGAGGAGAGCTGTCGGCTCTCACAGAACTCTGGCCTCCGCACTGTTTGCCATGCAACTGCACTCGAGACCACACGTCTCCTCCCGGCCTGCTGAGAAACAGGCCGCCGTGCAGGCCCTTCGTAACACTTCTTGGCATGTAAACACCAAGGCGACACGCTGTCCTCTTCCTTGGAAACCTACGTTGCCCCAGCTTGCCAAAGCTCACGAAGGCAGTCCGAGCCCGTCTCATGTGCTGGGCCACTTGCATTCAGTGAGGAAAAGCCACCTGCATTGAGGTGAACAGTCTGCTCAGCGTTCTTTCCGGGAGCTCACACTTGCCGCCTCTCTAGGTTAAGCAGGAAGTCGTAGTGAGGACCAACCTGAGCAAAGAGCACAATTCCTCACGTTACACTGGTAGTCGTCGTAAGAGGAATTGCCAACTACGCCTGGCTGAGGCCTTCCCTGTGTTAAGGAACCAGCCACACTTAGAGGCCTTGAAAGGACAATTTATTCAGCGAAGTTCCCATTGTTTGACGATGGTCAACCTTTGCAGCGCCAATACTGCAGGGACTTAGGTTTGCTGCTAACAGGGCTAGGTGACCCTGCATACAGAAGCAGGCGTTTCCCTTTGGAAGCTTGGATCCCGGTTTCTCAGGGGCTGCTTGCAAGACCCTGCTATTGCCCAGCATCTGTCCTCTGCCCCTACGCCCGGGTAGGAAGGAGTATTTTAGCCTGAGAAGCAGGGCTCTTGCAACTCTGGAGGAGAGCTAATCCTGCAGCCCACGTTCGTCCTGGGAAACCGCAAGGCGACCCTTGGCCTCAGTGTAGAGGCTAAATGGCCGCCGGACAGGTCTTGCCTGCCGCGGTTTCCGTGAGTTCTCCACCGTCTTCGGGCTTAAATGGAGAGCTGTCGGCTCTCACAGAACTCTGGCCTCCGCACTGTTTGCCATGCAACTGCACTCGAGACCACACGTCTCCTCCCGGCCTGCTGAGAAACAGGCATCTGTGTAGGCCCTTGTTAACATTTCCTGGCGTGCAGAGTCCAAGGCGACACGCTGTCCTCTTCCTTGGAAACCTACGTTGCCACAGCTTGCCAAACGCTACCGAAGGCAGTCCTAACCAGTCTCGTGTGCTGCGCAACTTTGATTCGGTTACGAAAAGCCACCTGCGTTGAGGTGAACACTCTGCTCAGCGTTCTTTCCGGGAGCTCACAATCGCCCCCTCTCTAGCTTAAGCAGGATGTCGAGGTGAGGTCCAAACTGAGCAAAGAGCACAATTGCTCACTTTGCAGTGGTAGTCGTCGTAAGAGGCATTGCCTACTAGGCCTTGCTAAGGTCTTCGTTCTGTTAGGGAAGTCGCCACACTTAGACGCCTGTAAAGGAAACTTTATTCAGCGAAGTTCCCAGTGTCTTGCGACGGTGTCCCTTCGCAGGGCCAATACAGCAGGGACTTAGGTTTGCTGCTAACTAGGCTAGGTGACCCTGCATACAGAAGCAGGCTTTTCCCTTTGGAAGCTTGGATCCCGCTTTCTCAGGGGCTGCTTGCAAGACCCTGCTATTGCCCAGCATCTATCCTCTGCCCCTACGCCTGGGTAGGAAGCGAGTATTTTAGCCTGAGAAGCAGGGCTCTTGCAACTCTGGAGGAGAGCTAATCCTGCAGCCCACGTTCGTCCTGGGAAACCGCAAGGCGAGGCTTGGCCTCAGTGTAGTGGCGAAATGGCCGCCGGACAGGTCTTGCCTGCCGCGGTTTCCGTGAGTTCTCCACCGTCTTCGGGCTTAAATGGAGAGCGAGGAGAGCTGTCGGCTCTCACAGAACTCTGGCCTCCGCACTGTTTGCCATGCAACTGCACTCGAGACCACACGTCTCCTCCCGGCCTGCTGAGAAACAGGCCACCGTGCAGGCCCTTCGTAACACTTCTTGGCATGTAAACACCAAGGCGACACGCTGTCCTCTTCCTTGGAAACCTACGTTGCCCCAGCTTGCCAACGCTCACGAAGGCAGTCCGAGCCCATCTCATGTGCTGGGCCACTTGCATTCAGTGAGGAAAAGCCACCTGCATTGAGGTGAACAGTCTGCTCAGCGTTCTTTCCGGGAGCTCACACTTGCCGCCTCTCTAGGTTAAGCAGGAAGTCGTAGTGAGGACCAACCTGAGCAAAGAGCACAATTCCTCACGTTACACTGGTAGTCGTCGTAAGAGGAATTGCCAACTACGCCTGGCTGAGGCCTTCCCTGTGTTAAGGAACCAGCCACACTTAGAGGCCTTGAAAGGACAATTTATTCAGCGAAGTTCCCATTGTTTGGCGATGGTCAACCTTTGCAGCGCCAATACTGCAGGGACTTAGGTTTGCTGCTAACAGGGCTAGGTGACCCTGCATACAGAAGCAGGCGTTTCCCTTTGGAAGCTTGGATCCCGGTTTCTCAGGGGCTGCTTGCAAGACCCTGCTATTGCCCAGCATCTGTCCTCTGCCCCTACGCCCGGGTAGGAAGGAGTATTTTAGCCTGAGAAGCAGGGCTCTTGCAACTCTGGAGGAGAGCTAATCCTGCAGCCCACGTTCGTCCTGGGAAACCGCAAGGCGACCCTTGGCCTCAGTGTAGAGGCTAAATGGCCGCCGGACAGGTCTTGCCTGCCGCGGTTTCCGTGAGTTCTCCACCGTCTTCGGGCTTAAATGGAGAGCGAGGAGAGCTGTCGGCTCTCACAGAACTCTGGCCACCGCACTGTTTGCCATGCAACTGCACTCGAGACCACACGTCTCCTCCCGGCCTGCTGAGAAACAGGCTTCCGTGTAGGCCCTTGTTAACATTTCCTGGCGTGCAGAGTCCAAGGCGACACAATGTCCTCTTCCTTGGAAACCCACGTTGCCACAGCTTGCCAAACGCTACCGAAGGCAGTCCTAACCAGTCTCGTGTGCTGCGCAACTTTGATTCGGTTACGGAAAGCCACCTGCGTTGAGGTGAACACTCTGCTCAGCGTTCTTTCCGGGAGCTCACAATCGCCCCCTCTCTAGCTTAAGCAGGATGTCGAGGTGAGGTCCAAACTGAGCAAAGAGCACAATTGCTCACTTTGCAGTGGTAGTCGTCGTAAGAGGCATTGCCTACTAGGCCTTGCTAAGGTCTTCGTTCTGTTAGGGAAGTCGCCACACTTAGACGCCTGTAAAGGAAACTTTATTCAGCGAAGTTCCCAGTGTCTTGCGACGGTGTCCCTTCGCAGGGCCAATACAGCAGGGACTTAGGTTTGCTGCTAACTAGGCTAGGTGACCCTGCATACAGAAGCAGGCTTTTCCCTTTGGAAGCTTGGATCCCGCTTTCTCAGGGGCTGCTTGCAAGACCCTGCTATTGCCCAGCATCTATCCTCTGCCACTACGCCTGGGTAGGAAGCGAGTATTTTAGCCTGAGAAGCAGGGCTCTTGCAACTCTGGAGGAGAGCTAATCCTGCAGCCCACGTTCGTCCTGGGAAACCGCAAGGCGACCCTTGGCCTCAGTGTAGTGGCGAAATGGCCGCCGGACAGGTCTTGCCTGCCGCGGTTTCCGTGAGTTCTCCACCGTCTTCGGGCTTAAATGGAGAGCGAGGAGAGCTGTCGGCTCTCACAGAACTCTGGCCTCCGCACTGTTTGCCATGCAGCTGAACGCAAGACCACACGTCTCCTCCCGGCCTGCTGAGAAACAGGCCGCCGTGCAGGCCCTTTGTAACACTTCTTGGCATGTAGACTCCAAGGCGACACGCTGTCCTCTTCCTTGGAAACCTACGTTGCCCCAGCTTGCCAACGCTCACGAAGGCAGTCCGAGCCCGTCTCATGTGCTGGGCCACTTGCATTCAGTGAGGAAAAGCCACCTGCATTGAGGTGAACAGTCTGCTCAGCGTTCTTTCCGGGAGCTCACACTTGCCGCCTCTCTAGGTTAAGCAGGAAGTCGTAGTGAGGACCAACCTGAGCAAAGAGCACAATTCCTCACGTTACACTGGTAGTCGTCGTAAGAGGAATTGCCAACTACGCCTGGCTGAGGCCTTCCCTGTGTTAAGGAACCAGCCACACTTAGAGGCCTTGAAAGGACAATTTATTCAGCGAAGTTCCCATTGTTTGGCGATGGTCAACCTTTGCAGCGCCAATACTGCAGGGACTTAGGTTTGCTGCTAACAGGGCTAGGTGACCCTGCATACAGAAGCAGGCGTTTCCCTTTGGAAGCTTGGATCCCGGTTTCTCAGGGGCTGCTTGCAAGACCCTGCTATTGCCCAGCATCTGTCCTCTGCCCCTACGCCCGGGTAGGAAGGAGTATTTTAGCCTGAGAAGCAGGGCTCTTGCAACTCTGGAGGAGAGCTAATCCTGCAGCCCACGTTCGTCCTGGGAAACCGCAAGGCGACCCTTGGCCTCAGTGTAGAGGCTAAATGGCCGCCGGACAGGTCTTGCCTGCCGCGGTTTCCGTGAGTTCTCCACCGTCTTCGGGCTTAAATGGAGAGCTGTCGGCTCTCACAGAACTCTGGCCTCCGCACTGTTTGCCATGCAACTGCACTCGAGACCACACGTCTCCTCCCGGCCTGCTGAGAAACAGGCATCCGTGTAGGCCCTTGTTAACATTTCCTGGCGTGCAGAGTCCAAGGCGACACGCTGTCCTCTTCCTTGGAAACCTACGTTGCCACAGCTTGCCAAACGCTACCGAAGGCAGTCCTAACCAGTCTCGTGTGCTGCGCAACTTTGATTCGGTTACGAAAAGCCACCTGCGTTGAGGTGAACACTCTGCTCAGCGTTCTTTCCGGGAGCTCACAATCGCCCCCTCTCTAGGTTAAGCAGGATGTCGAGGTGAGGTCCAAACTGAGCAAAGAGCACAATTGCTCACTTTGCAGTGGTAGTCGTCGTAAGAGGCATTGCCTACTAGGCCTTGCTAAGGTCTTCGTTCTGTTAGGGAAGTCGCCACACTTAGACGCCTGTAAAGGAAACTTTATTCAGCGAAGTTCCCAGTGTCTTGCGACGGTGTCCCTTCGCAGGGCCAATACAGCAGGGACTTAGGTTTGCTGCTAACTAGGCTAGGTGACCCTGCATACAGAAGCAGGCTTTTCCCTTTGGAAGCTTGGATCCCGCTTTCTCAGGGGCTGCTTGCAAGACCCTGCTATTGCCCAGCATCTATCCTCTGCCCCTACGCCTGGGTAGGAAGCGAGTATTTTAGCCTGAGAAGCAGGGCTCTTGCAACTCTGGAGGAGAGCTAATCCTGCAGCCCACGTTCGTCCTGGGAAACCGCAAGGCGAGGCTTGGCCTCAGTGTAGTGGCGAAATGGCCGCCGGACAGGTCTTGCCTGCCGCGGTTTCCGTGAGTTCTCCACCGTCTTCGGGCTTAAATGGAGAGCGAGGAGAGCTGTCGGCTCTCACAGAACTCTGGCCTCCGCACTGTTTGCCATGCAACTGCACTCGAGACCACACGTCTCCTCCCGGCCTGCTGAGAAACAGGCCGCCGTGCAGGCCCTTCGTAACACTTCTTGTCATGTAAACACCAAGGCGACACGCTGTCCTCTTCCTTGGAAACCTACGTTGCCCCAGCTTGCCAACGCTCACGAAGGCAGTCCGAGCCCGTCTCATGTGCTGGGCCACTTGCATTCAGTGAGGAAAAGCCACCTGCATTGAGGTGAACAGTCTGCTCAGCGTTCTTTCCGGGAGCTCACACTTGCCGCCTCTCTAGGTTAAGCAGGAAGTCGTAGTGAGGACCAACCTGAGCAAAGAGCACAATTCCTCACGTTACACTGGTAGTCGTCGTAAGAGGAATTGCCAACTACGCCTGGCTGAGGCCTTCCCTGTGTTAAGGAACCAGCCACACTTAGAGGCCTTGAAAGGACAATTTATTCAGCGAAGTTCCCATTGTTTGGCGATGGTCAACCTTTGCAGCGCCAATACTGCAGGGACTTAGGTTTGCTGCTAACAGGGCTAGGTGACCCTGCATACAGAAGCAGGCGTTTCCCTTT
Source organism: Grampus griseus (assembly GCF_964374135.1). Taxonomy (NCBI): domain Eukaryota; kingdom Metazoa; phylum Chordata; class Mammalia; order Artiodactyla; family Delphinidae; genus Grampus; species Grampus griseus. The sequence continues at coordinate 179,337 of NW_028133254.1, read as the reverse complement.
GGAAGCTTGGATCCCGGTTTCTCAGGGGCTGCTTGCAAGACCCTGCTATTGCCCAGCATCTGTCCTCTGCCCCTACGCCCGGGTAGGAAGGAGTATTTTAGCCTGAGAAGCAGGGCTCTTGCAACTCTGGAGGAGAGCTAATCCTGCAGCCCACGTTCGTCCTGGGAAACCGCAAGGCGACCCTTGGCCTCAGTGTAGAGGCTAAATGGCCGCCGGACAGGTCTTGCCTGCCGCGGTTTCCGTGAGTTCTCCACCGTCTTCGGGCTTAAATGGAGAGCTGTCGGCTCTCACAGAACTCTGGCCTCCGCACTGTTTGCCATGCCACTGCACTCGAGACCACACGTCTCCTCCCGGCCTGCTGAGAAACAGGCATCCGTGTAGGCCCTTGTTAACATTTCCTGGCGTGCAGAGTCCAAGGCGACACGCTGTCCTCTTCCTTGGAAACCTACGTTGCCACAGCTTGCCAAACGCTACCGAAGGCAGTCCTAACCAGTCTCGTGTGCTGCGCAACTTTGATTCGGTTACGAAAAGCCACCTGCGTTGAGGTGAACACTCTGCTCAGCGTTCTTTCCGGGAGCTCACAATCGCCCCCTCTCTAGCTTAAGCAGGATGTCGAGGTGAGGTCCAAACTGAGCAAAGAGCACAATTGCTCACTTTGCAGTGGTAGTCGTCGTAAGAGGCATTGCCTACTAGGCCTTGCTAAGGTCTTCGTTCTGTTAGGGAAGTCGCCACACTTAGACGCCTGTAAAGGAAACTTTATTCAGCGAAGTTCCCAGTGTCTTGCGACGGTGTCCCTTCGCAGGGCCAATACAGCAGGGACTTAGGTTTGCTGCTAACTAGGCTAGGTGACCCTGCATACAGAAGCAGGCTTTTCCCTTTGGAAGCTTGGATCCCGGTTTCTCAGGGGCTGCTTGCAAGACCCTGCTATTGCCCAGCATCTATCCTCTGCCCCTACGCCTGGGTAGGAAGCGAGTATTTTAGCCTGAGAAGCAGGGCTCTTGCAACTCTGGAGGAGAGCTAATCCTGCAGCCCACGTTCGTCCTGGGAAACCGCAAGGCGACCCTTGGCCTCAGTGTAGTGGCGAAATGGCCGCCGGACAGGTCTTGCCTGCCGCGGTTTCCGTGAGTTCTCCACCGTCTTCGGGCTTAAATGGAGAGCGAGGAGAGCTGTCGGCTCTCACAGAACTCTGGCCTCCGCACAGTTTGCCATGCAGCTGAACGCAAGACCACACGTCTCCTCCCGGCCTGCTGAGAAACAGGCCGCCGTGCAGGCCCTTTGTAACACTTCTTGGCATGTAGACTCCAAGGCGACACGCTGTCCTCTTCCTTGGAAACCTACGTTGCCCCAGCTTGCCAACGCTCACGAAGGCAGTCCGAGCCCGTCTCATGTGCTGGGCCACTTGCATTCAGTGAGGAAAAGCCACCTGCATTGAGGTGAACAGTCTGCTCAGCGTTCTTTCCGGGAGCTCACACTTGCCGCCTCTCTAGGTTAAGCAGGAAGTCGTAGTGAGGACCAACCTGAGCAAAGAGCACAATTCCTCACGTTACACTGGTAGTCGTCGTAAGAGGAATTGCCAACTACGCCTGGCTGAGGCCTTCCCTGTGTTAAGGAACCAGCCACACTTAGAGGCCTTGAAAGGACAATTTATTCAGCGAAGTTCCCATTGTTTGGCGATGGTCAACCTTTGCAGCGCCAATACTGCAGGGACTTAGGTTTGCTGCTAACAGGGCTAGGTGACCCTGCATACAGAAGCAGGCATTTCCCTTTGGAAGCTTGGATCCCGGTTTCTCAGGGGCTGCTTGCAAGACCCTGCTATTGCCCAGCATCTGTCCTCTGCCCCTACGCCCGGGTAGGAAGGAGTATTTTAGCCTGAGAAGCAGGGCTCTTGCAACTCTGGAGGAGAGCTAATCCTGCAGCCCACGTTCGTCCTGGGAAACCGCAAGGCGACCCTTGGCCTCAGTGTAGAGGCTAAATGGCCGCCGGACAGGTCTTGCCTGCCGCGGTTTCCGTGAGTTCTCCACCGTCTTCGGGCTTAAATGGAGAGCTGTCGGCTCTCACAGAACTCTGGCCTCCGCACTGTTTGCCATGCAACTGCACTCGAGACCACACGTCTCCTCCCGGCCTGCTGAGAAACAGGCATCCGTGTAGGCCCTTGTTAACATTTCCTGGCGTGCAGAGTCCAAGGCGACACGCTGTCCTCTTCCTTGGAAACCTACGTTGCCACAGCTTGCCAAACGCTACCGAAGGCAGTCCTAACCAGTCTCGTGTGCTGCGCAACTTTGATTCGGTTACGAAAAGCCACCTGCGTTGAGGTGAACACTCTGCTCAGCGTTCTTTCCGGGAGCTCACAATCGCCCCCTCTCTAGCTTAAGCAGGATGTCGAGGTGAGGTCCAAACTGAGCAAAGAGCACAATTGCTCACTTTGCAGTGGTAGTCGTCGTAAGAGGCATTGCCTACTAGGCCTTGCTAAGGTCTTCGTTCTGTTAGGGAAGTCGCCACACTTAGACGCCTGTAAAGGAAACTTTATTCAGCGAAGTTCCCAGTGTCTTGCGACGGTGTCCCTTCGCAGGGCCAATACAGCAGGGACTTAGGTTTGCTGCTAACTAGGCTAGGTGACCCTGCATACAGAAGCAGGCTTTTCCCTTTGGAAGCTTGGATCCCGGTTTCTCAGGGGCTGCTTGCAAGACCCTGCTATTGCCCAGCATCTATCCTCTGCCCCTACGCCTGGGTAGGAAGCGAGTATTTTAGCCTGAGAAGCAGGGCTCTTGCAACTCTGGAGGAGAGCTAATCCTGCAGCCCACGTTCGTCCTGGGAAACCGCAAGGCGAGGCTTGGCCTCAGTGTAGTGGCGAAATGGCCGCCGGACAGGTCTTGCCTGCCGCGGTTTCCGTGAGTTCTCCACCGTCTTCGGGCTTAAATGGAGAGCGAGGAGAGCTGTCGGCTCTCACAGAACTCTGGCCTCCACACTGTTTGCCATGCAACTGCACTCGAGACCACACGTCTCCTCCCGGCCTGCTGAGAAACAGGCCGCCGTGCAGGCCCTTCGTAACACTTCTTGTCATGTAAACACCAAGGCGACACGCTGTCCTCTTCCTTGGAAACCTACGTTGCCCCAGCTTGCCAACGCTCACGAAGGCAGTCCGAGCCCGTCTCATGTGCTGGGCCACTTGCATTCAGTGAGGAAAAGCCACCTGCATTGAGGTGAACAGTCTGCTCAGCGTTCTTTCCGGGAGCTCACACTTGCCGCCTCTCTAGGTTAAGCAGGAAGTCGTAGTGAGGACCAACCTGAGCAAAGAGCACAATTCCTCACGTTACACTGGTAGTCGTCGTAAGAGGAATTGCCAACTACGCCTGGCTGAGGCCTTCCCTGTGTTAAGGAACCAGCCACACTTAGAGGCCTTGAAAGGACAATTTATTCAGCGAAGTTCCCATTGTTTGGCGATGGTCAACCTTTGCAGCGCCAATACTGCAGGGACTTAGGTTTGCTGCTAACAGGGCTAGGTGACCCTGCATACAGAAGCAGGCGTTTCCCTTTGGAAGCTTGGATCCCGGTTTCTCAGGGGCTGCTTGCAAGACCCTGCTATTGCCCAGCATCTGTCCTCTGCCCCTACGCCCGGGTAGGAAGGAGTATTTTAGCCTGAGAAGCAGGGCTCTTGCAACTCTGGAGGAGAGCTAATCCTGCAGCCCACGTTCGTCCTGGGAAACCGCAAGGCGACCCTTGGCCTCAGTGTAGAGGCTAAATGGCCGCCGGACAGGTCTTGCCTGCCGCGGTTTCCGTGAGTTCTCCACCGTCTTCGGGCTTAAATGGAGAGCGAGGAGAGCTGTCGGCTCTCACAGAACTCTGGCCACCGCACTGTTTGCCATGCAACTGCACTCGAGACCACACGTCTCCTCCCGGCCTGCTGAGAAACAGGCTTCCGTGTAGGCCCTTGTTAACATTTCCTGGCGTGCAGAGTCCAAGGCGACACAATGTCCTCTTCCTTGGAAACCCACGTTGCTACAGCTTGCCAAACGCTACCGAAGGCAGTCCTAACCAGTCTCGTGTGCTGCGCAACTTTGATTCGGTTACGGAAAGCCACCTGCGTTGAGGTGAACACTCTGCTCAGGGTTCTTTCCGGGAGCTCACAATCGCCCCCTCTCTAGCTTAAGCAGGATGTCGAGGTGAGGTCCAAACTGAGCAAAGAGCACAATTGCTCACTTTGCAGTGGTAGTCGTCGTAAGAGGCATTGCCTACTAGGCCTTGCTAAGGTCTTCGTTCTGTTAGGGAAGTCGCCACACTTAGACGCCTGTAAAGGAAACTTTATTCAGCGAAGTTCCCAGTGTCTTGCGACGGTGTCCCTTCGCAGGGCCAATACAGCAGGGACTTAGGTTTGCTGCTAACTAGGCTAGGTGACCCTGCATACAGAAGCAGGCTTTTCCCTTTGGAAGCTTGGATCCCGGTTTCTCAGGGGCTGCTTGCAAGACCCTGCTATTGCCCAGCATCTATCCTCTGCCCCTACGCCTGGGTAGGAAGCGAGTATTTTAGCCTGAGAAGCAGGGCTCTTGCAACTCTGGAGGAGAGCTAATCCTGCAGCCCACGTTCGTCCTGGGAAACCGCAAGGCGAGGCTTGGCCTCAGTGTAGTGGCGAAATGGCCGCCGGACAGGTCTTGCCTGCCGCGGTTTCCGTGAGTTCTCCACCGTCTTCGGGCTTAAATGGAGAGCGAGGAGAGCTGTCGGCTCTCACAGAACTCTGGCCTCCGCACTGTTTGCCATGCAACTGCACTCGAGACCACACGTCTCCTCCCGGCCTGCTGAGAAACAGGCCGCCGTGCAGGCCCTTCGTAACACTTCTTGTCATGTAAACACCAAGGCGACACGCTGTCCTCTTCCTTGGAAACCTACGTTGCCCCAGCTTGCCAACGCTCACGAAGGCAGTCCGAGCCCGTCTCATGTGCTGGGCCACTTGCATTCAGTGAGGAAAAGCCACCTGCATTGAGGTGAACAGTCTGCTCAGCGTTCTTTCCGGGAGCTCACACTTGCCGCCTCTCTAGGTTAAGCAGGAAGTCGTAGTGAGGACCAACCTGAGCAAAGAGCACAATTCCTCACGTTACACTGGTAGTCGTCGTAAGAGGAATTGCCAACTACGCCTGGCTGAGGCCTTCCCTGTGTTAAGGAACCAGCCACACTTAGAGGCCTTGAAAGGACAATTTATTCAGCGAAGTTCCCATTGTTTGGCGATGGTCAACCTTTGCAGCGCCAATACTGCAGGGACTTAGGTTTGCTGCTAACAGGGCTAGGTGACCCTGCATACAGAAGCAGGCGTTTCCCTTTGGAAGCTTGGATCCCGGTTTCTCAGGGGCTGCTTGCAAGACCCTGCTATTGCCCAGCATCTGTCCTCTGCCCCTACGCCCGGGTAGGAAGGAGTATTTTAGCCTGAGAAGCAGGGCTCTTGCAACTCTGGAGGAGAGCTAATCCTGCAGCCCACGTTCGTCCTGGGAAACCGCAAGGCGAACCTTGGCCTCAGTGTAGAGGCTAAATGGCCGCCGGACAGGTCTTGCCTGCCGCGGTTTCCGTGAGTTCTCCACCGTCTTCGGGCTTAAATGGAGAGCGAGGAGAGCTGTCGGCTCTCACAGAACTCTGGCCACCGCACTGTTTGCCATGCAACTGCACTCGAGACCACACGTCTCCTCCCGGCCTGCTGAGAAACAGGCTTCCGTGTAGGCCCTTGTTAACATTTCCTGGCGTGCAGAGTCCAAGGCGACACAATGTCCTCTTCCTTGGAAACCCACGTTGCTACAGCTTGCCAAACGCTACCGAAGGCAGTCCTAACCAGTCTCGTGTGCTGCGCAACTTTGATTCGGTTACGGAAAGCCACCTGCGTTGAGGTGAACACTCTGCTCAGCGTTCTTTCCGGGAGCTCACAATCGCCCCCTCTCTAGCTTAAGCAGGATGTCGAGGTGAGGTCCAAACTGAGCAAAGAGCACAATTGCTCACTTTGCAGTGGTAGTCGTCGTAAGAGGCATTGCCTACTAGGCCTTGCTAAGGTCTTCGTTCTGTTAGGGAAGTCGCCACACTTAGACGCCTGTAAAGGAAACTTTATTCAGCGAAGTTCCCAGTGTCTTGCGACGGTGTCCCTTCGCAGGGCCAATACAGCAGGGACTTAGGTTTGCTGCTAACTAGGCTAGGTGACCCTGCATACAGAAGCAGGCTTTTCCCTTTGGAAGCTTGGATCCCGGTTTCTCAGGGGCTGCTTGCAAGACCCTGCTATTGCCCAGCATCTATCCTCTGCCACTACGCCTGGGTAGGAAGCGAGTATTTTAGCCTGAGAAGCAGGGCTCTTGCAACTCTGGAGGAGAGCTAATCCTGCAGCCCACGTTCGTCCTGGGAAACCGCAAGGCGACCCTTGGCCTCAGTGTAGTGGCGAAATGGCTGCCGGACAGGTCTTGCCTGCCGCGGTTTCCGTGAGTTCTCCACCGTCTTCGGGCTTAAATGGAGAGCGAGGAGAGCTGTCGGCTCTCACAGAACTCTGGCCTCCGCACTGTTTGCCATGCAGCTGAACGCAAGACCACACGTCTCCTCCCGGCCTGCCAAGAAACAGGCCGCCGTGCAGGCCCTTTGTAACACTTCTTGGCATGTAGACTCCAAGGCGACACGCTGTCCTCTTCCTTGGAAACCTACGTTGCCCCAGCTTGCCAACGCTCACGAAGGCAGTCCGAGCCCGTCTCATGTGCTGGGCCACTTGCATTCAGTGAGGAAAAGCCACCTGCATTGAGGTGAACAGTCTGCTCAGCGTTCTTTCCGGGAGCTCACACTTGCCGCCTCTCTAGGTTAAGCAGGAAGTCGTAGTGAGGACCAACCTGAGCAAAGAGCACAATTCCTCACGTTACACTGGTAGTCGTCGTAAGAGGAATTGCCAACTACGCCTGGCTGAGGCCTTCCCTGTGTTAAGGAACCAGCCACACTTAGAGGCCTTGAAAGGACAATTTATTCAGCGAAGTTCCCATTGTTTGGCGATGGTCAACCTTTGCAGCGCCAATACTGCAGGGACTTAGGTTTGCTGCTAACAGGGCTAGGTGACCCTGCATACAGAAGCAGGCGTTTCCCTTTGGAAGCTTGGATCCCGGTTTCTCAGGGGCTGCTTGCAAGACCCTGCTATTGCCCAGCATCTGTCCTCTGCCCCTACGCCCGGGTAGGAAGGAGTATTTTAGCCTGAGAAGCAGGGCTCTTGCAACTCTGGAGGAGAGCTAATCCTGCAGCCCACGTTCGTCCTGGGAAACCGCAAGGCGACCCATGGCCTCAGTGTAGTGGCGAAATGGCCGCCGGACAGGTCTTGCCTGCCGCGGTTTTCGTGAGTTCTCCACCGTCTTCGGGCTTAAATGGAGAGCTGTCGGCTCTCACAGAACTCTGGCCTCCGCACTGTTTGCCATGCAACTGCACTCGAGACCACACGTCTCCTCCCGGCCTGCTGAGAAACAGGCATCCGTGTAGGCCCTTGTTAACATTTCCTGGCGTGCAGAGTCCAAGGCGACACGCTGTCCTCTTCCTTGGAAACCTACGTTGCCACAGCTTGCCAAACGCTACCGAAGGCAGTCCTAACCAGTCTCGTGTGCTGCGCAACTTTGATTCGGTTACGGAAAGCCACCTGCGTTGAGGTGAACACTCTGCTCAGCGTTCTTTCCGGGAGATCACAATCGCCTCCTCTCTAGCTTAAGCAGGATGTCGAGGTGAGGTCCAAACTGAGCAAAGAGCACAATTGCTCGCTTTGCAGTGGTAGTCGTCGTAAGAGGCATTGCCTACTAGGCCTTGCTAAGGTCTTCGTTCTGTTAGGGAAGTCGCCACACTTAGACGCCTGTAAAGGAAACTTTATTCAGCGAAGTTCCCAGTGTCTTGCGACGGTGTCCCTTCGCAGGGCCAATACAGCAGGGACTTAGGTTTGCTGCTAACTAGGCTAGGTGACCCTGCATACAGAAGCAGGCTTTTCCCTTTGGAAGCTGGGATCCCGGTTTCTCAGGGGCTGCTTGCAAGACCCTGCTATTGCCCAGCATCTGTCCTCTGCCCCTACGCCTGGGTAGGAAGCGAGTATTTTAGCCTGAGAAGCAGGGCTCTTGCAACTCTGGAGGAGAGCTAATCCTGCAGCCCACGTTCGTCCTGGGAAACCGCAAGGCGACCCTTGGCCTCAGTGTAGTGGCGAAATGGCCGGCGGACAGGTCTTGCCTGCCGCGGTTTCCGTGAGTTCTCCACCGTCTTCGGGCTTAAATGGAGAGCGAGGAGAGCTGTCGGCTCTCACAGAACTCTGGCCTCTGCACTGTTTGCCATGCAGCTGAACGCAAGACCACACGTCTCCTCCCGGCCTGCTGAGAAACAGGCCGCCGTGCAGGCCCTTTGTAACACTTCTTGGCTTGTAGACTCCAAGGCGACACGCTGTCCTCTTCCTTGGAAACCTACGTTGCCCCAGCTTGCCAACGCTCACGAAGGCAGTCCGAGCCCGTCTCATGTGCTGGGCCACTTGCATTCAGTTGAGGAAAAGCCACCTGCATTGAGGTGAACAGTCTGCTCAGCGTTCTTTCCGGGAGATCACACTTGCCGCCTCTCTAGGTTAAGCAGGAAGTCGTAGTGAGGACCAACCTGAGCAAAGAGCACAATTCCTCACGTTACACTGGTAGTCGTCGTAAGAGGAATTGCCAACTACGCCTGGCTGAGGCCTTCCCTGTGTTAAGGAACCAGCCACACTTAGAGGCCTTGAAAGGACAATTTATTCAGCGAAGTTCCCATTGTTTGGCGATGGTCAACCTTTGCAGCGCCAATACTGCAGGGACTTAGGTTTGCTGCTAACAGGGCTAGGTGACCCTGCATACAGAAGCAGGTTTTTCCCTTTGGAAGCTTGGATCCCGGTTTCTCAGGGGCTGCTTGCAAGACCCTGCTATTGCCCAGCATCTGTCCTCTGCCCCTACGCCCGGGTAGGAAGGAGTATTTTAGCCTGAGAAGCAGGGCTCTTGCAACTCTGGAGGAGAGCTAATCCTGCAGCCCACGTTCGTCCTGGGAAACCGCAAGGCGACCCTTGGCCTCAGTGTAGTGGCGAAATGGCCGCCGGACAGGTCTTGCCTGCCGCGGTTTCCGTGAGTTCTCCACCGTCTTCGGGCTTAAATGGAGAGCTGTCGGCTCTCACAGAACTCTGGCCTCTGCACTGTTTGCCATGCAACTGCACTCGAGACCACACGTCTCCTCCCGGCCTGCTGAGAAACAGGCATCCGTGTAGGCCCTTGTTAACATTTCCTGGCGTGCAGAGTCCAAGGCGACACGCTGTCCTCTTCCTTGGAAACCTACGTTGCCACAGCTTGCCAAACGCTACTGAAGGCAGTCCTAACCAGTCTCGTGTGCTGCGCAACTTTGATTCGGTTACGAAAAGCCACCTGCGTTGAGGTGAACACTCTGCTCAGCGTTCTTTCCGGGAGCTCACAATCGCCCCCTCTCTAGGTTAAGCAGGATGTCGAGGTGAGGTCCAAACTGAGCAAAGAGCACAATTGCTCGCTTTGCAGTGGTAGTCGTCGTAAGAGGCATTGCCTACTAGGCCTTGCTAAGGTCTTCGTTCTGTTAGGGAAGTCGCCACACTTAGACGCCTGTAAAGGAAACTTTATTCAGCGAAGTTCCCAGTGTCTGGCGACGGTGTCCCTTCGCAGGGCCAATACAGCAGGGACTTAGGTTTGCTGCTAACTAGGCTAGGTGACCCTGCATACAGAAGCAGGCTTTTCCCTTTGGAAGCTGGGATCCTGGTTTCTCAGGGGCTGCCTGCAAGACCCTGCTATTGCCCAGCATCTGTCCTCTGCCCCTACGCCTGTGTAGGAAGGGAGTATTTTAGCCTGAGAAGCAGGGCTCTTGCAATTCTGGAAGAGAGCTAATCCTGCAGCCCACGTTCGTCCTGGGAAACCGCAAGGCGACGCTTGGCCTCTGTGTTGTGGCGAAATGGCCGCCGGACAGGTCTTGCCTGCCGCGGTTTCCGTGAGTTCTCCACCGTCTTCGGGCTTAAATGGAGAGCGAGGAGAGCTGTCGGCTCTCACAGAACTCTGGCCTCTGCACTGTTTGCCATGCAGCTGAACGCAAGACCACACGTCTCCTCCCGGCCTGCTGAGAAACAGGCTTCCGTGTAGGCCCTTGTTAACATTTCCTGGCGTGCAGAGTCCAAGGCGACACAATGTCCTCTTCCTTGGAAACCCACGTTGCTACAGCTTGCCAAACGCTACCGAAGGCAGTCCTAACCAGTCTCGTGTGCTGCGCAACTTTGATTCGGTTACGGAAAGCCACCTGCGTTGAGGTGAACACTCTGCTCAGCGTTCTTTCCGGGAGCTCACAATCGCCCCCTCTCTAGCTTAAGCAGGATGTCGAGGTGAGGTCCAAACTGAGCAAAGAGCACAATTGCTCACTTTGCAGTGGTAGTCGTCGTAAGAGGCATTGCCTACTAGGCCTTGCTAAGGTCTTCGTTCTGTTAGGGAAGTCGCCACACTTAGACTCCTGTAAAGGAAACTTTATTCAGCGAAGTTCCCAGTGTCTTGCGACGGTGTCCCTTCGCAGGGCCAATACAGCAGGGACTTAGGTTTGCTGCTAACTAGGCTAGGTGACCCTGCATACAGAAGCAGGCTTTTCCCTTTGGAAGCTTGGATCCCGGTTTCTCAGGGGCTGCTTGCAAGACCCTGCTATTGCCCAGCATCTATCCTCTGCCACTACGCCTGGGTAGGAAGCGAGTATTTTAGCCTGAGAAGCAGGGCTCTTGCAACTCTGGAGGAGAGCTAATCCTGCAGCCCACGTTCGTCCTGGGAAACCGCAAGGCGACCCTTGGCCTCAGTGTAGTGGCGAAATGGCCGCCGGACAGGTCTTGCCTGCCGCGGTTTCCGTGAGTTCTCCACCGTCTTCGGGCTTAAATAGAGAGCGAGGAGAGCTGTCGGCTCTCACAGAACTCTGGCCTCCGCACTGTTTGCCATGCAGCTGAACGCAAGACCACACGTCTCCTCCCGGCCTGCTGAGAAACAGGCCGCCGTGCAGGCCCTTTGTAACACTTCTTGGCATGTAGACTCCAAGGCGACACGCTGTCCTCTTCCTTGGAAACCTACGTTGCCCCAGCTTGCCAACGCTCACGAAGGCAGTCCGAGCCCGTCTCATGTGCTGGGCCACTTGCATTCAGTGAGGAAAAGCCACCTGCATTGAGGTGAACAGTCTGCTCAGCGTTCTTTCCGGGAGCTCACACTTGCCGCCTCTCTAGGTTAAGCAGGAAGTCATAGTGAGGACCAACCTGAGCAAAGAGCACAATTCCTCACGTTACACTGGTAGTCGTCGTAAGAGGAATTGCCAACTACGCCTGGCTGAGGCCTTCCCTGTGTTAAGGAACCAGCCACACTTAGAGGCCTTGAAAGGACAATTTATTCAGCGAAGTTCCCATTGTTTGGCGATGGTCAACCTTTGCAGCGCCAATACTGCAGGGACTTAGGTTTGCTGCTAACAGGGCTAGGTGACCCTGCATACAGAAGCAGGCGTTTCCCTTTGGAAGCTTGGATCCCGGTTTCTCAGGGGCTGCTTGCAAGACCCTGCTATTGCCCAGCATCTGTCCTCTGCCCCTACGCCCGGGTAGGAAGGAGTATTTTAGCCTGAGAAGCAGGGCTCTTGCAACTCTGGAGGAGAGCTAATCCTGCAGCCCACGTTCGTCCTGGGAAACCGCAAGGCGACCCTTGGCCTCAGTGTAGAGGCTAAATGGCCGCCGGACAGGTCTTGCCTGCCGCGGTTTCCGTGAGTTCTCCACCGTCTTCGGGCTTAAATGGAGAGCGAGGAGAGCTGTCGGCTCTCACAGAACTCTGGCCACCGCACTGTTTGCCATGCAACTGCACTCGAGACCACACGTCTCCTCCCGGCCTGCTGAGAAACAGGCTTCCGTGTAGGCCCTTGTTAACATTTCCTGGCGTGCAGAGTCCAAGGCGACACAATGTCCTCTTCCTTGGAAACCCACGTTGCTACAGCTTGCCAAACGCTACCGAAGGCAGTCCTAACCAGTCTCGTGTGCTGCGCAACTTTGATTCGGTTACGGAAAGCCACCTGCGTTGAGGTGAACACTCTGCTCAGCGTTCTTTCCGGGAGCTCACAATCGCCCCCTCTCTAGCTTAAGCAGGATGTCGAGGTGAGGTCCAAACTGAGCAAAGAGCACAATTGCTCACTTTGCAGTGGTAGTCGTCGTAAGAGGCATTGCCTACTAGGCCTTGCTAAGGTCTTCGTTCTGTTAGGGAAGTCGCCACACTTAGACGCCTGTAAAGGAAACTTTATTCAGCGAAGTTCCCAGTGTCTTGCGACGGTGTCCCTTCGCAGGGCCAATACAGCAGGGACTTAGGTTTGCTGCTAACTAGGCTAGGTGACCCTGCATACAGAAGCAGGCTTTTCCCTTTGGAAGCTTGGATCCCGGTTTCTCAGGGGCTGCTTGCAAGACCCTGCTATTGCCCAGCATCTATCCTCTGCCACTACGCCTGGGTAGGAAGCGAGTATTTTAGCCTGAGAAGCAGGGCTCTTGCAACTCTGGAGGAGAGCTAATCCTGCAGCCCACGTTCGTCCTGGGAAACCGCAAGGCGACCCTTGGCCTCAGTGTAGTGGCGAAATGGCCGCCGGACAGGTCTTGCCTGCCGCGGTTTCCGTGAGTTCTCCACCGTCTTCGGGCTTAAATGGAGAGCGAGGAGAGCTGTCGGCTCTCACAGAACTCTGGCCTCCGCACTGTTTGCCATGCAGCTGAACGCAAGACCACACGTCTCCTCCCGGCCTGCTGAGAAACAGGCCGCCGTGCAGGCCCTTTGTAACACTTCTTGGCATGTAGACTCCAAGGCGACACGCTGTCCTCTTCCTTGGAAACCTACGTTGCCCCAGCTTGCCAACGCTCACGAAGGCAGTCCGAGCCCGTCTCATGTGCTGGGCCACTTGCATTCAGTGAGGAAAAGCCACCTGCATTGAGGTGAACAGTCTGCTCAGCGTTCTTTCCGGGAGCTCACACTTGCCGCCTCTCTAGGTTAAGCAGGAAGTCGTAGTGAGGACCAACCTGAGCAAAGAGCACAATTCCTCACGTTACACTGGTAGTCGTCGTAAGAGGAATTGCCAACTACGCCTGGCTGAGGCCTTCCCTGTGTTAAGGAACCAGCCACACTTAGAGGCCTTGAAAGGACAATTTATTCAGCGAAGTTCCCATTGTTTGGCGATGGTCAACCTTTGCAGCGCCAATACTGCAGGGACTTAGGTTTGCTGCTAACAGGGCTAGGTGACCCTGCATACAGAAGCAGGCGTTTCCCTTTGGAAGCTTGGATCCCGGTTTCTCAGGGGCTGCTTGCAAGACCCTGCTATTGCCCAGCATCTGTCCTCTGCCCCTACGCCCGGGTAGGAAGGAGTATTTTAGCCTGAGAAGCAGGGCTCTTGCAACTCTGGAGGAGAGCTAATCCTACAGCCCACGTTCGTCCTGGGAAACCGCAAGGCGACCCATGGCCTCAGTGTAGTGGCGAAATGGCCGCCGGACAGGTCTTGCCTGCCGCGGTTTTCGTGAGTTCTCCACCGTCTTCGGGCTTAAATGGAGAGCTGTCGGCTCTCACAGAACTCTGGCCTCCGCACTGTTTGCCATGCAACTGCACTCGAGACCACACGTCTCCTCCCGGCCTGCTGAGAAACAGGCATCCGTGTAGGCCCTTGTTAACATTTCCTGGCGTGCAGAGTCCAAGGCGACACGCTGTCCTCTTCCTTGGAAACCTACGTTGCCACAGCTTGCCAAACGCTACCGAAGGCAGTCCTAACCAGTCTCGTGTGCTGCGCAACTTTGATTCGGTTACGGAAAGCCACCTGCGTTGAGGTGAACACTCTGCTCAGCGTTCTTTCCGGGAGCTCACAATCGCCTCTTCTCTAGCTTAAGCAGGATGTCGAGGTGAGGTCCAAACTGAGCAAAGAGCACAATTGCTCGCTTTGCAGTGGTAGTCGTCGTAAGAGGCATTGCCTACTAGGCCTTGCTAAGGTCTTCGTTCTGTTAGGGAAGTCGCCACACTTAGACGCCTGTAAAGGAAACTTTATTCAGCGAAGTTCCCAGTGTCTTGCGACGGTGTCCCTTCGCAGGGCCAATACAGCAGGGACTTAGGTTTGCTGCTAACTAGGCTAGGTGACCCTGCATACAGAAGCAGGCTTTTCCCTTTGGAAGCTGGGATCCCGGTTTCTCAGGGGCTGCTTGCAAGACCCTGCTATTGCCCAGCATCTGTCCTCTGCCCCTACGCCTGGGTAGGAAGCGAGTATTTTAGCCTGAGAAGCAGGGCTCTTGCAACTCTGGAGGAGAGCTAATCCTGCAGCCCACGTTCGTCCTGGGAAACCGCAAGGCGACCCTTGGCCTCAGTGTAGTGGCGAAATGGCCGGCGGACAGGTCTTGCCTGCCGCGGTTTCCGTGAGTTCTCCACCGTCTTCGGGCTTAAATGGAGAGCGAGGAGAGCTGTCGGCTCTCACAGAACTCTGGCCTCTGCACTGTTTGCCATGCAGCTGAACGCAAGACCACACGTCTCCTCCCGGCCTGCTGAGAAACAGGCCGCCGTGCAGGCCCTTTGTAACACTTCTTGGCTTGTAGACTCCAAGGCGACACGCTGTCCTCTTCCTTGGAAACCTACGTTGCCCCAGCTTGCCAACGCTCACGAAGGCAGTCCGAGCCCGTCTCATGTGCTGGGCCACTTGCATTCAGTTGAGGAAAAGCCACCTGCATTGAGGTGAACATTCTGCTCAGCGTTCTTTCCGGGAGATCACACTTGCCGCCTCTCTAGGTTAAGCAGGAAGTCGTAGTGAGGACCAACCTGAGCAAAGAGCACAATTCCTCACGTTACACTGGTAGTCGTCGTAAGAGGAATTGCCAACTACGCCTGGCTGAGGCCTTCCCTGTGTTAAGGAACCAGCCACACTTAGAGGCCTTGAAAGGACAATTTATTCAGCGAAGTTCCCATTGTTTGGCGATGGTCAACCTTTGCAGCGCCAATACTGCAGGGACTTAGGTTTGCTGCTAACAGGGCTAGGTGACCCTGCATACAGAAGCAGGCGTTTCCCTTTGGAAGCTTGTATCCTGGTTTCTCAGGGGCTGCTTGCAAGACCCTGCTATTGCCCAGCATCTGTCCTCTGCCCCTACGCCCGGGTAGGAAGGAGTATTTTAGCCTGAGAAGCAGGGCTCTTGCAACTCTGGAGGAGAGCTAATCCTGCAGCCCACGTTCGTCCTGGGAAACCGCAAGGCGACCCTTGGCCTCAGTGTAGTGGCGAAATGGCCGCCGGACAGGTCTTGCCTGCCGCGGTTTCCGTGAGTTCTCCACCGTCTTCGGGCTTAAATGGAGAGCTGTCGGCTCTCACAGGACTCTGGCCTCCGCACTGTTTGCCATGCAACTGCACTCGAGACCACACGTCTCCTCCCGGCCTGCTGAGAAACAGGCATCCGTGTAGGCCCTTGTTAACATTTCCTGGCGTGCAGAGTCCAAGGCGACACGCTGTCCTCTTCCTTGGAAACCTACGTTGCCACAGCTTGCCAAACGCTACCGAAGGCAGTCCTAACCAGTCTCGTGTGCTGCGCAACTTTGTTTCGGTTACGGAAAGCCACCTGCGTTGAGGTGAACACTCTGCTCAGCGTTCTTTCCGGGAGCTCACAATCGCCCCCTCTCTAGGTTAAGCAGGATGTCGAGGTGAGGTCCAAACTGAGCAAAGAGCACAATTGCTCACTTTGCAGCGGTAGTCGTCGTAAGAGGCATTGCCTACTAGGCCTTGCTAAGGTCTTCGTTCTGTTAGGGAAGTCGCCACACTTAGACGCCTGTAAAGGAAACTTTATTCAGCGAAGTTCACAGTGTCTGGCGACGGTGTCCCTTCGCAGGGCCAATACAGCAGGGACTTAGGTTTGCTGCTAACTAGGCTAGGTGACCCTGCATACAGAAACAGGCTTTTCCCTTTGGAAGCTTGGATCCCGGTTTCTCAGGGGCTGCTTGCAAGACCCTGCTATTGCCCAGCATCTGTCCTCTGCCCCTACGCTTGGGTAGGAAGCGAGTATTTTAGCCTGAGAAGCAGGGCTCTTGCAATTCTGGAGGAGAGCTAATCCTGCAGCCCACGTTCGTCCTGGGAAACCGCAAGGTGACCCTTGGCCTCAGTGTAGTGGCGAAATGGCCGCCGGACAGGTCTTGCCTGCCGCGGTTTCCGTGAGTTCTCCACCGTCTTCGGGCTTAAATGGAGAGCGAGGAGAGCTGTCGGCTCTCACAGAACTCTGGCCTCTGCACTGTTTGCCACGCAACTTCACCCGAGACCACACGTCTCCTCCCGGCCTGCTGAGAAACAGGCATCCGTGTAGGCCCTTGTTAACATTTCCTGGCGTGCAGAGTCCAAGGCGACACGCTGTCCTCTTCCTTGGAAACCTACGTTGCCACAGCTTGCCAAACGCTACCGAAGGCAGTCCTAACCAGTCTCGTGTGCTGCGCAACTTTGATTCGGTTACGGAAAGCCACCTGCGTTGAGGTGAACACTCTGCTCAGCGTTCTTTCCGGGAGCTCACAATCGCCCCCTCTCTAGCTTAAGCAGGATGTCGAGGTGAGGTCCAAACTGAGCAAAGAGCACAATTGCTCGCTTTGCAGTGGTAGTCGTCGTAAGAGGCATTGCCTACTAGGCCTTGCTAAGGTCTTCGTTCTGTTAGGGAAGTCGCCACACTTAGACGCCTGTAAAGGAAACTTTATTCAGCGAAGTTCCCAGTGTCTGGCGACGGTGTCCCTTCGCAGGGCCAATACAGCAGGGACTTAGGTTTGCTGCTAACTAGGCTAGGTGACCCTGCATACAGAAGCAGGCTTTTCCCTTTGGAAGCTGGGATCCTGGTTTCTCAGGGGCTGCCTGCAAGACCCTGCTATTGCCCAGCATCTGTCCTCTGCCCCTACGCCTGGGTAGGAAGGGAGTATTTTAGCCTGAGAAGCAGGGCTCTTGCAATTCTGGAGGAGAGCTAATCCTGCAGCCCACGTTCGTCCTGGGAAACCGCAAGGCGACGCTTGGCCTCTGTGTAGTGGCGAAATGGCCGCCGGACAGGTCTTGCCTGCCGCGGTTTCCGTGAGTTCTCCACCGTCTTCGGGCTTAAATGGAGAGCGAGGAGAGCTGTCGGCTCTCACAGAACTCTGGCCTCTGCACTGTTTGCCATGCAGCTGAACGCAAGACCACACGTCTCCTCCCGGCCTGCTGAGAAACAGGCCGCCGTGCAGGCCCTTTGTAACACTTCTTGGCTTGTAGACTCCAAGGCGACACGCTGTCCTCTTCCTTGGAAACCTACGTTGCCCCAGCTTGCCAACGCTCACGAAGGCAGTCCGAGCCCGTCTCATGTGCTGGGGCACTTGCATTCAGTTGAGGAAAAGCCACCTGCATTGAGGTGAACAGTCTGCTCAGCGTTCTTTCCGGGAGCTCACACTTGCCGCCTCTCTAGGTTAAGCAGGAAGTCGTAGTGAGGACCAACCTGAGCAAAGAGCACAATTCCTCACGTTACACTGGTAGTCGTCGTAAGAGGAATTGCCAACTACGCCTGGCTGAGGCCTTCCCTGTGTTAAGGAACCAGCCACACTTAGAGGCCTTGAAAGGACAATTTATTCAGCGAAGTTCCCATTGTTTGGCGATGGTCAACCTTTGCAGCGCCAATACTGCAGGGACTTAGGTTTGCTGCTAACAGGGCTAGGTGACCCTGCATACAGAAGCAGGCGTTTCCCTTTGGAAGCTTGGATCCCGGTTTCTCAGGGGCTGCTTGCAAGACCCTGCTATTGCCCAGCATCTGTCCTCTGCCCCTACGCCCGGGTAGGAAGGAGTATTTTAGCCTGAGAAGCAGGGCTCTTGCAACTCTGGAAGAGAGCTAATCCTGCAGCCCACGTTCGTCCTGGGAAACCGCAAGGCGACCCATGGCCTCAGTGTAGTGGCGAAATGGCCGCCGGACAGGTCTTGCCTGCCGCGGTTTTCGTGAGTTCTCCACCGTCTTCGGGCTTAAATGGAGAGCTGTCGGCTCTCACAGAACTCTGGCCTCCGCACTGTTTGCCATGCAACTGCACTCGAGACCACACGTCTCCTCCCGGCCTGCTGAGAAACAGGCATCCGTGTAGGCCCTTGTTAACATTTCCTGGCGTGCAGAGTCCAAGGCGACACGCTGTCCTCTTCCTTGGAAACCTACGTTGCCACAGCTTGCCAAACGCTACCGAAGGCAGTCCTAACCAGTCTCGTGTGCTGCGCAACTTTGATTCGGTTACGGAAAGCCACCTGCGTTGAGGTGAACACTCTGCTCAGCGTTCTTTCCGGGAGCTCACAATCGCCTCCTCTCTAGCTTAAGCAGGATGTCGAGGTGAGGTCCAAACTGAGCAAAGAGCACAATTGCTCACTTTGCAGTGGTAGTCGTCGTAAGAGGCATTGCCTACTAGGCCTTGCTAAGGTCTTCGTTCTGTTAGGGAAGTCGCCACACTTAGACGCCTGTAAAGGAAACTTTATTCAGCGAAGTTCCCAGTGTCTTGCGACGGTGTCCCTTCGCAGGGCCAATACAGCAGGGACTTAGGTTTGCTGCTAAATAGGCTAGGTGACCCTGCATACAGAAGCAGGCTTTTCCCTTTGGAAGCTGGGATCCCGGTTTCTCAGGGGCTGCTTGCAAGACCCTGCTATTGCCCAGCATCTGTCCTCTGCCCCTACGCCTGGGTAGGAAGCGAGTATTTTAGCCTGAGAAGCAGGGCTCTTGCAACTCTGGAGGAGAGCTAATCCTGCAGCCCACGTTCGTCCTGGGAAACCGCAAGGCGACCCTTGGCCTCAGTGTAGTGGCGAAATGGCCGGCGGACAGGTCTTGCCTGCCGCGGTTTCCGTCAGTTCTCCACCGTCTTCGGGCTTAAATGGAGAGCGAGGAGAGCTGTCGGCTCTCACAGAACTCTGGCCTCTGCACTGTTTGCCATGCAGCTGAACGCAAGACCACACGTCTCCTCCCGGCCTGCTGAGAAACAGGCCGCCGTGCAGGCCCTTTGTAACACTTCTTGGCTTGTAGACTCCAAGGCGACACGCTGTCCTCTTCCTTGGAAACCTACGTTGCCCCAGCTTGCCAACGCTCACGAAGGCAGTCCGAGCCCGTCTCATGTGCTGGGCCACTTGCATTCAGTTGAGGAAAAGCCACCTGCATTGAGGTGAACAGTCTGCTCAGCGTTCTTTCCGGGAGATCACACTTGCCGCCTCTCTAGGTTAAGCAGGAAGTCGTAGTGAGGACCAACCTGAGCAAAGAGCACAATTCCTCACGTTACACTGGTAGTCGTCGTAAGAGGAATTGCCAACTACGCCTGGCTGAGGCCTTCCCTGTGTTAAGGAACCAGCCACACTTAGAGGCCTTGAAAGGACAATTTATTCAGCGAAGTTCCCATTGTTTGGCGATGGTCAACCTTTGCAGCGCCAATACTGCAGGGACTTAGGTTTGCTGCTAACAGGGCTAGGTGACCCTGCATACAGAAGCAGGCGTTTCCCTTTGGAAGCTTGGATCCCGGTTTCTCAGGGGCTGCTTGCAAGACCCTGCTATTGCCCAGCATCTGTCCTCTGCCCCTACGCCCGGGTAGGAAGGAGTATTTTAGCCTGAGAAGCAGGGCTCTTGCAACTCTGGAGGAGAGCTAATCCTGCAGCCCACGTTCGTCCTGGGAAACCGCAAGGCGACCCTTGGCCTCAGTGTAGTGGCGAAATGGCCGCCGGACAGGTCTTGCCTGCCGCGGTTTCCGTGAGTTCTCCACCGTCTTCGGGCTTAAATGGAGAGCTGTCGGCTCTCACAGAACTCTGGCCTCCGCACTGTTTGCCATGCAACTGCACTCGAGACCACACGTCTCCTCCCGGCCTGCTGAGAAACAGGCATCCGTGTAGGCCCTTGTTAACATTTCCTGGCGTGCAGAGTCCAAGGCGACACGCTGTCCTCTTCCTTGGAAACCTACGTTGCCACAGCTTGCCAAACGCTACCGAAGGCAGTCCTAACCAGTCTCGTGTGCTGCGCAACTTTGTTTCGGTTACGGAAAGCCACCTGCGTTGAGGTGAACACTCTGCTCAGCGTTCTTTCCGGGAGCTCACAATCGCCCCCTCTCTAGGTTAAGCAGGATGTCGAGGTGAGGTCCAAACTGAGCAAAGAGCACAATTGCTCACTTTGCAGCGGTAGTCGTCGTAAGAGGCATTGCCTACTAGGCCTTGCTAAGGTCTTCGTTCTGTTAGGGAAGTCGCCACACTTAGACGCCTGTAAAGGAAACTTTATTCAGCGAAGTTCCCAGTGTCTTGCGACGGTGTCCCTTCGCAGGGCCAATACAGCAGGGACTTAGGTTTGCTGCTAACTAGGCTAGGTGACCCTGCATACAGAAACAGGCTTTTCCCTTTGGAAGCTTGGATCCCGGTTTCTCAGGGGCTGCTTGCAAGACCCTGCTATTGCCCAGCATCTGTCCTCTGCCCCTACGCCTGGGTAGGAAGCGAGTATTTTAGCCTGAGAAGCAGGGCTCTTGCAATTCTGGAGGAGAGCTAATCCTGCAGCCCACGTTCGTCCTGGGAAACCGCAAGGTGACCCTTGGCCTCAGTGTAGTGGCGAAATGGCCGCCGGACAGGTCTTGCCTGCCGCGGTTTCCGTGAGTTCTCCACCGTCTTCGGGCTTAAATGGAGAGCGAGGAGAGCTGTCGGCTCTCACAGAACTCTGGCCTCCGCACTGTTTGCCACGCAACTTCACTCGAGACCACACGTCTCCTCCCGGCCTGCTGAGAAACAGGCATCCGTGTAGGCCCTTGTTAACATTTCCTGGCGTGCAGAGTCCAAGGCGACACGCTGTCCTCTTCCTTGGAAACCTACGTTGCCACAGCTTGCCAAACGCTACCGAAGGCAGTCCTAACCAGTCTCGTGTGCTGCGCAACTTTGATTCGGTTACGAAAAGCCACCTGCGTTGAGGTGAACACTCTGCTCAGCGTTCTTTCCAGGAGCTCACAATCGCCCCCTCTCTAGGTTAAGCAGGATGTCGAGGTGAGGTCCAAACTGAGCAAAGAGCACAATTGCTCGCTTTGCAGTGGTAGTCGTCGTAAGAGGCATTGCCTACTAGGCCTTGCTAAGGTCTTCGTTCTGTTAGGGAAGTCGCCACACTTAGACGCCTGTAAAGGAAACTTTATTCAGCGAAGTTCCCAGTGTCTGGCGACGGTGTCCCTTCGCAGGGCCAATACAGCAGGGACTTAGGTTTGCTGCTAACTAGGCTAGGTGACCCTGCATACAGAAGCAGGCTTTTCCCTTTGGAAGCTGGGATCCCGGTTTCTCAGGGGCTGCTTGCAAGACCCTGCTATTGCCCAGCATCTGTCCTCTGCCCCTACGCCTGGGTAGGAAGGGAGTATTTTAGCCTGAGAAGCAGGGCTCTTGCAATTCTGGAGGAGAGCTAATCCTGCAGCCCACGTTCGTCCTGGGAAACCGCAAGGCGACGCTTGGCCTCTGTGTAGTGGCGAAATGGCCGCCGGACAGGTCTTGCCTGCCGCGGTTTCCGTGAGTTCTCCACCGTCTTCGGGCTTAAATGGAGAGCGAGGAGAGCTGTCGGCTCTCACAGAACTCTGGCCTCTGCACTGTTTGCCATGCAGCTGAACGCAAGACCACACGTCTCCTCCCGGCCTGCTGAGAAACAGGCCGCCGTGCAGGCCCTTTGTAACACTTCTTGGCTTGTAGACTCCAAGGCGACACGCTGTCCTCTTCCTTGGAAACCTACGTTGCCCCAGCTTGCCAACGCTCACGAAGGCAGTCCGAGCCCGTCTCATGTGCTGGGGCACTTGCATTCAGTTGAGGAAAAGCCACCTGCATTGAGGTGAACAGTCTGCTCAGCGTTCTTTCCGGGAGCTCACACTTGCCGCCTCTCTAGGTTAAGCAGGAAGTCGTAGTGAGGACCAACCTGAGCAAAGAGCACAATTCCTCACGTTACACTGGTAGTCGTCGTAAGAGGAATTGCCAACTACGCCTGGCTGAGGCCTTCCCTGTGTTAAGGAACCAGCCACACTTAGAGGCCTTGAAAGGACAATTTATTCAGCGAAGTTCCCATTGTTTGGCGATGGTCAACCTTTGCAGCGCCAATACTGCAGGGACTTAGGTTTGCTGCTAACAGGGCTAGGTGACCCTGCATACAGAAGCAGGCGTTTCCCTTTGGAAGCTTGGATCCCGGTTTCTCAGGGGCTGCTTGCAAGACCCTGCTATTGCCCAGCATCTGTCCTCTGCCCCTACGCCCGGGTAGGAAGGAGTATTTTAGCCTGAGAAGCAGGGCTCTTGCAACTCTGGAGGAGAGCTAATCCTGCAGCCCACGTTCGTCCTGGGAAACCGCAAGGCGACCCTTGGCCTCAGTGTAGTGGCGAAATGGCCGCCGGACAGGTCTTGCCTGCCGCGGTTTCCGTGAGTTCTCCACCGTCTTCGGGCTTAAATGGAGAGCTGTCGGCTCTCACAGAACTCTGGCCTCCGCACTGTTTGCCATGCAACTGCACTCGAGACCACACGTCTCCTCCCGGCCTGCTGAGAAACAGGCATCCGTGTAGGCCCTTGTTAACATTTCCTGGCGTGCAGAGTCCAAGGCGACACGCTGTCCTCTTCCTTGGAAACCTACGTTGCCACAGCTTGCCAAACGCTACCGAAGGCAGTCCTAACCAGTCTCGTGTGCTGCGCAACTTTGTTTCGGTTACGGAAAGCCACCTGCGTTGAGGTGAACACTCTGCTCAGCGTTCTTTCCGGGAGCTCACAATCGCCCCCTCTCTAGCTTAAGCAGGATGTCGAGGTGAGGTCCAAACTGAGCAAAGAGCACAATTGCTCACTTTGCAGTGGTAGTCGTCATAAGAGGCATTGCCTACTAGGCCTTGCTAAGGTCTTCGTTCTGTTAGGGAAGTCGCCACACTTAGACGCCTGTAAAGGAAACTTTATTCAGCGAAGTTCCCAGTGTCTGGCGACGGTGTCCCTTCGCAGGGCCAATACAGCAGGGACTTAGGTTTGCTGCTAACTAGGCTAGGTGACCCTGCATACAGAAGCAGGCTTTTCCCTTTGGAAGCTGGGATCCTGGTTTCTCAGGGGCTGCCTGCAAGACCCTGCTATTGCCCAGCATCTGTCCTCTGCCCCTACGCCTGGGTAGGAAGCGAGTATTTTAGCCTGAGAAGCAGGGCTCTTGCAATTCTGGAGGAGAGCTAATCCTGCAGCCCACGTTCGTCCTGGGAAACCGCAAGGCGACGCTTGGCCTCTGTGTAGTGGCGAAATGGCCGCCGGACAGGTCTTGCCTGCTGCGGTTTCCGTGAGTTCTCCACCGTCTTCGGGCTTAAATGGAGAGCGAGGAGAGCTGTCGGCTCTCACAGAACTCTGGCCTCTGCACTGTTTGCCATGCAGCTGAACGCAAGACCACACGTCTCCTCCCGGCCTGCTGAGAAACAGGCCGCCGTGCAGGCCCTTTGTAACACTTCTTGGCTTGTAGACTCCAAGGCGACACGCTGTCCTCTTCCTTGGAAACCTACGTTGCCCCAGCTTGCCAACGCTCACGAAGGCAGTCCGAGCCCGTCTCATGTGCTGGGGCACTTGCATTCAGTTGAGGAAAAGCCACCTGCATTGAGGTGAACAGTCTGCTCAGCGTTCTTTCCGGGAGCTCACACTTGCCGCCTCTCTAGGTTAAGCAGGAAGTCGTAGTGAGGACCAACCTGAGCAAAGAGCACAATTCCTCACGTTACACTGGTAGTCGTCGTAAGAGGAATTGCCAACTACGCCTGGCTGAGGCCTTCCCTGTGTTAAGGAACCAGCCACACTTAGAGGCCTTGAAAGGACAATTTATTCAGCGAAGTTCCCATTGTTTGGCGATGGTCAACCTTTGCAGCGCCAATACTGCAGGGACTTAGGTTTGCTGCTAACAGGGCTAGGTGACCCTGCATACAGAAGCAGGCGTTTCCCTTTGGAAGCTTGGATCCCGGTTTCTCAGGGGCTGCTTGCAAGACCCTGCTATTGCCCAGCATCTGTCCTCTGCCCCTACGCCCGGGTAGGAAGGAGTATTTTAGCCTGAGAAGCAGGGCTCTTGCAACTCTGGAGGAGAGCTAATCCTGCAGCCCACGTTCGTCCTGGGAAACCGCAAGGCGACCCTTGGCCTCAGTGTAGTGGCGAAATGGCCGCCGGACAGGTCTTGCCTGCCGCGGTTTCCGTGAGTTCTCCACCGTCTTCGGGCTTAAATGGAGAGCTGTCGGCTCTCACAGAACTCTGGCCTCCGCACTGTTTGCCATGCAACTGCACTCGAGACCACACGTCTCCTCCCGGCCTGCTGAGAAACAGGCATCCGTGTAGGCCCTTGTTAACATTTCCTGGCGTGCAGAGTCCAAGGCGACACGCTGTCCTCTTCCTTGGAAACCTACGTTGCCACAGCTTGCCAAACGCTACCGAAGGCAGTCCTAACCAGTCTCGTGTGCTGCGCAACTTTGTTTCGGTTACGGAAAGCCACCTGCGTTGAGGTGAACACTCTGCTCAGCGTTCTTTCCGGGAGCTCACAATCGCCCCCTCTCTAGCTTAAGCAGGATGTCGAGGTGAGGTCCAAACTGAGCAAAGAGCACAATTGCTCACTTTGCAGTGGTAGTCGTCATAAGAGGCATTGCCTACTAGGCCTTGCTAAGGTCTTCGTTCTGTTAGGGAAGTCGCCACACTTAGACGCCTGTAAAGGAAACTTTATTCAGCGAAGTTCCCAGTGTCTGGCGACGGTGTCCCTTCGCAGGGCCAATACAGCAGGGACTTAGGTTTGCTGCTAACTAGGCTAGGTGACCCTGCATACAGAAGCAGGCTTTTCCCTTTGGAAGCTGGGATCCTGGTTTCTCAGGGGCTGCCTGCAAGACCCTGCTATTGCCCAGCATCTGTCCTCTGCCCCTACGCCTGTGTAGGAAGCGAGTATTTTAGCCTGAGAAGCAGGGCTCTTGCAATTCTGGAGGAGAGCTAATCCTGCAGCCCACGTTCGTCCTGGGAAACCGCAAGGCGACGCTTGGCCTCTGTGTAGTGGCGAAATGGCCGCCGGACAGGTCTTGCCTGCCGCGGTTTCCGTGAGTTCTCCACCGTCTTCGGGCTTAAATGGAGAGCGAGGAGAGCTGTCGGCTCTCACAGAACTCTGGCCTCTGCACTGTTTGCCATGCAGCTGAACGCAAGACCACACGTCTCCTCCCGGCCTGCTGAGAAACAGGCCGCCGTGCAGGCCCTTTGTAACACTTCTTGGCTTGTAGACTCCAAGGCGACACGCTGTCCTCTTCCTTGGAAACCTACGTTGCCCCAGCTTGCCAACGCTACCGAAGGCAGTCCTAACCAGTCTCGTGTGCTTCGCAACTTTGATTCGGTTACGAAAAGCCACCTGCGTTGAGGTGAACACTCTGCTCAGCGTTCTTTCCGGGAGCTCACAATCGCCCCCTCTCTAGGTTAAGCAGGATGTCGAGGTGAGGTCCAAACTGAGCAAAGAGCACAATTCCTCACGTTACACTGGTAGTCGTCGTAAGAGGAATTGCCAACTACGCCTGGCTGAGGCCTTCCCTGTGTTAAGGAACCAGCCACACTTAGAGGCCTTGAAAGGACAATTTATTCAGCGAAGTTCCCATTGTTTGGCGATGGTCAACCTTTGCAGCGCCAATACTGCAGGGACTTAGGTTTGCTGCTAACAGGGCTAGGTGACCCTGCATACAGAAGCAGGCGTTTCCCTTTGGAAGCTTGGATCCCGGTTTCTCAGGGGCTGCTTGCAAGACCCTGCTATTGCCCAGCATCTGTCCTCTGCCCCTACGCCCGGGTAGGAAGGAGTATTTTAGCCTGAGAAGCAGGGCTCTTGCAACTCTGGAGGAGAGCTAATCCTGCAGCCCACGTTCGTCCTGGGAAACCGCAAGGCGACCCTTGGCCTCAGTGTAGTGGCGAAATGGCCGCCGGACAGGTCTTGCCTGCCGCGGTTTCCGTGAGTTCTCCACCGTCTTCGGGCTTAAATGGAGAGCTGTCGGCTCTCACAGAACTCTGGCCTCCGCACTGTTTGCCATGCAACTGCACTCGAGACCACACGTCTCCTCCCGGCCTGCTGAGAAACAGGCATCCGTGTAGGCCCTTGTTAACATTTCCTGGCGTGCAGAGTCCAAGGCGACACGCTGTCCTCTTCCTTGGAAACCTACGTTGCCACAGCTTGCCAAACGCTACCGAAGGCAGTCCTAACCAGTCTCGAGTGCTGCGCAACTTTGTTTCGGTTACGGAAAGCCACCTGCGTTGAGGTGAACACTCTGCTCAGCGTTCTTTCCGGGAGCTCACAATCGCCCCCTCTCTAGCTTAAGCAGGATGTCGAGGTGAGGTCCAAACTGAGCAAAGAGCACAATTGCTCACTTTGCAGTGGTAGTCGTCGTAAGAGGCATTGCCTACTAGGCCTTGCTAAGGTCTTCGTTCTGTTAGGGAAGTCGCCACACTTAGACGCCTGTAAAGGAAACTTTATTCAGCGAAGTTCCCAGTGTCTGGCGACGGTGTCCCTTCGCAGGGCCAATACAGCAGGGACTTAGGTTTGCTGCTAACTAGGCTAGGTGACCCTGCATACAGAAGCAGGCTTTTCCCTTTGGAAGCTGGGATCCCGGTTTCTCAGGGGCTGCTTGCAAGACCCTGCTATTGCCCAGCATCTGTCCTCTGCCCCTACGCCTGTGTAGGAAGCGAGTATTTTAGCCTGAGAAGCAGGGCTCTTGCAATTCTGGAGGAGAGCTAATCCTGCAGCCCACGTTCGTCCTGGGAAACCGCAAGGCGAGGCTTGGCCTCAGTGTAGTGGCGAAATGGCCGCCGGACAGGTCTTGCCTGCCGCGGTTTCCGTGAGTTCTCCACCGTCTTCGGGCTTAAATGGAGAGCGAGGAGAGCTGTCGGCTCTCACAGAACTCTGGCCTCCGCACTGTTTGCCATGCAGCTGAACGCAAGACCACACGTCTCCTCCCGGCCTGCTGAGAAACAGGCCGCCGTGCAGGCCCTTTGTAACACTTCTTGGCTTGTAGACTCCAATGCGACACGCTGTCCTCTTCCTTGGAAACCTACGTTGCCCCAGCTTGCCAACGCTCACGAAGGCAGTCCGAGCCCGTCTCATGTGCTGGGGCACTTGCATTCAGTTGAGGAAAAGCCACCTGCATTGAGGTGAACAGTCTGCTCAGCGTTCTTTCCGGGAGCTCACACTTGCCGCCTCTCTAGGTTAAGCAGGAAGTCGTAGTGAGGACCAACCTGAGCAAAGAGCACAATTCCTCACGTTACACTGGTAGTCGTCGTAAGAGGAATTGCCAACTACGCCTGGCTGAGGCCTTCCCTGTGTTAAGGAACCAGCCACACTTAGAGGCCTTGAAAGGACAATTTATTCAGCGAAGTTCCCATTGTTTGGCGATGGTCAACCTTTGCAGCGCCAATACTGCAGGGACTTAGGTTTGCTGCTAACAGGGCTAGGTGACCCTGCATACAGAAGCAGGCGTTTCCCTTTGGAAGCTTGGATCCCGGTTTCTCAGGGGCTGCTTGCAAGACCCTGCTATTGCCCAGCATCTGTCCTCTGCCCCTACGCCCGGGTAGGAAGGAGTATTTTAGCCTGAGAAGCAGGGCTCTTGCAACTCTGGAGGAGAGCTAATCCTGCAGCCCACGTTCGTCCTGGGAAACCGCAAGGCGACCCTTGGCCTCAGTGTAGTGGCGAAATGGCCGCCGGACAGGTCTTGCCTGCCGCGGTTTCCGTGAGTTCTCCACCGTCTTCAGGCTTAAATGGAGAGCTGTCAGCTCTCACAGAACTCTGGCCTCCGCACTGTTTGCCATGCAACTGCACTCGAGACCACACGTCTCCTCCCGGCCTGCTGAGAAACAGGCATCCGTGTAGGCCCTTGTTAACATTTCCTGGCGTGCAGAGTCCAAGGCGACACGCTGTCCTCTTCCTTGGAAACCTACGTTGCCACAGCTTGCCAAACGCTACCGAAGGCAGTCCTAACCAGTCTCGTGTGCTGCGCAACTTTGTTTCGGTTACGGAAAGCCACCTGCGTTGAGGTGAACACTCTGCTCAGCGTTCTTTCCGGGAGCTCACAATCGCCCCCTCTCTAGCTTAAGCAGGATGTCGAGGTGAGGTCCAAACTGAGCAAAGAGCACAATTGCTCACTTTGCAGTGGTAGTCGTCGTAAGAGGCATTGCCTACTAGGCCTTGCTAAGGTCTTCGTTCTGTTAGGGAAGTCGCCACACTTAGACGCCTGTAAAGGAAACTTTATTCAGCGAAGTTCCCAGTGTCTGGCGACGGTGTCCCTTCGCAGGGCCAATACAGCAGGGACTTAGGTTTGCTGCTAACTAGGCTAGGTGACCCTGCATACAGAAGCAGGCTTTTCCCTTTGGAAGCTGGGATCCCGGTTTCTCAGGGGCTGCTTGCAAGACCCTGCTATTGCCCAGCATCTGTCCTCTGCCCCTACGCCTGTGTAGGAAGCGAGTATTTTAGCCTGAGAAGCAGGGCTCTTGCAATTCTGGAGGAGAGCTAATCCTGCAGCCCACGTTCGTCCTGGGAAACCGCAAGGCGACCCTTGGCCTCAGTGTAGTGGCGAAATGGCCGCCGGACAGGTCTTGCCTGCCGCGGTTTCCGTGAGTTCTCCACCGTCTTCGGGCTTAAATGGAGAGCGAGGAGAGCTGTCGGCTCTCACAGAACTCTGGCCTCCGCACTGTTTGCCATGCAGCTGAACGCAAGACCACACGTCTCCTCCCGGCATGCTGAGAAACAGGCCGCCGTGCAGGCCCTTTGTAACACTTCTTGGCTTGTAGACTCCAAGGCGACACGCTGTCCTCTTCCTTGGAAACCTACGTTGCCCCAGCTTGCCAACGCTCACGAAGGCAGTCCGAGCCCGTCTCATGTGCTGGGGCACTTGCATTCAGTTGAGGAAAAGCCACCTGCATTGAGGTGAACAGTCTGCTCAGCGTTCTTTCCGGGAGCTCACACTTGCCGCCTCTCTAGGTTAAGCAGGAAGTCGTAGTGAGGACCAACCTGAGCAAAGAGCACAATTCCTCACGTTACACTGGTAGTCGTCGTAAGAGGAATTGCCAACTACGCCTGGCTGAGGCCTTCCCTGTGTTAAGGAACCAGCCACACTTAGAGGCCTTGAAAGGACAATTTATTCAGCGAAGTTCCCATTGTTTGGCGATGGTCAACCTTTGCAGCGCCAATACTGCAGGGACTTAGGTTTGCTGCTAACAGGGCTAGGTGACCCTGCATACAGAAGCAGGCGTTTCCCTTTGGAAGCTTGGATCCCGGTTTCTCAGGGGCTGCTTGCAAGACCCTGCTATTGCCCAGCATCTGTCCTCTGCCCCTACGCCCGGGTAGGAAGGAGTATTTTAGCCTGAGAAGCAGGGCTCTTGCAACTCTGGAGGAGAGCTAATCCTGCAGCCCACGTTCGTCCTGGGAAACCGCAAGGCGACCCTTGGCCTCAGTGTAGTGGCGAAATGGCCGCCGGACAGGTCTTGCCTGCCGCGGTTTCCGTGAGTTCTCCACCGTCTTCGGGCTTAAATGGAGAGCTGTCGGCTCTCACAGAACTCTGGCCTCCGCACTGTTTGCCATGCAACTGCACTCGAGACCACACGTCTCCTCCCGGCCTGCTGAGAAACAGGCATCCGTGTAGGCCCTTGTTAACATTTCCTGGCGTGCAGAGTCCAAGGCGACACGCTGTCCTCTTCCTTGGAAACCTACGTTGCCACAGCTTGCCAAACGCTACCGAAGGCAGTCCTAACCAGTCTCGTGTGCTGCGCAACTTTGTTTCGGTTACGGAAAGCCACCTGCGTTGAGGTGAACACTCTGCTCAGCGTTCTTTCCGGGAGCTCACAATCGCCCCCTCTCTAGCTTAAGCAGCATGTCGAGGTGAGGTCCAAACTGAGCAAAGAGCACAATTGCTCACTTTGCAGTGGTAGTCGTCATAAGAGGCATTGCCTACTAGGCCTTGCTAAGGTCTTCGTTCTGTTAGGGAAGTCGCCACACTTAGACGCCTGTAAAGGAAACTTTATTCAGCGAAGTTCCCAGTGTCTGGCGACGGTGTCCCTTCGCAGGGCCAATACAGCAGGGACTTAGGTTTGCTGCTAACTAGGCTAGGTGACCCTGCATACAGAAGCAGGCTTTTCCCTTTGGAAGCTGGGATCCTGGTTTCTCAGGGGCTGCCTGCAAGACCCTGCTATTGCCCAGCATCTGTCCTCTGCCCCTACGCCTGGGTAGGAAGCGAGTATTTTAGCCTGAGAAGCAGGGCTCTTGCAATTCTGGAGGAGAGCTAATCCTGCAGCCCACGTTCGTCCTGGGAAACCGCAAGGCGACGCTTGGCCTCTGTGTAGTGGCGAAATGGCCGCCGGACAGGTCTTGCCTGCCGCGGTTTCCGTGAGTTCTCCACCGTCTTCGGGCTTAAATGGAGAGCGAGGAGAGCTGTCGGCTCTCACAGAACTCTGGCCTCTGCACTGTTTGCCATGCAGCTGAACGCAAGACCACACGTCTCCTCCCGGCCTGCTGAGAAACAGGCCGCCGTGCAGGCCCTTTGTAACACTTCTTGGCTTGTAGACTCCAAGGCGACACGCTGTCCTCTTCCTTGGAAACCTACGTTGCCCCAGCTTGCCAACGCTACCGAAGGCAGTCCTAACCAGTCTCGTGTGCTTCGCAACTTTGATTCGGTTACGAAAAGCCACCTGCGTTGAGGTGAACAGTCTGCTCAGCGTTCTTTCCGGGAGCTCACAATCGCCCCCTCTCTAGGTTAAGCAGGATGTCGAGGTGAGGTCCAAACTGAGCAAAGAGCACAATTCCTCACGTTACACTGGTAGTCGTCGTAAGAGGAATTGCCAACTATGCCTGGCTGAGGCCTTCCCTGTGTTAAGGAACCAGCCACACTTAGAGGCCTTGAAAGGACAATTTATTCAGCGAAGTTCCCATTGTTTGGCGATGGTCAACCTTTGCAGCGCCAATACTGCAGGGACTTAGGTTTGCTGCTAACAGGGCTAGGTGACCCTGCATACAGAAGCAGGCGTTTCCCTTTGGAAGCTTGGATCCCGGTTTCTCAGGGGCTGCTTGCAAGACCCTGCTATTGCCCAGCATCTGTCCTCTGCCCCTACGCCCGGGTAGGAAGGAGTATTTTAGCCTGAGAAGCAGGGCTCTTGCAACTCTGGAGGAGAGCTAATCCTGCAGCCCACGTTCGTCCTGGGAAACCGCAAGGCGACCCTTGGCCTCAGTGTAGTGGCGAAATGGCCGCCGGACAGGTCTTGCCTGCCGCGGTTTCCGTGAGTTCTCCACCGTCTTCAGGCTTAAATGGAGAGCTGTCAGCTCTCACAGAACTCTGGCCTCCGCACTGTTTGCCATGCAACTGCACTCGAGACCACACGTCTCCTCCCGGCCTGCTGAGAAACAGGCATCCGTGTAGGCCCTTGTTAACATTTCCTGGCGTGCAGAGTCCAAGGCGACACGCTGTCCTCTTCCTTGGAAACCTACGTTGCCACAGCTTGCCAAACGCTACCGAAGGCAGTCCTAACCAGTCTCGTGTGCTGCGCAACTTTGTTTCGGTTACGGAAAGCCACCTGCGTTGAGGTGAACACTCTGCTCAGCGTTCTTTCCGGGAGCTCACAATCGCCCCCTCTCTAGCTTAAGCAGGATGTCGAGGTGAGGTCCAAACTGAGCAAAGAGCACAATTGCTCACTTTGCAGTGGTAGTCGTCGTAAGAGGCATTGCCTACTAGGCCTTGCTAAGGTCTTCGTTCTGTTAGGGAAGTCGCCACACTTAGACGCCTGTAAAGGAAACTTTATTCAGCGAAGTTCCCAGTGTCTGGCGACGGTGTCCCTTCGCAGGGCCAATACAGCAGGGACTTAGGTTTGCTGCTAACTAGGCTAGGTGACCCTGCATACAGAAGCAGGCTTTTCCCTTTGGAAGCTGGGATCCCGGTTTCTCAGGGGCTGCTTGCAAGACCCTGCTATTGCCCAGCATCTGTCCTCTGCCCCTACGCCTGTGTAGGAAGCGAGTATTTTAGCCTGAGAAGCAGGGCTCTTGCAATTCTGGAGGAGAGCTAATCCTGCAGCCCACGTTCGTCCTGGGAAACCGCAAGGCGACCCTTGGCCTCAGTGTAGTGGCGAAATGGCCGCCGGACAGGTCTTGCCTGCCGCGGTTTCCGTGAGTTCTCCACCGTCTTCGGGCTTAAATGGAGAGCGAGGAGAGCTGTCGGCTCTCACAGAACTCTGGCCTCCGCACTGTTTGCCATGCAGCTGAACGCAAGACCACACGTCTCCTCCCGGCATGCTGAGAAACAGGCCGCCGTGCAGGCCCTTTGTAACACTTCTTGGCTTGTAGACTCCAAGGCGACACGCTTTCCTCTTCCTTGGAAACCTACGTTGCCCCAGCTTGCCAACGCTCACGAAGGCAGTCCGAGCCCGTCTCATGTGCTGGGGCACTTGCATTCAGTTGAGGAAAAGCCACCTGCATTGAGGTGAACAGTCTGCTCAGCGTTCTTTCCGGGAGCTCACACTTGCCGCCTCTCTAGGTTAAGCAGGAAGTCGTAGTGAGGACCAACCTGAGCAAAGAGCACAATTCCTCACGTTACACTGGTAGTCGTCGTAAGAGGAATTGCCAACTACGCCTGGCTGAGGCCTTCCCTGTGTTAAGGAACCAGCCACACTTAGAGGCCTTGAAAGGACAATTTATTCAGCGAAGTTCCCATTGTTTGGCGATGGTCAACCTTTGCAGCGCCAATACTGCAGGGACTTAGGTTTGCTGCTAACAGGGCTAGGTGACCCTGCATACAGAAGCAGGCGTTTCCCTTTGGAAGCTTGGATCCCGGTTTCTCAGGGGCTGCTTGCAAGACCCTGCTATTGCCCAGCATCTGTCCTCTGCCCCTACGCCCGGGTAGGAAGGAGTATTTTAGCCTGAGAAGCAGGGCTCTTGCAACTCTGGAGGAGAGCTAATCCTGCAGCCCACGTTCGTCCTGGGAAACCGCAAGGCGACCCTTGGCCTCAGTGTAGTGGCGAAATGGCCGCCGGACAGGTCTTGCCTGCCGCGGTTTCCGTGAGTTCTCCACCGTCTTCGGGCTTAAATGGAGAGCTGTCGGCTCTCACAGAACTCTGGCCTCCGCACTGTTTGCCATGCAACTGCACTCGAGACCACACGTCTCCTCCCGGCCTGCTGAGAAACAGGCATCCGTGTAGGCCCTTGTTAACATTTCCTGGCGTGCAGAGTCCAAGGCGACACGCTGTCCTCTTCCTTGGAAACCTACGTTGCCACAGCTTGCCAAACGCTACCGAAGGCAGTCCTAACCAGTCTCGTGTGCTGCGCAACTTTGTTTCGGTTACGGAAAGCCACCTGCGTTGAGGTGAACACTCTGCTCAGCGTTCTTTCCGGGAGCTCACAATCGCCCCCTCTCTAGCTTAAGCAGCATGTCGAGGTGAGGTCCAAACTGAGCAAAGAGCACAATTGCTCACTTTGCAGTGGTAGTCGTCATAAGAGGCATTGCCTACTAGGCCTTGCTAAGGTCTTCGTTCTGTTAGGGAAGTCGCCACACTTAGACGCCTGTAAAGGAAACTTTATTCAGCGAAGTTCCCAGTGTCTGGCGACGGTGTCCCTTCGCAGGGCCAATACAGCAGGGACTTAGGTTTGCTGCTAACTAGGCTAGGTGACCCTGCATACAGAAGCAGGCTTTTCCCTTTGGAAGCTGGGATCCTGGTTTCTCAGGGGCTGCCTGCAAGA
The DNA here is from genome assembly GCF_964374135.1 of Grampus griseus. NCBI lineage: Eukaryota > Metazoa > Chordata > Mammalia > Artiodactyla > Delphinidae > Grampus > Grampus griseus. The sequence continues at coordinate 145,676 of NW_028133254.1, read as the reverse complement.
CCCTGCTATTGCCCAGCATCTGTCCTCTGCCCCTACGCCTGTGTAGGAAGCGAGTATTTTAGCCTGAGAAGCAGGGCTCTTGCAATTCTGGAGGAGAGCTAATCCTGCAGCCCACGTTCGTCCTGGGAAACCGCAAGGCGACGCTTGGCCTCTGTGTAGTGGCGAAATGGCCGCCGGACAGGTCTTGCCTGCCGCGGTTTCCGTGAGTTCTCCACCGTCTTCGGGCTTAAATGGAGAGCGAGGAGAGCTGTCGGCTCTCACAGAACTCTGGCCTCTGCACTGTTTGCCATGCAGCTGAACGCAAGACCACACGTCTCCTCCCGGCCTGCTGAGAAACAGGCCGCCGTGCAGGCCCTTTGTAACACTTCTTGGCTTGTAGACTCCAAGGCGACACGCTGTCCTCTTCCTTGGAAACCTACGTTGCCCCAGCTTGCCAACGCTACCGAAGGCAGTCCTAACCAGTCTCGTGTGCTTCGCAACTTTGATTCGGTTACGAAAAGCCACCTGCGTTGAGGTGAACACTCTGCTCAGCGTTCTTTCCGGGAGCTCACAATCGCCCCCTCTCTAGGTTAAGCAGGATGTCGAGGTGAGGTCCAAACTGAGCAAAGAGCACAATTCCTCACGTTACACTGGTAGTCGTCGTAAGAGGAATTGCCAACTATGCCTGGCTGAGGCCTTCCCTGTGTTAAGGAACCAGCCACACTTAGAGGCCTTGAAAGGACAATTTATTCAGCGAAGTTCCCATTGTTTGGCGATGGTCAACCTTTGCAGCGCCAATACTGCAGGGACTTAGGTTTGCTGCTAACAGGGCTAGGTGACCCTGCATACAGAAGCAGGCGTTTCCCTTTGGAAGCTTGGATCCCGGTTTCTCAGGGGCTGCTTGCAAGACCCTGCTATTGCCCAGCATCTGTCCTCTGCCCCTACGCCCGGGTAGGAAGGAGTATTTTAGCCTGAGAAGCAGGGCTCTTGCAACTCTGGAGGAGAGCTAATCCTGCAGCCCACGTTCGTCCTGGGAAACCGCAAGGCGACCCTTGGCCTCAGTGTAGTGGCGAAATGGCCGCCGGACAGGTCTTGCCTGCCGCGGTTTCCGTGAGTTCTCCACCGTCTTCGGGCTTAAATGGAGAGCTGTCGGCTCTCACAGAACTCTGGCCTCCGCACTGTTTGCCATGCAACTGCACTCGAGACCACACGTCTCCTCCCGGCCTGCTGAGAAACAGGCATCCGTGTAGGCCCTTGTTAACATTTCCTGGCGTGCAGAGTCCAAGGCGACACGCTGTCCTCTTCCTTGGAAACCTACGTTGCCACAGCTTGCCAAACGCTACCGAAGGCAGTCCTAAACAGTCTCGTGTGCTGCGCAACTTTGTTTCGGTTACGGAAAGCCACCTGCGTTGAGGTGAACACTCTGCTCAGCGTTCTTTCCGGGAGCTCACAATCGCCCCCTCTCTAGCTTAAGCAGGATGTCGAGGTGAGGTCCAAACTGAGCAAAGAGCACAATTGCTCACTTTGCAGTGGTAGTCGTCGTAAGAGGCATTGCCTACTAGGCCTTGCTAAGGTCTTCGTTCTGTTAGGGAAGTCGCCACACTTAGACGCCTGTAAAGGAAACTTTATTCAGCGAAGTTCCCAGTGTCTGGCGACGGTGTCCCTTCGCAGGGCCAATACAGCAGGGACTTAGGTTTGCTGCTAACTAGGCTAGGTGACCCTGCATACAGAAGCAGGCTTTTCCCTTTGGAAGCTGGGATCCCGGTTTCTCAGGGGCTGCTTGCAAGACCCTGCTATTGCCCAGCATCTGTCCTCTGCCCCTACGCCTGTGTAGGAAGCGAGTATTTTAGCCTGAGAAGCAGGGCTCTTGCAATTCTGGAGGAGAGCTAATCCTGCAGCCCACGTTCGTCCTGGGAAACCGCAAGGCGAGGCTTGGCCTCAGTGTAGTGGCGAAATGGCCGCCGGACAGGTCTTGCCTGCCGCGGTTTCCGTGAGTTCTCCACCGTCTTCGGGCTTAAATGGAGAGCGAGGAGAGCTGTCGGCTCTCACAGAACTCTGGCCTCCGCACTGTTTGCCATGCAGCTGAACGCAAGACCACACGTCTCCTCCCGGCCTGCTGAGAAACAGGCCGCCGTGCAGGCCCTTTGTAACACTTCTTGGCTTGTAGACTCCAAGGCGACACGCTGTCCTCTTCCTTGGAAACCTACGTTGCCCCAGCTTGCCAACGCTCACGAAGGCAGTCCGAGCCCGTCTCATGTGCTGGGGCACTTGCATTCAGTTGAGGAAAAGCCACCTGCATTGAGGTGAACAGTCTGCTCAGCGTTCTTTCCGGGAGCTCACACTTGCCGCCTCTCTAGGTTAAGCAGGAAGTCGTAGTGAGGACCAACCTGAGCAAAGAGCACAATTCCTCACGTTACACTGGTAGTCGTCGTAAGAGGAATTGCCAACTACGCCTGGCTGAGGCCTTCCCTGTGTTAAGGAACCAGCCACACTTAGAGGCCTTGAAAGGACAATTTATTCAGCGAAGTTCCCATTGTTTGGCGATGGTCAACCTTTGCAGCGCCAATACTGCAGGGACTTAGGTTTGCTGCTAACAGGGCTAGGTGACCCTGCATACAGAAGCAGGCGTTTCCCTTTGGAAGCTTGGATCCCGGTTTCTCAGGGGCTGCTTGCAAGACCCTGCTATTGCCCAGCATCTGTCCTCTGCCCCTACGCCCGGGTAGGAAGAAGTATTTTAGCCTGAGAAGCAGGGCTCTTGCAACTCTGGAGGAGAGCTAATCCTGCAGCCCACGTTCGTCCTGGGAAACCGCAAGGCGACCCTTGGCCTCAGTGTAGTGGCGAAATGGCCGCCGGACAGGTCTTGCCTGCCGCGGTTTCCGTGAGTTCTCCACCGTCTTCGGGCTTAAATGGAGAGCTGTCGGCTCTCACAGAACTCTGGCCTCCGCACTGTTTGCCATGCAACTGCACTCGAGACCACACGTCTCCTCCCGGCCTGCTGAGAAACAGGCATCCGTGTAGGCCCTTGTTAACATTTCCTGGCGTGCAGAGTCCAAGGCGACACGCTGTCCTCTTCCTTGGAAACCTACGTTGCCACAGCTTGCCAAACGCTACCGAAGGCAGTCCTAACCAGTCTCGTGTGCTGCGCAACTTTGTTTCGGTTACGGAAAGCCACCTGCGTTGAGGTGAACACTCTGCTCAGCGTTCTTTCCGGGAGCTCACAATCGCCCCCTCTCTAGCTTAAGCAGCATGTCGAGGTGAGGTCCAAACTGAGCAAAGAGCACAATTGCTCACTTTGCAGTGGTAGTCGTCATAAGAGGCATTGCCTACTAGGCCTTGCTAAGGTCTTCGTTCTGTTAGGGAAGTCGCCACACTTAGACGCCTGTAAAGGAAACTTTATTCAGCGAAGTTCCCAGTGTCTGGCGACGGTGTCCCTTCGCAGGGCCAATACAGCAGGGACTTAGGTTTGCTGCTAACTAGGCTAGGTGACCCTGCATACAGAAGCAGGCTTTTCCCTTTGGAAGCTGGGATCCTGGTTTCTCAGGGGCTGCCTGCAAGACCCTGCTATTGCCCAGCATCTGTCCTCTGCCCCTACGCCTGTGTAGGAAGCGAGTATTTTAGCCTGAGAAGCAGGGCTCTTGCAATTCTGGAGGAGAGCTAATCCTGCAGCCCACGTTCGTCCTGGGAAACCGCAAGGCGACGCTTGGCCTCTGTGTAGTGGCGAAATGGCCGCCGGACAGGTCTTGCCTGCCGCGGTTTCCGTGAGTTCTCCACCGTCTTCGGGCTTAAATGGAGAGCGAGGAGAGCTGTCGGCTCTCACAGAACTCTGGCCTCTGCACTGTTTGCCATGCAGCTGAACGCAAGACCACACGTCTCCTCCCGGCCTGCTGAGAAACAGGCCGCCGTGCAGGCCCTTTGTAACACTTCTTGGCTTGTAGACTCCAAGGCGACACGCTGTCCTCTTCCTTGGAAACCTACGTTGCCCCAGCTTGCCAACGCTACCGAAGGCAGTCCTAACCAGTCTCGTGTGCTTCGCAACTTTGATTCGGTTACGAAAAGCCACCTGCGTTGAGGTGAACACTCTGCTCAGCGTTCTTTCCGGGAGCTCACAATCGCCCCCTCTCTAGGTTAAGCAGGATGTCGAGGTGAGGTCCAAACTGAGCAAAGAGCACAATTCCTCACGTTACACTGGTAGTCGTCGTAAGAGGAATTGCCAACTATGCCTGGCTGAGGCCTTCCTTGTGTTAAGGAACCAGCCACACTTAGAGGCCTTGAAAGGACAATTTATTCAGCGAAGTTCCCATTGTTTGGCGATGGTCAACCTTTGCAGCGCCAATACTGCAGGGACTTAGGTTTGCTGCTAACAGGGCTAGGTGACCCTGCATACAGAAGCAGGCGTTTCCCTTTGGAAGCTTGGATCCCGGTTTCTCAGGGGCTGCTTGCAAGACCCTGCTATTGCCCAGCATCTGTCCTCTGCCCCTACGCCCAGGTAGGAAGGAGTATTTTAGCCTGAGAAGCAGGGCTCTTGCAACTCTGGAGGAGAGCTAATCCTGCAGCCCACGTTCGTCCTGGGAAACCGCAAGGCGACCCTTGGCCTCAGTGTAGTGGCGAAATGGCCGCCGGACAGGTCTTGCCTGCCGCGGTTTCCGTGAGTTCTCCACCGTCTTCGGGCTTAAATGGAGAGCTGTCGGCTCTCACAGAACTCTGGCCTCCGCACTGTTTGCCATGCAACTGCACTCGAGACCACACGTCTCCTCCCGGCCTGCTGAGAAACAGGCATCCGTGTAGGCCCTTGTTAACATTTCCTGGCGTGCAGAGTCCAAGGCGACACGCTGTCCTCTTCCTTGGAAACCTACGTTGCCACAGCTTGCCAAACGCTACCGAAGGCAGTCCTAAACAGTCTCGTGTGCTGCGCAACTTTGTTTCGGTTACGGAAAGCCACCTGCGTTGAGGTGAACACTCTGCTCAGCGTTCTTTCCGGGAGCTCACAATCGCCCCCTCTCTAGCTTAAGCAGGATGTCGAGGTGAGGTCCAAACTGAGCAAAGAGCACAATTGCTCACTTTGCAGTGGTAGTCGTCGTAAGAGGCATTGCCTACTAGGCCTTGCTAAGGTCTTCGTTCTGTTAGGGAAGTCGCCACACTTAGACGCCTGTAAAGGAAACTTTATTCAGCGAAGTTCCCAGTGTCTGGCGACGGTGTCCCTTCGCAGGGCCAATACAGCAGGGACTTAGGTTTGCTGCTAACTAGGCTAGGTGACCCTGCATACAGAAGCAGGCTTTTCCCTTTGGAAGCTGGGATCCCGGTTTCTCAGGGGCTGCTTGCAAGACCCTGCTATTGCCCAGCATCTGTCCTCTGCCCCTACGCCTGTGTAGGAAGCGAGTATTTTAGCCTGAGAAGCAGGGCTCTTGCAATTCTGGAGGAGAGCTAATCCTGCAGCCCACGTTCGTCCTGGGAAACCGCAAGGCGAGGCTTGGCCTCAGTGTAGTGGCGAAATGGCCGCCGGACAGGTCTTGCCTGCCGCGGTTTCCGTGAGTTCTCCACCGTCTTCGGGCTTAAATGGAGAGCGAGGAGAGCTGTCGGCTCTCACAGAACTCTGGCCTCCGCACTGTTTGCCATGCAGCTGAACGCAAGACCACACGTCTCCTCCCGGCCTGCTGAGAAACAGGCCGCCGTGCAGGCCCTTTGTAACACTTCTTGGCTTGTAGACTCCAAGGCGACACGCTGTCCTCTTCCTTGGAAACCTACGTTGCCCCAGCTTGCCAACGCTCACGAAGGCAGTCCGAGCCCGTCTCATGTGCTGGGGCACTTGCATTCAGTTGAGGAAAAGCCACCTGCATTGAGGTGAACAGTCTGCTCAGCGTTCTTTCCGGGAGCTCACACTTGCCGCCTCTCTAGGTTAAGCAGGAAGTCGTAGTGAGGACCAACCTGAGCAAAGAGCACAATTCCTCACGTTACACTGGTAGTCGTCGTAAGAGGAATTGCCAACTACGCCTGGCTGAGGCCTTCCCTGTGTTAAGGAACCAGCCACACTTAGAGGCCTTGAAAGGACAATTTATTCAGCGAAGTTCCCATTGTTTGGCGATGGTCAACCTTTGCAGCGCCAATACTGCAGGGACTTAGGTTTGCTGCTAACAGGGCTAGGTGACCCTGCATACAGAAGCAGGCGTTTCCCTTTGGAAGCTTGGATCCCGGTTTCTCAGGGGCTGCTTGCAAGACCCTGCTATTGCCCAGCATCTGTCCTCTGCCCCTACGCCCGGGTAGGAAGGAGTATTTTAGCCTGAGAAGCAGGGCTCTTGCAACTCTGGAGGAGAGCTAATCCTGCAGCCCACGTTCGTCCTGGGAAACCGCAAGGCGACCCTTGGCCTCAGTGTAGTGGCGAAATGGCCGCCGGACAGGTCTTGCCTGCCGCGGTTTCCGTGAGTTCTCCACCGTCTTCGGGATTAAATGGAGAGCTGTCGGCTCTCACAGAACTCTGGCCTCCGCACTGTTTGCCATGCAACTGCACTCGAGACCACACGTCTCCTCCCGGCCTGCTGAGAAACAGGCATCCGTGTAGGCCCTTGTTAACATTTCCTGGCGTGCAGAGTCCAAGGCGACACGCTGTCCTCTTCCTTGGAAACCTACGTTGCCACAGCTTGCCAAACGCTACCGAAGGCAGTCCTAACCAGTCTCGTGTGCTGCGCAACTTTGTTTCGGTTACGGAAAGCCACCTGCGTTGAGGTGAACACTCTGCTCAGCGTTCTTTCCGGGAGCTCACAATCGCCCCCTCTCTAGCTTAAGCAGGATGTCGAGGTGAGGTCCAAACTGAGCAAAGAGCACAATTGCTCACTTTGCAGTGGTAGTCGTCGTAAGAGGCATTGCCTACTAGGCCTTGCTAAGGTCTTCGTTCTGTTAGGGAAGTCGCCACACTTAGACGCCTGTAAAGGAAACTTTATTCAGCGAAGTTCCCAGTGTCTGGCGACGGTGTCCCTTCGCAGGGCCAATACAGCAGGGACTTAGGTTTGCTGCTAACTAGGCTAGGTGACCCTGCATACAGAAGCAGGCTTTTCCCTTTGGAAGCTGGGATCCCGGTTTCTCAGGGGCTGCTTGCAAGACCCTGCTATTGCCCAGCATCTGTCCTCTGCCCCTACGCCTGTGTAGGAAGCGAGTATTTTAGCCTGAGAAGCAGGGCTCTTGCAATTCTGGAGGAGAGCTAATCCTGCAGCCCACGTTCGTCCTGGGAAACCACAAGGCGACCCTTGGCCTCAGTGTAGTGGCGAAATGGCCGCCGGACAGGTCTTGCCTGCCGCGGTTTCCGTGAGTTCTCCACCGTCTTCGGGCTTAAATGGAGAGCGAGGAGAGCTGTCGGCTCTCACAGAACTCTGGCCTCCGCACTGTTTGTCATGCAGCTGAACGCAAGACCACACGTCTCCTCCCGGCCTGCTGAGAAACAGGCCGCCGTGCAGGCCCTTTGTAACACTTCTTGGCTTGTAGACTCCAAGGCGACACGCTGTCCTCTTCCTTGGAAACCTACGTTGCCCCAGCTTGCCAACGCTCACGAAGGCAGTCCGAGCCCGTCTCATGTGCTGGGGCACTTGCATTCAGTTGAGGAAAAGCCACCTGCATTGAGGTGAACAGTCTGCTCAGCGTTCTTTCCGGGAGCTCACACTTGCCGCCTCTCTAGGTTAAGCAGGAAGTCGTAGTGAGGACCAACCTGAGCAAAGAGCACAATTCCTCACGTTACACTGGTAGTCGTCGTAAGAGGAATTGCCAACTACGCCTGGCTGAGGCCTTCCCTGTGTTAAGGAACCAGCCACACTTAGAGGCCTTGAAAGGACAATTTATTCAGCGAAGTTCCCATTGTTTGGCGATGGTCAACCTTTGCAGCGCCAATACTGCAGGGACTTAGGTTTGCTGCTAACAGGGCTAGGTGACCCTGCATACAGAAGCAGGCGTTTCCCTTTGGAAGCTTGGATCCCGGTTTCTCAGGGGCTGCTTGCAAGACCCTGCTATTGCCCAGCATCTGTCCTCTGCCCCTACGCCCGGGTAGGAAGGAGTATTTTAGCCTGAGAAGCAGGGCTCTTGCAACTCTGGAGGAGAGCTAATCCTGCAGCCCACGTTCGTCCTGGGAAACCGCAAGGCGACCCTTGGCCTCAGTGTAGTGGCGAAATGGCCGCCGGACAGGTCTTGCCTGCCGCGGTTTCCGTGAGTTCTCCACCGTCTTCGGGCTTAAATGGAGAGCTGTCGGCTCTCACAGAACTCTGGCCTCCGCACTGTTTGCCATGCAACTGCACTCGAGACCACACGTCTCCTCCCGGCCTGCTGAGAAACAGGCATCCGTGTAGGCCCTTGTTAACATTTCCTGGCGTGCAGAGTCCAAGGCGACACGCTGTCCTCTTCCTTGGAAACCTACGTTGCCACAGCTTGCCAAACGCTACCGAAGGCAGTCCTAACCAGTCTCGTGTGCTGCGCAACTTTGTTTCGGTTACGGAAAGCCACCTGCGTTGAGGTGAACACTCTGCTCAGCGTTCTTTCCGGGAGCTCACAATCGCCCCCTCTCTAGCTTAAGCAGGATGTCGAGGTGAGGTCCAAACTGAGCAAAGAGCACAATTGCTCACTTTGCAGTGGTAGTCGTCATAAGAGGCATTGCCTACTAGGCCTTGCTAAGGTCTTCGTTCTGTTAGGGAAGTCGCCACACTTAGACGCCTGTAAAGGAAACTTTATTCAGCGAAGTTCCCAGTGTCTGGCGACGGTGTCCCTTCGCAGGGCCAATACAGCAGGGACTTAGGTTTGCTGCTAACTAGGCTAGGTGACCCTGCATACAGAAGCAGGCTTTTCCCTTTGGAAGCTGGGATCCTGGTTTCTCAGGGGCTGCCTGCAAGACCCTGCTATTGCCCAGCATCTGTCCTCTGCCCCTACGCCTGGGTAGGAAGCGAGTATTTTAGCCTGAGAAGCAGGGCTCTTGCAATTCTGGAGGAGAGCTAATCCTGCAGCCCACGTTCGTCCTGGGAAACCGCAAGGCGACGCTTGGCCTCTGTGTAGTGGCGAAATGGCCGCCGGACAGGTCTTGCCTGCCGCGGTTTCCGTGAGTTCTCCACCGTCTTCGGGCTTAAATGGAGAGCTAGGAGAGCTGTCGGCTCTCACAGAACTCTGGCCTCTGCACTGTTTGCCATGCAGCTGAACGCAAGACCACACGTCTCCTCCCGGCCTGCTGAGAAACAGGCCGCCGTGCAGGCCCTTTGTAACACTTCTTGGCTTGTAGACTCCAAGGCGACACGCTGTCCTCTTCCTTGGAAACCTACGTTGCCCCAGCTTGCCAACGCTCACGAAGGCAGTCCGAGCCCGTCTCATGTGCTGGGGCACTTGCATTCAGTTGAGGAAAAGCCACCTGCATTGAGGTGAACAGTCTGCTCAGCGTTCTTTCCGGGAGCTCACACTTGCCGCCTCTCTAGGTTAAGCAGGAAGTCGTAGTGAGGACCAACCTGAGCAAAGAGCACAATTCCTCACGTTACACTGGTAGTCGTCGTAAGAGGAATTGCCAACTACGCCTGGCTGAGGCCTTCCCTGTGTTAAGGAACCAGCCACACTTAGAGGCCTTGAAAGGACAATTTATTCAGCGAAGTTCCCATTGTTTGGCGATGGTCAACCTTTGCAGCGCCAATACTGCAGGGACTTAGGTTTGCTGCTAACAGGGCTAGGTGACCCTGCATACAGAAGCAGGCGTTTCCCTTTGGAAGCTTGGATCCCGGTTTCTCAGGGGCTGCTTGCAAGACCCTGCTATTGCCCAGCATCTGTCCTCTGCCCCTACGCCCGGGTAGGAAGGAGTATTTTAGCCTGAGAAGCAGGGCTCTTGCAACTCTGGAGGAGAGCTAATCCTGCAGCCCACGTTCGTCCTGGGAAACCGCAAGGCGACCCTTGGCCTCAGTGTAGTGGCGAAATGGCCGCCGGACAGGTCTTGCCTGCCGCGGTTTCCGTGAGTTCTCCACCGTCTTCGGGCTTAAATGGAGAGCTGTCGGCTCTCACAGAACTCTGGCCTCCGCACTGTTTGCCATGCAACTGCACTCGAGACCACACGTCTCCTCCCGGCCTGCTGAGAAACAGGCATCCGTGTAGGCCCTTGTTAACATTTCCTGGCGTGCAGAGTCCAAGGCGACACGCTGTCCTCTTCCTTGGAAACCTACGTTGCCACAGCTTGCCAAACGCTACCGAAGGCAGTCCTAACCAGTCTCGTGTGCTGCGCAACTTTGTTTCGGTTACGGAAAGCCACCTGCGTTGAGGTGAACACTCTGCTCAGCGTTCTTTCCGGGAGCTCACAATCGCCCCCTCTCTAGCTTAAGCAGGATGTCGAGGTGAGGTCCAAACTGAGCAAAGAGCACAATTGCTCACTTTGCAGTGGTAGTCGTCGTAAGAGGCATTGCCTACTAGGCCTTGCTAAGGTCTTCGTTCTGTTAGGGAAGTCGCCACACTTAGACGCCTGTAAAGGAAACTTTATTCAGCGAAGTTCCCAGTGTCTGGCGACGGTGTCCCTTCGCAGGGCCAATACAGCAGGGACTTAGGTTTGCTGCTAACTAGGCTAGGTGACCCTGCATACAGAAGCAGGCTTTTCCCTTTGGAAGCTGGGATCCTGGTTTCTCAGGGGCTGCCTGCAAGACCCTGCTATTGCCCAGCATCTGTCCTCTGCCCCTACGCCTGGGTAGGAAGCGAGTATTTTAGCCTGAGAAGCAGGGCTCTTGCAATTCTGGAGGAGAGCTAATCCTGCAGCCCACGTTCGTCCTGGGAAACCGCAAGGCGACGCTTGGCCTCTGTGTAGTGGCGAAATGGCCGCCGGACAGGTCTTGCCTGCCGCGGTTTCCGTGAGTTCTCCACCGTCTTCGGGCTTAAATGGAGAGCGAGGAGAGCTGTCGGCTCTCACAGAACTCTGGCCTCTGCACTGTTTGCCATGCAGCTGAACGCAAGACCACACGTCTCCTCCCGGCCTGCTGAGAAACAGGCCGCCGTGCAGGCCCTTTGTAACACTTCTTGGCTTGTAGACTCCAAGGCGACACGCTGTCCTCTTCCTTGGAAACCTACGTTGCCCCAGCTTGCCAACGCTCACGAAGGCAGTCCGAGCCCGTCTCATGTGCTGGGGCACTTGCATTCAGTTGAGGAAAAGCCACCTGCATTGAGGTGAACAGTCTGCTCAGCGTTCTTTCCGGGAGCTCACACTTGCCGCCTCTCTAGGTTAAGCAGGAAGTCGTAGTGAGGACCAACCTGAGCAAAGAGCACAATTCCTCACGTTACACTGGTAGTCGTCGTAAGAGGAATTGCCAACTACGCCTGGCTGAGGCCTTCCCTGTGTTAAGGAACCAGCCACACTTAGAGGCCTTGAAAGGACAATTTATTCAGCGAAGTTCCCATTGTTTGGCGATGGTCAACCTTTGCAGCGCCAATACTGCAGGGACTTAGGTTTGCTGCTAACAGGGCTAGGTGACCCTGCATACAGAAGCAGGCGTTTCCCTTTGGAAGCTTGGATCCCGGTTTCTCAGGGGCTGCTTGCAAGACCCTGCTATTGCCCAGCATCTGTCCTCTGCCCCTACGCCCGGGTAGGAAGGAGTATTTTAGCCTGAGAAGCAGGGCTCTTGCAACTCTGGAGGAGAGCTAATCCTGCAGCCCACGTTCGTCCTGGGAAACCGCAAGGCGACCCTTGGCCTCAGTGTAGTGGCGAAATGGCCGCCGGACAGGTCTTGCCTGCCGCGGTTTCCGTGAGTTCTCCACCGTCTTCGGGCTTAAATGGAGAGCTGTCGGCTCTCACAGAACTCTGGCCTCCGCACTGTTTGCCATGCAACTGCACTCGAGACCACACGTCTCCTCCCGGCCTGCTGAGAAACAGGCATCCGTGTAGGCCCTTGTTAACATTTCCTGGCGTGCAGAGTCCAAGGCGACACGCTGTCCTCTTCCTTGGAAACCTACGTTGCCACAGCTTGCCAAACGCTACCGAAGGCAGTCCTAACCAGTCTCGTGTGCTGCGCAACTTTGTTTCGGTTACGGAAAGCCACCTGCGTTGAGGTGAACACTCTGCTCAGCGTTCTTTCCGGGAGCTCACAATCGCCCCCTCTCTAGCTTAAGCAGGATGTCGAGGTGAGGTCCAAACTGAGCAAAGAGCACAATTGCTCACTTTGCAGTGGTAGTCGTCGTAAGAGGCATTGCCTACTAGGCCTTGCTAAGGTCTTCGTTCTGTTAGGGAAGTCGCCACACTTAGACGCCTGTAAAGGAAACTTTATTCAGCGAAGTTCCCAGTGTCTTGCGACGGTGTCCCTTCGCAGGGCCAATACAGCAGGGACTTAGGTTTGCTGCTAACTAGGCTAGGTGACCCTGCATACAGAAGCAGGCTTTTCCCTTTGGAAGCTGGGATCCCGGTTTCTCAGGGGCTGCTTGCAAGACCCTGCTATTGCCCAGCATCTGTCCTCTGCCCCTACGCCTGTGTAGGAAGCGAGTATTTTAGCCTGAGAAGCAGGGCTCTTGCAACTCTGGAGGAGAGCTAATCCTGCAGCCCACGTTCGTCCTGGGAAACCGCAAGGCGACCCTTGGCCTCAGTGTAGTGGCGAAATGGCCGCCGGACAGGTCTTGCCTGCCGCGGTTTCCGTGAGTTCTCCACCGTCTTCGGGCTTAAATGGAGAGCGAGGAGAGCTGTCGGCTCTCACAGAACTCTGGCCTCCGCACTGTTTGCCATGCAACTGCACTCGAGACCACACGTCTCCTCCCGGCCTGCTGAGAAACAGGCCGCCGTGCAGGCCCTTCGTAACACTTCTTGGCATGTAAACACAAAAGCGACACGCTGTCCTCTTCCTTGGAAACCTACGTTGCCCCAGCTTGCCAACGCTCACGAAGGCAGTCCGAGCCCGTCTCATGTGCTGGGCCACTTGCATTCAGTGAGGAAAAGCCACCTGCATTGAGGTGAACAGTCTGCTCAGCGTTCTTTCCGGGAGCTCACACTTGCCGCCTCTCTAGGTTAAGCAGGATGTCGAGGTGAGGTCCAAACTGAGCAAAGAGCACAATTCCTCACGTTACACTGGTAGTCGTCGTAAGAGGAATTGCCAACTACGCCTGGCTGAGGCCTTCCCTGTGTTAAGGAACCAGCCACACTTAGAGGCCTTGAAAGGACAATTTATTCAGCGAAGTTCCCATTGTTTGGCGATGGTCAACCTTTGCAGCGCCAATACTGCAGGGACTTAGGTTTGCTGCTAACAGGGCTAGGTGACCCTGCATACAGAAGCAGGCGTTTCCCTTTGGAAGCTTGGATCCCGGTTTCTCAGGGGCTGCTTTCAAGACCCTGCTATTGCCCAGCATCTGTCCTCTGCCCCTACGCCCGGGTAGGAAGGAGTATTTTAGCCTGAGAAGCAGGGCTCTTGCAACTCTGGAGGAGAGCTAATCCTGCAGCCCACGTTCGTCCTGGGAAACCGCAAGGCGACCCTTGGCCTCAGTGTAGAGGCTAAATGGCCGCCGGACAGGTCTTGCCTGCCGCGGTTTCCGTGAGTTCTCCACCGTCTTCGGGCTTAAATGGAGAGCTGTCGGCTCTCACAGAACTCTGGCCTCCGCACTGTTTGCCATGCAACTGCACTCGAGACCACACGTCTCCTCCCGGCCTGCTGAGAAACAGGCATCCGTGTAGGCCCTTGTTAACATTTCCTGGCGTGCAGAGTCCAAGGCGACACGCTGTCCTCTTCCTTGGAAACCTACGTTGCCACAGCTTGCCAAACGCTACCGAAGGCAGTCCTAACCAGTCTCGTGTGCTGCGCAACTTTGATTCGGTTACGGAAAGCCACCTGCGTTGAGGTGAACACTCTGCTCAGCGTTCTTTCCGGGAGCTCACAATCGCCTCCTCTCTAGCTTAAGCAGGATGTCGAGGTGAGGTCCAAACTGAGCAAAGAGCACAATTGCTCGCTTTGCAGTGGTAGTCGTCATAAGAGGCATTGCCTACTAGGCCTTGCTAAGGTCTTCGTTCTGTTAGGGAAGTCGCCACACTTAGACGCCTGTAAAGGAAACTTTATTCAGCGAAGTTCCCAGTGTCTGGCGACGGTGTCCCTTCGCAGGGCCAATACAGCAGGGACTTAGGTTTGCTGCTAACTAGGCTAGGTGACCCTGCATACAGAAGCAGGCTTTTCCCTTTGGAAGCTGGGATCCCGGTTTCTCAGGGGCTGCTTGCAAGACCCTGCTATTGCCCAGCATCTGTCCTCTGCCCCTACGCCTGTGTAGGAAGCGAGTATTTTAGCCTGAGAAGCAGGGCTCTTGCAACTCTGGAGGAGAGCTAATCCTGCAGCCCACGTTCGTCCTGGGAAACCGCAAGGCGACCCTTGGCCTCAGTGTAGTGGCGAAATGGCCGCCGGACAGGTCTTGCCTGCCGCGGTTTCCGTGAGTTCTCCACCGTCTTCGGGCTTAAATGGAGAGCGAGGAGAGCTGTCGGCTCTCACAGAACTCTGGCCTCCGCACTGTTTGCCATGCAACTGCACTCGAGACCACACGTCTCCTCCCGGCCTGCTGAGAAACAGGCCGCCGTGCAGGCCCTTCGTAACACTTCTTGGCATGTAAACACAAAAGCGACACGCTGTCCTCTTCCTTGGAAACCTACGTTGCCCCAGCTTGCCAACGCTCACGAAAGCAGTCCGAGCCCGTCTCATGTGCTGGGCCACTTGCATTCAGTGAGGAAAAGCCACCTGCATTGAGGTGAACAGTCTGCTCAGCGTTCTTTCCGGGAGCTCACACTTGCCGCCTCTCTAGGTTAAGCAGGATGTCGAGGTGAGGTCCAAACTGAGCAAAGAGCACAATTCCTCACGTTACACTGGTAGTCATCGTAAGAGGAATTGCCAACTACGCCTGGCTGAGGCCTTCCCTGTGTTAAGGAACCAGCCACACTTAGAGGCCTTGAAAGGACAATTTATTCAGCGAAGTTCCCATTGTTTGGCGATGGTCAACCTTTGCAGCGCCAATACTGCAGGGACTTAGGTTTGCTGCTAACAGGGCTAGGTGACCCTGCATACAGAAGCAGGCGTTTCCCTTTGGAAGCTTGGATCCCGGTTTCTCAGGGGCTGCTTGCAAGACCCTGCTATTGCCCAGCATCTGTCCTCTGCCCCTACGCCCGGGTAGGAAGGAGTATTTTAGCCTGAGAAGCAGGGCTCTTGCAACTCTGGAGGAGAGCTAATCCAGCAGCCCACGTTCGTCCTGGGAAACCGCAAGGCGACCCTTGGCCTCAGTGTAGTGGCGAAATGGCCGCCGGACAGGTCTTGCCTGCCGCGGTTTCCGTGAGTTCTCCACCGTCTTCGGGCTTAAATGGAGAGCTGTCGGCTCTCACAGAACTCTGGCCTCCGCACTGTTTGCCATGCAACTGCACTCGAGACCACACGTCTCCTCCCGGCCTGCTGAGAAACAGGCATCCGTGTAGGCCCTTGTTAACATTTCCTGGCGTGCAGAGTCCAAGGCGACACGCTGTCCTCTTCCTTGGAAACCTACGTTGCCACAGCTTGCCAAACGCTACCGAAGGCAGTCCTAACCAGTCTCGTGTGCTGCGCAACTTTGTTTCGGTTACGGAAAGCCACCTGCGTTGAGGTGAACACTCTGCTCAGCGTTCTTTCCGGGAGCTCACAATCGCCCCCTCTCTAGCTTAAGCAGGATGTCGAGGTGAGGTCCAAACTGAGCAAAGAGCACAATTGCTCACTTTGCAGTGGTAGTCGTCGTAAGAGGCATTGCCTACTAGGCCTTGCTAAGGTCTTCGTTCTGTTAGGGAAGTCGCCACACTTAGACGCCTGTAAAGGAAACTTTATTCAGCGAAGTTCCCAGTGTCTGGCGACGGTGTCCCTTCGCAGGGCCAATACAGCAGGGACTTAGGTTTGCTGCTAACTAGGCTAGGTGACCCTGCATACAGAAGCAGGCTTTTCCCTTTGGAAGCTGGGATCCCGGTTTCTCAGGGGCTGCTTGCAAGACCCTGCTATTGCCCAGCATCTGTCCTCTGCCCCTACGCCTGTGTAGGAAGCGAGTATTTTAGCCTGAGAAGCAGGGCTCTTGCAATTCTGGAGGAGAGCTAATCCTGCAGCCCACGTTCGTCCTGGGAAACCGCAAGGCGACCCTTGGCCTCAGTGTAGTGGCGAAATGGCCGCCGGACAGGTCTTGCCTGCCGCGGTTTCCGTGAGTTCTCCACCGTCTTCGGGCTTAAATGGAGAGCGAGGAGAGCTGTCGGCTCTCACAGAACTCTGGCCTCCGCACTGTTTGCCATGCAGCTGAACGCAAGACCACACGTCTCCTCCCGGCCTGCTGAGAAACAGGCCGCCGTGCAGGCCCTTTGTAACACTTCTTGGCTTGTAGACTCCAAGGCGACACGCTGTCCTCTTCCTTGGAAACCTACGTTGCCCCAGCTTGCCAACGCTCACGAAGGCAGTCCGAGCCCGTCTCATGTGCTGGGGCACTTGCATTCAGTTGAGGAAAAGCCACCTGCATTGAGGTGAACAGTCTGCTCAGCGTTCTTTCCGGGAGCTCACACTTGCCGCCTCTCTAGGTTAAGCAGGAAGTCGTAGTGAGGACCAACCTGAGCAAAGAGCACAATTCCTCACGTTACACTGGTAGTCGTCGTAAGAGGAATTGCCAACTACGCCTGGCTGAGGCCTTCCCTGTGTTAAGGAACCAGCCACACTTAGAGGCCTTGAAAGGACAATTTATTCAGCGAAGTTCCCATTGTTTGGCGATGGTCAACCTTTGCAGCGCCAATACTGCAGGGACTTAGGTTTGCTGCTAACAGGGCTAGGTGACCCTGCATACAGAAGCAGGCGTTTCCCTTTGGAAGCTTGGATCCCGGTTTCTCAGGGGCTGCTTGCAAGACCCTGCTATTGCCCAGCATCTGTCCTCTGCCCCTACGCCTGGGTAGGAAGGAGTATTTTAGCCTGAGAAGCAGGGCTCTTGCAACTCTGGAGGAGAGCTAATCCTGCAGCCCACGTTCGTCCTGGGAAACCGCAAGGCGACCCTTGGCCTCAGTGTAGTGGCGAAATGGCCGCCGGACAGGTCTTGCCTGCCGCGGTTTCCGTGAGTTCTCCACCGTCTTCGGGCTTAAATGGAGAGCTGTCGGCTCTCACAGAACTCTGGCCTCCGCACTGTTTGCCATGCAACTGCACTCGAGACCACACGTCTCCTCCCGGCCTGCTGAGAAACAGGCATCCGTGTAGGCCCTTGTTAACATTTCCTGGCGTGCAGAGTCCAAGGCGACACGCTGTCCTCTTCCTTGGAAACCTACGTTGCCACAGCTTGCCAAACGCTACCGAAGGCAGTCCTAACCAGTCTCGTGTGCTGCGCAACTTTGTTTCGGTTACGGAAAGCCACCTGCGTTGAGGTGAACACTCTGCTCAGCGTTCTTTCCGGGAGCTCACAATCGCCCCCTCTCTAGCTTAAGCAGGATGTCGAGGTGAGGTCCAAACTGAGCAAAGAGCACAATTGCTCACTTTGCAGTGGTAGTCGTCATAAGAGGCATTGCCTACTAGGCCTTGCTAAGGTCTTCGTTCTGTTAGGGAAGTCGCCACACTTAGACGCCTGTAAAGGAAACTTTATTCAGCGAAGTTCCCAGTGTCTGGCGACGGTGTCCCTTCGCAGGGCCAATACAGCAGGGACTTAGGTTTGCTGCTAACTAGGCTAGGTGACCCTGCATACAGAAGCAGGCTTTTCCCTTTGGAAGCTGGGATCCTGGTTTCTCAGGGGCTGCCTGCAAGACCCTGCTATTGCCCAGCATCTGTCCTCTGCCCCTACGCCTGGGTAGGAAGCGAGTATTTTAGCCTGAGAAGCAGGGCTCTTGCAATTCTGGAGGAGAGCTAATCCTGCAGCCCACGTTCGTCCTGGGAAACCGCAAGGCGACGCTTGGCCTCTGTGTAGTGGCGAAATGGCCGCCGGACAGGTCTTGCCTGCCGCGGTTTCCGTGAGTTCTCCACCGTCTTCGGGCTTAAATGGAGAGCGAGGAGAGCTGTCGGCTCTCACAGAACTCTGGCCTCTGCACTGTTTGCCATGCAGCTGAACGCAAGACCACACGTCTCCTCCCGGCCTGCTGAGAAACAGGCCGCCGTGCAGGCCCTTTGTAACACTTCTTGGCTTGTAGACTCCAAGGCGACACGCTGTCCTCTTCCTTGGAAACCTACGTTGCCCCAGC
Organism: Grampus griseus; assembly: GCF_964374135.1. Taxonomy (NCBI): domain Eukaryota; kingdom Metazoa; phylum Chordata; class Mammalia; order Artiodactyla; family Delphinidae; genus Grampus; species Grampus griseus. The sequence goes on along the minus strand of NW_028133254.1, from coordinate 127,570 downwards.
TTGCCAACGCTCACGAAGGCAGTCCGAGCCCGTCTCATATGCTGGGCCACTTGCATTCAGTTGAGGAAAAGCCACCTGCATTGAGGTGAACAGTCTGCTCAGCGTTCTTTCCGGGAGCTCACACTTGCCGCCTCTCTAGGTTAAGCAGGAAGTCGTAGTGAGGACCAACCTGAGCAAAGAGCACAATTCCTCACGTTACACTGGTAGTCGTCGTAAGAGGAATTGCCAACTACGCCTGGCTGAGGCCTTCCCTGTGTTAAGGAACCAGCCACACTTAGAGGCCTTGAAAGGACAATTTATTCAGCGAAGTTCCCATTGTTTGGCGATGGTCAACCTTTGCAGCGCCAATACTGCAGGGACTTAGGTTTGCTGCTAACAGGGCTAGGTGACCCTGCATACAGAAGCAGGCGTTTCCCTTTGGAAGCTTGGATCCCGGTTTCTCAGGGGCTGCTTGCAAGACCCTGCTATTGCCCAGCATCTGTCCTCTGCCCCTACGCCCGGGTAGGAAGGAGTATTTTAGCCTGAGAAGCAGGGCTCTTGCAACTCTGGAGGAGAGCTAATCCTGCAGCCCACGTTCGTCCTGGGAAACCGCAAGGCGACCCTTGGCCTCACTGTAGTGGCGAAATGGCCGCCGGACAGGTCTTGCCTGCCGCGGTTTCCGTGAGTTCTCCACCGTCTTCGGGCTTAAATGGAGAGCTGTCGGCTCTCACAGAACTCTGGCCTCCGCACTGTTTGCCATGCAACTGCACTCGAGACCACACGTCTCCTCCCGGCCTGCTGAGAAACAGGCATCCGTGTAGGCCCTTGTTAACATTTCCTGGCGTGCAGAGTCCAAGGCGACACGCTGTCCTCTTCCTTGGAAACCTACGTTGCCACAGCTTGCCAAACGCTACCGAAGGCAGTCCTAACCAGTCTCGTGTGCTGTGCAACTTTGTTTCGGTTACGGAAAGCCACCTGCGTTGAGGTGAACACTCTGCTCAGCGTTCTTTCCGGGAGCTCACAATCGCCCCCTCTCTAGCTTAAGCAGGATGTCGAGGTGAGGTCCAAACTGAGCAAAGAGCACAATTGCTCACTTTGCAGTGGTAGTCGTCGTAAGAGGCATTGCCTACTAGGCCTTGCTAAGGTCTTCGTTCTGTTAGGGAAGTCGCCACACTTAGACGCCTGTAAAGGAAACTTTATTCAGCGAAGTTCCCAGTGTCTGGCGACGGTGTCCCTTCGCAGGGCCAATACAGCAGGGACTTAGGTTTGCTGCTAACTAGGCTAGGTGACCCTGCATACAGAAGCAGGCTTTTCCCTTTGGAAGCTGGGATCCCGGTTTCTCAGGGGCTGCTTGCAAGACCCTGCTATTGCCCAGCATCTGTCCTCTGCCCCTACGCCTGTGTAGGAAGCGAGTATTTTAGCCTGAGAAGCAGGGCTCTTGCAATTCTGGAGGAGAGCTAATCCTGCAGCCCACGTTCTTCCTGGGAAACCGCAAGGCGACCCTTGGCCTCAGTGTAGTGGCGAAATGGCTGCCGGACAGGTCTTGCCTGCCGCGGTTTCCGTGAGTTCTCCACCGTCTTCGGGCTTAAATGGAGAGCGAGGAGAGCTGTCGGCTCTCACAGAACTCTGGCCTCCGCACTGTTTGCCATGCAGCTGAACGCAAGACCACACGTCTCCTCCCGGCCTGCTGAGAAACAGGCCGCCGTGCAGGCCCTTTGTAACACTTCTTGGCTTGTAGACTCCAAGGCGACACGCTGTCCTCTTCCTTGGAAACCTACGTTGCCCCAGCTTGCCAACGCTCACGAAGGCAGTCCGAGCCCGTCTCATGTGCTGGGCCACTTGCATTCAGTTGAGGAAAAGCCACCTGCATTGAGGTGAACAGTCTGCTCAGCGTTCTTTCCGGGAGCTCACACTTGCCGCCTCTCTAGGTTAAGCAGGAAGTCGTAGTGAGGACCAACCTGAGCAAAGAGCACAATTCCTCACGTTACACTGGTAGTCGTCGTAAGAGGAATTGCCAACTACGCCTGGCTGAGGCCTTCCCTGTGTTAAGGAACCAGCCACACTTAGAGGCCTTGAAAGGACAATTTATTCAGCGAAGTTCCCATTGTTTGGCGATGGTCAACCTTTGCAGCGCCAATACTGCAGGGACTTAGGTTTGCTGCTAACAGGGCTAGGTGACCCTGCATACAGAAGCAGGCGTTTCCCTTTGGAAGCTTGGATCCCGGTTTCTCAGGGGCTGCTTGCAAGACCCTGCTATTGCCCAGCATCTGTCCTCTGCCCCTACGCCCGGGTAGGAAGGAGTATTTTAGCCTGAGAAGCAGGGCTCTTGCAACTCTGGAGGAGAGCTAATCCTGCAGCCCACGTTCGTCCTGGGAAACCGCAAGGCGACCCTTGGCCTCAGTGTAGTGGCGAAATGGCCGCCGGACAGGTCTTGCCTGCCGCGGTTTCCGTGAGTTCTCCACCGTCTTCGGGCTTAAATGGAGAGCTGTCGGCTCTCACAGAACTCTGGCCTCCGCACTGTTTGCCATGCAACTGCACTCGAGACCACACGTCTCCTCCCGGCCTGCTGAGAAACAGGCATCCGTGTAGGCCCTTGTTAACATTTCCTGGCGTGCAGAGTCCAAGGCGACACGCTGTCCTCTTCCTTGGAAACCTACGTTGCCACAGCTTGCCAAACGCTACCGAAGGCAGTCCTAACCAGTCTCGTGTGCTGCGCCACTTTGTTTCGGTTACGGAAAGCCACCTGCGTTGAGGTGAACACTCTGCTCAGCGTTCTTTCCGGGAGCTCACAATCGCCCCCTCTCTAGCTTAAGCAGGATGTCGAGGTGAGGTCCAAACTGAGCAAAGAGCACAATTGCTCACTTTGCAGTGGTAGTCGTCGTAAGAGGCATTGCCTACTAGGCCTTGCTAAGGTCTTCGTTCTGTTAGGGAAGTCGCCACACTTAGACGCCTGTAAAGGAAACTTTATTCAGCGAAGTTCCCAGTGTCTGGCGACGGTGTCCCTTCGCAGGGCCAATACAGCAGGGACTTAGGTTTGCTGCTAACTAGGCTAGGTGACCCTGCATACAGAAGCAGGCTTTTCCCTTTGGAAGCTGGGATCCCGGTTTCTCAGGGGCTGCTTGCAAGACCCTGCTATTGCCCAGCATCTGTCCTCTGCCCCTACGCCTGTGTAGGAAGCGAGTATTTTAGCCTGAGAAGCAGGGCTCTTGCAATTCTGGAGGAGAGCTAATCCTGCAGCCCACGTTCGTCCTGGGAAACCGCAAGGCGACCCTTGGCCTCAGTGTAGTGGCGAAATGGCCGCCGGACAGGTCTTGCCTGCCGCGGTTTCCGTGAGTTCTCCACCGTCTTCGGGCTTAAATGGAGAGCGAGGGGAGCTGTCGGCTCTCACAGAACTCTGGCCTCCGCACTGTTTGCCATGCAGCTGAACGCAAGACCACACGTCTCCTCCCGGCCTGCTGAGAAACAGGCCGCCGTGCAGGCCCTTTGTAACACTTCTTGGCTTGTAGACTCCAAGGCGACACGCTGTCCTCTTCCTTGGAAACCTACGTTGCCCCAGCTTGCCAACGCTCACGAAGGCAGTCCGAGCCCGTCTCATGTGCTGGGCCACTTGCATTCAGTTGAGGAAAAGCCACCTGCATTGAGGTGAACAGTCTGCTCAGCGTTCTTTCCGGGAGCTCACACTTGCCGCCTCTCTAGGTTAAGCAGGAAGTCGTAGTGAGGACCAACCTGAGCAAAGAGCACAATTCCTCACGTTACACTGGTAGTCGTCGTAAGAGGAATTGCCAACTACGCCTGGCTGAGGCCTTCCCTGTGTTAAGGAACCAGCCACACTTAGAGGCCTTGAAAGGACAATTTATTCAGCGAAGTTCCCATTGTTTGGCGATGGTCAACCTTTGCAGCGCCAATACTGCAGGGACTTAGGTTTGCTGCTAACAGGGCTAGGTGACCCTGCATACAGAAGCAGGCGTTTCCCTTTGGAAGCTTGGATCCCGGTTTCTCAGGGGCTGCTTGCAAGACCCTGCTATTGCCCAGCATCTGTCCTCTGCCCCTACGCCCGGGTAGGAAGGAGTATTTTAGCCTGAGAAGCAGGGCTCTTGCAACTCTGGAGGAGAGCTAATCCTGCAGCCCACGTTCGTCCTGGGAAACCGCAAGGCGACCCTTGGCCTCAGTGTAGTGGCGAAATGGCCGCCGGACAGGTCTTGCCTGCCGCGGTTTCCGTGAGTTCTCCACCGTCTTCGGGCTTAAATGGAGAGCTGTCGGCTCTCACAGAACTCTGGCCTCCGCACTGTTTGCCATGCAACTGCACTCGAGACCACACGTCTCCTCCCGGCCTGCTGAGAAACAGGCATCCGTGTAGGCCCTTGTTAACATTTCCTGGCGTGCAGAGTCCAAGGCGACACGCTGTCCTCTTCCTTGGAAACCTACGTTGCCACAGCTTGCCAAACGCTACCGAAGGCAGTCCTAACCAGTCTCGTGTGCTGCGCCACTTTGTTTCGGTTACGGAAAGCCACCTGCGTTGAGGTGAACACTCTGCTCAGCGTTCTTTCCGGGAGCTCACAATCGCCCCCTCTCTAGCTTAAGCAGGATGTCGAGGTGAGGTCCAAACTGAGCAAAGAGCACAATTGCTCACTTTGCAGTGGTAGTCGTCGTAAGAGGCATTGCCTACTAGGCCTTGCTAAGGTCTTCGTTCTGTTAGGGAAGTCGCCACACTTAGACGCCTGTAAAGGAAACTTTATTCAGCGAAGTTCCCAGTGTCTGGCGACGGTGTCCCTTCGCAGGGCCAATACAGCAGGGACTTAGGTTTGCTGCTAACTAGGCTAGGTGACCCTGCATACAGAAGCAGGCTTTTCCCTTTGGAAGCTGGGATCCTGGTTTCTCAGGGGCTGCCTGCAAGACCCTGCTATTGCCCAGCATCTGTCCTCTGCCCCTACGCCTGGGTAGGAAGCGAGTATTTTAGCCTGAGAAGCAGGGCTCTTGCAATTCTGGAGGAGAGCTAATCCTGCAGCCCACGTTCGTCCTGGGAAACCGCAAGGCGACGCTTGGCCTCTGTGTAGTGGCAAAATGGCCGCCGGACAGGTCTTGCCTGCCGCGGTTTCCGTGAGTTCTCCACCGTCTTCGGGCTTAAATGGAGAGCGAGGAGAGCTGTCGGCTCTCACAGAACTCTGGCCTCTGCACTGTTTGCCATGCAGCTGAACGCAAGACCACACGTCTCCTCCCGGCCTGCTGAGAAACAGGCCGCCGTGCAGGCCCTTTGTAACACTTCTTGGCTTGTAGACTCCAAGGCGACACGCTGTCCTCTTCCTTGGAAACCTACGTTGCCCCAGCTTGCCAACGCTCACGAAGGCAGTCCGAGCCCGTCTCATGTGCTGGGGCACTTGCATTCAGTTGAGGAAAAGCCACCTGCATTGAGGTGAACAGTCTGCTCAGCGTTCTTTCCGGGAGCTCACACTTGCCGCCTCTCTAGGTTAAGCAGGAAGTCGTAGTGAGGACCAACCTGAGCAAAGAGCACAATTCCTCACGTTACACTGGTAGTCGTCGTAAGAGGAATTGCCAACTACGCCTGGCTGAGGCCTTCCCTGTGTTAAGGAACCAGCCACACTTAGAGGCCTTGAAAGGACAATTTATTCAGCGAAGTTCCCATTGTTTGGCGATGGTCAACCTTTGCAGCGCCAATACTGCAGGGACTTAGGTTTGCTGCTAACAGGGCTAGGTGACCCTGCATACAGAAGCAGGCGTTTCCCTTTGGAAGCTTGGATCCCGGTTTCTCAGGGGCTGCTTGCAAGACCCTGCTATTGCCCAGCATCTGTCCTCTGCCCCTACGCCCGGGTAGGAAGGAGTATTTTAGCCTGAGAAGCAGGGCTCTTGCAACTCTGGAGGAGAGCTAATCCTGCAGCCCACGTTCGTCCTGGGAAACCGCAAGGCGACCCTTGGCCTCAGTGTAGTGGCGAAATGGCCGCCGGACAGGTCTTGCCTGCCGCGGTTTCCGTGAGTTCTCCACCGTCTTCGGGCTTAAATGGAGAGCTGTCGGCTCTCACAGAACTCTGGCCTCCGCACTGTTTGCCATGCAACTGCACTCGAGACCACACGTCTCCTCCCGGCCTGCTGAGAAACAGGCATCCGTGTAGGCCCTTGTTAACATTTCCTGGCGTGCAGAGTCCAAGGCGACACGCTGTCCTCTTCCTTGGAAACCTACGTTGCCACAGCTTGCCAAACGCTACCGAAGGCAATCCTAACCAGTCTCGTGTGCTGCGCAACTTTGATTCGGTTACGGAAAGCCACCTGCGTTGAGGTGAACACTCTGCTCAGCGTTCTTTCCGGGAGCTCACAATCGCCTCCTCTCTAGCTTAAGCAGGATGTCGAGGTGAGGTCCAAATTGAGCAAAGAGCACAATTGCTCGCTTTGCAGTGGTAGTCGTCATAAGAGGCATTGCCTACTAGGCCTTGCTAAGGTCTTCGTTCTGTTAGGGAAGTCGCCACACTTAGACGCCTGTAAAGGAAACTTTATTCAGCGATGTTCCCAGTGTCTTGCGACGGTGTCCCTTCGCAGGGCCAATACAGCAGGGACTTAGGTTTGCTGCTAACTAGGCTAGGTGACCCTGCATACAGAAGCAGGCTTTTCCCTTTGGAAGCTGGGATCCTGGTTTCTCAGGGGCTGCCTGCAAGACCCTGCTATTGCCCAGCATCTGTCCTCTGCCCCTACGCCTGGGTAGGAAGCGAGTATTTTAGCCTGAGAAGCAGGGCTCTTGCAATTCTGGAGGAGAGCTAATCCTGCAGCCCACGTTCGTCCTGGGAAACCGCAAGGCGACGCTTGGCCTCTGTGTAGTGGCGAAATGGCCGCCGGACAGGTCTTGCCTGCCGCGGTTTCCGTGAGTTCTCCACCGTCTTCGGGCTTAAATGGAGAGCGAGGAGAGCTGTCGGCTCTCACAGAACTCTGGCCTCTGCACTGTTTGCCATGCAGCTGAACGCAAGACCGCACGTCTCCTCCCGGCCTGCTGAGAAACAGGCCGCCATGCAGGCCCTTTGTAACACTTCTTGGCTTGTAGACTCCAAGGCGACACGCTGTCCTCTTCCTTGGAAACCTACGTTGCCCCAGCTTGCCAACGCTCACGAAGGCAGTCCGAGCCCGTCTCATGTGCTGGGCCACTTGCATTCAGTTGAGGAAAAGCCACCTGCATTGAGGTGAACAGTCTGCTCAGCGTTCTTTCCGGGAGATCACACTTGCCGCCTCTCTAGGTTAAGCAGGAAGTCGTAGTGAGGACCAACCTGAGCAAAGAGCACAATTCCTCACGTTACACTGGTAGTCGTCGTAAGAGGAATTGCCAACTACGCCTGGCTGAGGCCTTCCCTGTGTTAAGGAACCAGCCACACTTAGAGGCCTTGAAAGGACAATTTATTCAGCGAAGTTCCCATTGTTTGGCGATGGTCAACCTTTGCAGCGCCAATACTGCAGGGACTTAGGTTTGCTGCTAACAGGGCTAGGTGACCCTGCATACAGAAGCAGGCGTTTCCCTTTGGAAGCTTGGATCCCGGTTTCTCAGGGGCTGCTTGCAAGACCCTGCTATTGCCCAGCATCTGTCCTCTGCCCCTACGCCCGGGTAGGAAGGAGTATTTTAGCCTGAGAAGCAGGGCTCTTGCAACTCTGGAGGAGAGCTAATCCTGCAGCCCACGTTCATCCTGGGAAACCGCAAGGCGACCCTTGGCCTCAGTGTAGTGGCGAAATGGCCGCCGGACAGGTCTTGCCTGCCGCGGTTTCCGTGAGTTCTCCACCGTCTTCGGGCTTAAATGGAGAGCTGTCGGCTCTCACAGAACTCTGGCCTCCGCACTGTTTGCCATGCAACTGCACTCGAGACCACACGTCTCCTCCCGGCCTGCTGAGAAACAGGCATCCGTGTAGGCCCTTGTTAACATTTCCTGGCGTGCAGAGTCCAAGGCGACACGCTGTCCTCTTCCTTGGAAACCTACGTTGCCACAGCTTGCCAAACGCTACCGAAGGCAGTCCTAACCAGTCTCGTGTGCTGCGCAACTTTGTTTCGGTTACGGAAAGCCACCTGCGTTGAGGTGAACACTCTGCTCAGCGTTCTTTCCGGGAGCTCACAATCGCCCCCTCTCTAGCTTAAGCAGGATGTCGAGGTGAGGTCCAAACTGAGCAAAGAGCACAATTGCTCACTTTGCAGTGGTAGTCGTCGTAAGAGGCATTGCCTACTAGGCCTTGCTAAGGTCTTCGTTCTGTTAGGGAAGTCGCCACACTTAGACGCCTGTAAAGGAAACTTTATTCAGCGAAGTTCCCAGTGTCTTGCGACGGTGTCCCTTCGCAGGGCCAATACAGCAGGGACTTAGGTTTGCTGCTAACTAGGCTAGGTGACCCTGCATACAGAAGCAGGCTTTTCCCTTTGGAAGCTGGGATCCCGGTTTCTCAGGGGCTGCTTGCAAGACCCTGCTATTGCCCAGCATCTGTCCTCTGCCCCTACGCCTGTGTAGGAAGCGAGTATTTTAGCCTGAGAAGCAGGGCTCTTGCAACTCTGGAGGAGAGCTAATCCTGCAGCCCACGTTCGTCCTGGGAAACCGCAAGGCGACCCTTGGCCTCAGTGTAGTGGCGAAATGGCCGCCGGACAGGTCTTGCCTGCCGCGGTTTCCGTGAGTTCTCCACCGTCTTCGGGCTTAAATGGAGAGCGAGGAGAGCTGTCGGCTCTCACAGAACTCTGGCCTCCGCACTGTTTGCCATGCAACTGCACTCGAGACCACACGTCTCCTCCCGGCCTGCTGAGAAACAGGCCGCCGTGCAGGCCCTTCGTAACACTTCTTGGCATGTAAACACAAAAGCGACATGCTGTCCTCTTCCTTGGAAACCTACGTTGCCCCAGCTTGCCAACGCTCACGAAGGCAGTCCGAGCCCGTCTCATGTGCTGGGCCACTTGCATTCAGTTGAGGAAAAGCCACCTGCATTGAGGTGAACAGTCTGCTCAGCGTTCTTTCCGGGAGATCACACTTGCCGCCTCTCTAGGTTAAGCAGGAAGTCGTAGTGAGGACCAACCTGAGCAAAGAGCACAATTCCTCACGTTACACTGGTAGTCGTCGTAAGAGGAATTGCCAACTACGCCTGGCTGAGGCCTTCCCTGTGTTAAGGAACCAGCCACACTTAGAGGCCTTGAAAGGACAATTTATTCAGCGAAGTTCCCATTGTTTGGCGATGGTCAACCTTTGCAGCGCCAATACTGCAGGGACTTAGGTTTGCTGCTAACAGGGCTAGGTGACCCTGCATACAGAAACAGGCGTTTCCCTTTGGAAGCTTGGATCCCGGTTTCTCAGGGGCTGCTTGCAAGACCCTGCTATTGCCCAGCATCTGTCCTCTGCCCCTACGCCCGGGTAGGAAGGAGTATTTTAGCCTGAGAAGCAGGGCTCTTGCAACTCTGGAGGAGAGCTAATCCTGCAGCCCACGTTCGTCCTGGGAAACCGCAAGGCGACCCTTGGCCTCAGTGTAGTGGCGAAATGGCCGCCGGACAGGTCTTGCCTGCCGCGGTTTCCGTGAGTTCTCCACCGTCTTCGGGCTTAAATGGAGAGCTGTCGGCTCTCACAGAACTCTGGCCTCCGCACTGTTTGCCATGCAACTGCACTCGAGACCACACGTCTCCTCCCGGCCTGCTGAGAAACAGGCATCCGTGTAGGCCCTTGTTAACATTTCCTGGCGTGCAGAGTCCAAGGCGACACGCTGTCCTCTTCCTTGGAAACCTACGTTGCCACAGCTTGCCAAACGCTACCGAAGGCAGTCCTAACCAGTCTCGTGTGCTGCGCAACTTTGTTTCGGTTACGGAAAGCCACCTGCGTTGAGGTGAACACTCTGCTCAGCGTTCTTTCCGGGAGCTCACAATCGCCCCCTCTCTAGCTTAAGCAGGATGTCGAGGTGAGGTCCAAACTGAGCAAAGAGCACAATTGCTCACTTTGCAGTGGTAGTCGTCGTAAGAGGCATTGCCTACTAGGCCTTGCTAAGGTCTTCGTTCTGTTAGGGAAGTCGCCACACTTAGACGCCTGTAAAGGAAACTTTATTCAGCGAAGTTCCCAGTGTCTTGCGACGGTGTCCCTTCGCAGGGCCAATACAGCAGGGACTTAGGTTTGCTGCTAACTAGGCTAGGTGACCCTGCATACAGAAGCAGGCTTTTCCCTTTGGAAGCTGGGATCCTGGTTTCTCAGGGGCTGCTTGCAAGACCCTGCTATTGCCCAGCATCTGTCCTCTGCCCCTACGCCTGTGTAGGAAGCGAGTATTTTAGCCTGAGAAGCAGGGCTCTTGCAACTCTGGAGGAGAGCTAATCCTGCAGCCCACGTTCGTCCTGGGAAACCGCAAGGCGACCCTTGGCCTCAGTGTAGTGGCGAAATGGCCGCCGGACAGGTCTTGCCTGCCGCGGTTTCCGTGAGTTCTCCACCGTCTTCGGGCTTAAATGGAGAGCGAGGAGAGCTGTCGGCTCTCACAGAACTCTGGCCTCCGCACTGTTTGCCATGCAACTGCACTCGAGACCACACGTCTCCTCCCGGCCTGCTGAGAAACAGGCCGCCGTGCAGGCCCTTCGTAACACTTCTTGGCATGTAAACACAAAAGCGACACGCTGTCCTCTTCCTTGGAAACCTACGTTGCCCCAGCTTGCCAACGCTCACGAAGGCAGTCCGAGCCCGTCTCATGTGCTGGGCCACTTGCATTCAGTGAGGAAAAGCCACCTGCATTGAGGTGAACAGTCTGCTCAGCGTTCTTTCCGGGAGCTCACACTTGCCGCCTCTCTAGGTTAAGCAGGATGTCGAGGTGAGGTCCAAACTGAGCAAAGAGCACAATTCCTCACGTTACACTGGTAGTCGTCGTAAGAGGAATTGCCAACTACGCCTGGCTGAGGCCTTCCCTGTGTTAAGGAACCAGCCACACTTAGAGGCCTTGAAAGGACAATTTATTCAGCGAAGTTCCCATTGTTTGGCGATGGTCAACCTTTGCAGCGCCAATACTGCAGGGACTTAGGTTTGCTGCTAACAGGGCTAGGTGACCCTGCATACAGAAGCAGGCGTTTCCCTTTGGAAGCTTGGATCCCGGTTTCTCAGGGGCTGCTTGCAAGACCCTGCTATTGCCCAGCATCTGTCCTCTGCCCCTACGCCCGGGTAGGAAGGAGTATTTTAGCCTGAGAAGCAGGGCTCTTGCAACTCTGGAGGAGAGCTAATCCTGCAGCCCACGTTCGTCCTGGGAAACCGCAAGGCGACCCTTGGCCTCAGTGTAGTGGCGAAATGGCCGCCGGACAGGTCTTGCCTGCCGCGGTTTCCGTGAGTTCTCCACCGTCTTCGGGCTTAAATGGAGAGCTGTCGGCTCTCACAGAACTCTGGCCTCCGCACTGTTTGCCATGCAACTGCACTCGAGACCACACGTCTCCTCCCGGCCTGCTGAGAAACAGGCATCCGTGTAGGCCCTTGTTAACATTTCCTGGCGTGCAGAGTCCAAGGCGACACGCTGTCCTCTTCCTTGGAAACCTACGTTGCCACAGCTTGCCAAACGCTACCGAAGGCAGTCCTAACCAGTCTCGTGTGCTGCGCAACTTTGTTTCGGTTACGGAAAGCCACCTGCGTTGAGGTGAACACTCTGCTCAGCGTTCTTTCCGGGAGCTCACAATCGCCCCCTCTCTAGCTTAAGCAGGATGTCGAGGTGAGGTCCAAACTGAGCAAAGAGCACAATTGCTCACTTTGCAGTGGTAGTCGTCGTAAGAGGCATTGCCTACTAGGCCTTGCTAAGGTCTTCGTTCTGTTAGGGAAGTCGCCACACTTAGATGCCTGTAAAGGAAACTTTATTCAGCGAAGTTCCCAGTGTCTTGCGACGGTGTCCCTTCGCAGGGCCAATACAGCAGGGACTTAGGTTTGCTGCTAACTAGGCTAGGTGACCCTGCATACAGAAGCAGGCTTTTCCCTTTGGAAGCTGGGATCCCGGTTTCTCAGGGGCTGCTTGCAAGACCCTGCTATTGCCCAGCAGCTGTCCTCTGCCCTTACGCCTGTGTAGGAAGCGAGTATTTTAGCCTGAGAAGCAGGGCTCTTGCAACTCTGGAGGAGAGCTAATCCTGCAGCCCACGTTCGTCCTGGGAAACCGCAAGGCGACGCTTGGCCTCTGTGTAGTGGCGAAATGGCCGCCGGACAGTTCTTGCCTGCCGCGGTTTCCGTGAGTTCTCCACCGTCTTCGGGCTTAAATGGAGAGCGAGGAGAGCTGTCGGCTCTCACAGAACTCTGGCCTCTGCACTGTTTGCCATGCAGCTGAACGCAAGACCACACGTCTCCTCCCGGCCTGCTGAGAAACAGGCCGCCGTGCAGGCCCTTTGTAACACTTCTTGGCTTGTAGACTCCAAGGCGACACGCTGTCCTCTTCCTTGGAAACCTACGTTGCCCCAGCTTGCCAACGCTCACGAAGGCAGTCCGAGCCCGTCTCATGTGCTGGGCCACTTGCATTCAGTTGAGGAAAAGCCACCTGCATTGAGGTGAACAGTCTGCTCAGCGTTCTTTCCGGGAGATCACACTTGCCGCCTCTCTAGGTTAAGCAGGAAGTCGTAGTGAGGACCAACCTGAGCAAAGAGCACAATTCCTCACGTTACACTGGTAGTCGTCGTAAGAGGAATTGCCAACTACGCCTGGCTGAGGCCTTCCCTGTGTTAAGGAACCAGCCACACTTAGAGGCCTTGAAAGGACAATTTATTCAGCGAAGTTCCCATTGTTTGGCGATGGTCAACCTTTGCAGCGCCAATACTGCAGGGACTTAGGTTTGCTGCTAACAGGGCTAGGTGACCCTGCATACAGAAGCAGGCGTTTCCCTTTGGAAGCTTGGATCCCGGTTTCTCAGGGGCTGCTTGCAAGACCCTGCTATTGCCCAGCATCTGTCCTCTGCCCCTACGCCCGGGTAGGAAGGAGTATTTTAGCCTGAGAAGCAGGGCTCTTGCAACTCTGGAGGAGAGCTAATCCTGCAGCCCACGTTCGTCCTGGGAAACCGCAAGGTGACCCTTGGCCTCAGTGTAGTGGCGAAATGGCCGCCGGACAGGTCTTGCCTGCCGCGGTTTCCGTGAGTTCTCCACCGTCTTCGGGCTTTAATGGAGAGCGAGGAGAGCTGTCGGCTCTCACAGAACTCTGGCCTCCGCACTGTTTGCCATGCAACTGCACTCGAGACCACACGTCTCCTCCCGGCCTGCTGAGAAACAGGCTTCCGTGTAGGCCCTTGTTAACATTTCCTGGCGTGCAGAGTCCAAGGCGACACGCTGTCCTCTTCCTTGGAAACCTACGTTGCTACAGCTTGCCAAACGCTACCGAAGGCAGTCCTAACCAGTCTCGTGTGCTGCGCATCTTTGATTCGGTTACGGAAAGCCACCTGCGTTGAGGTGAACACTCTGCTCAGCGTTCTTTCCGGGAGCTCACAATCGCCCCCTCTCTAGCTTAAGCAGGATGTCGAGGTGAGGTCCAAACTGAGCAAAGAGCACAATTGCTCTCTTTGCAGTGGTAGTCGTCGTAAGAGGCATTGCCTACTAGGCCTTGCTAAGGTCTTCGTTCTGTTAGGGAAGTCGCCACACTTAGACGCCTGTAAAGGAAACTTTATTCAGCGAAGTTCCCAGTGTCTTGCGACGGTGTCCCTTCGCAGGGCCAATACAGCAGGGACTTAGGTTTGCTGCTAACTAGGCTAGGTGACCCTGCATACAGAAGCAGGCGTTTCCCTTTGGAAGCTGGGATCCCGGTTTCTCAGGGGCTGCTTGCAAGACCCTGCTATTGCCCAGCATCAGTCCTCTGCCCCTACGCCCGGGTAGGAAGGAGTATTTTAGCCTGAGAAGCAGGGCTCTTGCAACTCTGGAGGAGAGCTAATCCTGCAGCCCACGTTCGTCCTGGGAAACCGCAAGGTGACCCTTGGCCTCAGTGTAGTGGCGAAATGGCCGCCGGACAGGTCTTGCCTGCCGCGGTTTCCGTGAGTTCTCCACCGTCTTCGGGCTTAAATGGAGAGCGAGGAGAGCTGTCGGCTCTCACAGAACTCTGGCCTCCGCACTGTTTGCCATGCAACTGCACTCGAGACCACACGTCTCCTCCCGGCCTGCTGAGAAACAGGCATCCGTGTAGGCCCTTGTTAACATTTCCTGGCGTGCAGAGTCCAAGGCGACACGCTGTCCTCTTTCTTGGAAACCTACGTTGCCACAGCTTGCCAAACGCTACCGAAGGCAGTCCTAACCAGTCTCGTGTGCTGCGCAACTTTGTTTCGGTTACGGAAAGCCACCTGTGTTGAGGTGAACACTCTGCTCAGCGTTCTTTCCGGGAGCTCACAATCGCCCCCTCTCTAGCTTAAGCAGGATGTCGAGGTGAGGTCCAAACTGAGCAAAGAGCACAATTGCTCACTTTGCAGTGGTAGTCGTCGTAAGAGGCATTGCCTACTAGGCCTTGCTAATGTCTTCGTTCTGTTAGGGAAGTCGCCACACTTAGACGCCTGTAAAGGAAACTTTATTCAGCGAAGTTCCCAGTGTCTTGCGACGGTGTCCCTTCGCAGGGCCAATACAGCAGGGACTTAGGTTTGCTGCTAACTAGGCTAGGTGACCCTGCATACAGAAGCAGGCTTTTCCCTTTGGAAGCTGGGATCCCGGTTTCTCAGGGGCTGCTTGCAAGACCCTGCTATTGCCCAGCATCTGTCCTCTGCCCCTACGCCTGGGTAGGAAGCGAGTATTTTAGCCTGAGAAGCAGGGCTCTTGCAATTCTGGAGGAGAGCTAATCCTGCAGCCCACGTTCGTCCTGGGAAACCGCAAGGCGACGCTTGGCCTCTGTGTATTGGCGAAATGGCCGCCGGACAGGTCTTGCCTGCCGCGGTTTCCGTGAGTTCTCCACCGTCTTCGGGCTTAAATGGAGAGCGAGGAGAGCTGTCGGCTCTCACAGAACTCTGGCCTCTGCACTGTTTGCCATGCAGCTGAACGCAAGACCGCACGTCTCCTCCCGGCCTGCTGAGAAACAGGCCGCCGTGCAGGCCCTTTGTAACACTTCTTGGCTTGTAGACTCCAAGGCGACACGCTGTCCTCTTCCTTGGAAACCTACGTTGCCCCAGCTTGCCAACGCTCACGAAGGCAGTCCGAGCCCGTCTCATGTGCTGGGCCACTTGCATTCAGTTGAGGAAAAGCCACCTGCATTGAGGTGAACAGTCTGCTCAGCGTTCTTTCCGGGAGATCACACTTGCCGCCTCTCTAGGTTAAGCAGGAAGTCGTAGTGAGGACCAACCTGAGCAAAGAGCACAATTCCTCACGTTACACTGGTAGTCGTCGTAAGAGGAATTGCCAACTACGCCTGGCTGAGGCCTTCCCTGTGTTAAGGAACCAGCCACACTTAGAGGCCTTGAAAGGACAATTTATTCAGCGAAGTTCCCATTGTTTGGCGATGGTCAACCTTTGCAGCGCCAATACTGCAGGGACTTAGGTTTGCTGCTAACAGGGCTAGGTGACCCTGCATACAGAAGCAGGCGTTTCCCTTTGGAAGCTTGGATCCCGGTTTCTCAGGGGCTGCTTGCAAGACCCTGCTATTGCCCAGCATCTGTCCTCTGCCCCTACGCCCGGGTAGGAAGGAGTATTTTAGCCTGAGAAGCAGGGCTCTTGCAACTCTGGAGGAGAGCTAATCCTGCAGCCCACGTTCGTCCTGGGAAACCGCAAGGCGACCCTTGGCCTCAGTGTAGTGGCGAAATGGCCGCCGGACAGGTCTTGCCTGCCGCGGTTTCCGTGAGTTCTCCACCGTCTTCGGGCTTAAATGGAGAGCTGTCGGCTCTCACAGAACTCTGGCCTCCGCACTGTTTGCCATGCAACTGCACTCGAGACCACACGTCTCCTCCCGGCCTGCTGAGAAACAGGCATCCGTGTAGGCCCTTGTTAACATTTCCTGGCGTGCAGAGTCCAAGGCGACACGCTGTCCTCTTCCTTGGAAACCTACGTTGCCACAGCTTGCCAAACGCTACCGAAGGCAGTCCTAACCAGTCTCGTGTGCTGCGCAACTTTGTTTCGGTTACGGAAAGCCACCTGCGTTGAGGTGAACACTCTGCTCAGCGTTCTTTCCGGGAGCTCACAATCGCCCCCTCTCTAGCTTAAGCAGGATGTCGAGGTGAGGTCCAAACTGAGCAAAGAGCACAATTGCTCACTTTGCAGTGGTAGTCGTCGTAAGAGGCATTGCCTACTAGGCCTTGCTAAGGTCTTCGTTCTGTTAGGGAAGTCGCCACACTTAGACGCCTGTAAAGGAAACTTTATTCAGCGAAGTTCCCAGTGTCTTGCGACGGTGTCCCTTCGCAGGGCCAATACAGCAGGGACTTAGGTTTGCTGCTAACTAGGCTAGGTGACCCTGCATACAGAAGCAGGCTTTTCCCTTTGGAAGCTGGGATCCCGGTTTCTCAGGGGCTGCTTGCAAGACCCTGCTATTGCCCAGCATCTGTCCTCTGCCCCTACGCCTGTGTAGGAAGCGAGTATTTTAGCCTGAGAAGCAGGGCTCTTGCAACTCTGGAGGAGAGCTAATCCTGCAGCCCACGTTCGTCCTGGGAAACCGCAAGGCGACCCTTGGCCTCAGTGTAGTGGCGAAATGGCCGCCGGACAGGTCTTGCCTGCCGCGGTTTCCGTGAGTTCTCCACCGTCTTCGGGCTTAAATGGAGAGCGAGGAGAGCTGTTGGCTCTCACAGAACTCTGGCCTCCGCACTGTTTGCCATGCAACTGCACTCGAGACCACACGTCTCCTCCCGGCCTGCTGAGAAACAGGCCGCCGTGCAGGCCCTTCGTAACACTTCTTGGTATGTAAACACAAAAGCGACATGCTGTCCTCTTCCTTGGAAACCTACGTTGCCCCAGCTTGCCAACGCTCACGAAGGCAGTCCGAGCCCGTCTCATGTGCTGGGCCACTTGCATTCAGTGAGGAAAAGCCACCTGCATTGAGGTGAACAGTCTGCTCAGCGTTCTTTCCGGGAGCTCACACTTGCCGCCTCTCTAGGTTAAGCAGGATGTCGAGGTGAGGTCCAAACTGAGCAAAGAGCACAATTCCTCACGTTACACTGGTAGTCGTCGTAAGAGGAATTGCCAACTACGCCTGGCTGAGGCCTTCCCTGTGTTAAGGAACCAGCCACACTTAGAGGCCTTGAAAGGACAATTTATTCAGCGAAGTTCCCATTGTTTGGCGATGGTCAACCTTTCCAGCGCCAATACTGCAGGGACTTAGGTTTGCTGCTAACAGGGCTAGGTGACCCTGCATACAGAAGCAGGCGTTTCCCTTTGGAAGCTTGGATCCCGGTTTCTCAGGGGCTGCTTGCAAGACCCTGCTATTGCCCAGCATCTGTCCTCTGCCCCTACGCCCGGGTAGGAAGGAGTATTTTAGCCTGAGAAGCAGGGCTCTTGCAACTCTGGAGGAGAGCTAATCCTGCAGCCCACGTTCGTCCTGGGAAACCGCAAGGCGACCCTTGGCCTCAGTGTAGTGGCGAAATGGCCGCCGGACAGGTCTTGCCTGCCGCGGTTTCCGTGAGTTCTCCACCGTCTTCGGGCTTAAATGGAGAGCTGTCGGCTCTCACAGAACTCTGGCCTCCGCACTGTTTGCCATGCAACTGCACTCGAGACCACACGTCTCCTCCCGGCCTGCTGAGAAACAGGCTTCCGTGTAGGCCCTTGTTAACATTTCCTGGCGTGCAGAGTCCAAGGCGACACAATGTCCTCTTCCTTGGAAACCCACGTTGCTACAGCTTGCCAAACGCTACCGAAGGCAGTACTAACCAGTCTCGTGTGCTGCGCAACTTTGATTCGGTTACGGAAAGCCACCTGCGTTGAGGTGAACACTCTGCTCAGCGTTCTTTCCGGGAGCTCACAATCGCCCCCTCTCTAGCTTAAGCAGGATGTCGAGGTGAGGTCCAAACTGAGCAAAGAGCACAATTGCTCACTTTGCAGTGGTAGTCGTCGTAAGAGGCATTGCCTACTAGGCCTTGCTAAGGTCTTCGTTCTGTTAGGGAAGTCGCCACACTTAGACGCCTGTAAAGGAAACTTTATTCAGCGAAGTTCCCAGTGTCTTGCGACGGTGTCCCTTCGCAGGGCCAA
Organism: Grampus griseus; assembly: GCF_964374135.1. Lineage (NCBI taxonomy): Eukaryota > Metazoa > Chordata > Mammalia > Artiodactyla > Delphinidae > Grampus > Grampus griseus. The sequence continues at coordinate 109,536 of NW_028133254.1, read as the reverse complement.
TACAGCAGGGACTTAGGTTTGCTGCTAACTAGGCTAGGTGACCCTGCATACAGAAGCAGGCTTTTCCCTTTGGAAGCTGGGATCCCGGTTTCTCAGGGGCTGCTTGCAAGACCCTGCTATTGCCCAGCATCTGTCCTCTGCCCTTACGCCTGTGTAGGAAGCGAGTATTTTAGCCTGAGAAGCAGGGCTCTTGCAACTCTGGAGGAGAGCTAATCCTGCAGCCCACGTTCGTCCTGGGAAACCGCAAGGCGACGCTTGGCCTCTGTGTAGTGGCGAAATGGCCGCCGGACAGGTCTTGCCTGCCGCGGTTTCCGTGAGTTCTCCACCGTCTTCGGGCTTAAATGGAGAGCGAGGAGAGCTGTCAGCTCTCACAGAACTCTGGCCTCTGCACTGTTTGCCATGCAGCTGAACGCAAGACCACACGTCTCCTCCCGGCCTGCTGAGAAACAGGCCGCCGTGCAGGCCCTTTGTAACACTTCTTGGCTTGTAGACTCCAAGGCGACACGCTGTCCTCTTCCTTGGAAACCTACGTTGCCCCAGCTTGCCAACGCTCACGAAGGCAGTCCGAGCCCGTCTCATGTGCTGGGCCACTTGCATTCAGTTGAGGAAAAGCCACCTGCATTGAGGTGAACAGTCTGCTCAGCGTTCTTTCCGGGAGATCACACTTGCCGCCTCTCTAGGTTAAGCAGGAAGTCGTAGTGAGGACCAACCTGAGCAAAGAGCACAATTCCTCACGTTACACTGGTAGTCGTCGTAAGAGGAATTGCCAACTACGCCTGGCTGAGGCCTTCCCTGTGTTAAGGAACCAGCCACACTTAGAGGCCTTGAAAGGACAATTTATTCAGCGAAGTTCCCATTGTTTGGCGATGGTCAACCTTTGCAGCGCCAATACTGCAGGGACTTAGGTTTGCTGCTAACAGGGCTAGGTGACCCTGCATACAGAAGCAGGCGTTTCCCTTTGGAAGCTTGGATCCCGGTTTCTCAGGGGCTGCTTGCAAGACCCTGCTATTGCCCAGCATCTGTCCTCTGCCCCTACGCCCGGGTAGGAAGGAGTATTTTAGCCTGAGAAGCAGGGCTCTTGCAACTCTGGAGGAGAGCTAATCCTGCAGCCCACGTTCGTCCTGGGAAACCGCAAGGCGACCCTTGGCCTCAGTGTAGTGGCGAAATGGCCGCCGGACAGGTCTTGCCTGCCGCGGTTTCCGTGAGTTCTCCACCGTCTTCGGGCTTAAATGGAGAGCTGTCGGCTCTCACAGAACTCTGGCCTCCGCACTGTTTGCCATGCAACTGCACTCGAGACCACACGTCTCCTCCCGGCCTGCTGAGAAACAGGCATCCGTGTAGGCCCTTGTTAACATTTCCTGGCGTGCAGAGTCCAAGGCGACACGCTGTCCTCTTCCTTGGAAACCTACGTTGCCACAGCTTGCCAAACGCTACCGAAGGCAGTCCTAACCAGTCTCGTGTGCTGCGCAACTTTGTTTCGGTTACGGAAAGCCACCTGCGTTGAGGTGAACACTCTGCTCAGCGTTCTTTCCGGGAGCTCACAATCGCCCCCTCTCTAGCTTAAGCAGGATGTCGAGGTGAGGTCCAAACTGAGCAAAGAGCACAATTGCTCACTTTGCAGTGGTAGTCGTCGTAAGAGGCATTGCCTACTAGGCCTTGCTAAGGTCTTCGTTCTGTTAGGGAAGTCGCCACACTTAGACGCCTGTAAAGGAAACTTTATTCAGCGAAGTTCCCAGTGTCTTGCGACGGTGTCCCTTCGCAGGGCCAATACAGCAGGGACTTAGGTTTGCTGCTAACTAGGCTAGGTGACCCTGCATACAGAAGCAGGCTTTTCCCTTTGGAAGCTGGGATCCTGGTTTCTCAGGGGCTGCTTGCAAGACCCTGCTATTGCCCAGCATCTGTCCTCTGCCCCTACGCCTGTGTAGGAAGCGAGTATTTTAGCCTGAGAAGCAGGGCTCTTGCAACTCTGGAGGAGAGCTAATCCTGCAGCCCACGTTCGTCCTGGGAAACCGCAAGGCGACCCTTGGCCTCAGTGTAGTGGCGAAATGGCCGCCGGACAGGTCTTGCCTGCCGCGGTTTCCGTGAGTTCTCCACCGTCTTCGGGCTTAAATGGAGAGCGAGGAGAGCTGTCGGCTCTCACAGAACTCTGGCCTCCGCACTGTTTGCCATGCAACTGCACTCGAGACCACACGTCTCCTCCCGGCCTGCTGAGAAACAGGCCGCCGTGCAGGCCCTTCGTAACACTTCTTGGCATGTAAACACAAAAGCGACACGCTGTCCTCTTCCTTGGAAACCTACGTTGCCCCAGCTTGCCAACGCTCACGAAGGCAGTCCGAGCCCGTCTCATGTGCTGGGCCACTTGCATTCAGTGAGGAAAAGCCACCTGCATTGAGGTGAACAGTCTGCTCAGCGTTCTTTCCGGGAGCTCACACTTGCCGCCTCTCTAGGTTAAGCAGGATGTCGAGGTGAGGTCCAAACTGAGCAAAGAGCACAATTCCTCACGTTACACTGGTAGTCGTCGTAAGAGGAATTGCCAACTACGCCTGGCTGAGGCCTTCCCTGTGTTAAGGAACCAGCCACACTTAGAGGCCTTGAAAGGACAATTTATTCAGCGAAGTTCCCATTGTTTGGCGATGGTCAACCTTTGCAGCGCCAATACTGCAGGGACTTAGGTTTGCTGCTAACAGGGCTAGGTGACCCTGCATACAGAAGCAGGCGTTTCCCTTTGGAAGCTTGGATCCCGGTTTCTCAGGGGCTGCTTGCAAGACCCTGCTATTGCCCAGCATCTGTCCTCTGCCCCTACGCCCGGGTAGGAAGGAGTATTTTAGCCTGAGAAGCAGGGCTCTTGCAACTCTGGAGGAGAGCTAATCCTGCAGCCCACGTTCGTCCTGGGAAACCGCAAGGCGACCCTTGGCCTCAGTGTAGTGGCGAAATGGCCGCCGGACAGGTCTTGCCTGCCGCGGTTTCCGTGAGTTCTCCACCGTCTTCGGGCTTAAATGGAGAGCTGTCGGCTCTCACAGAACTCTGGCCTCCGCACTGTTTGCCATGCAACTGCACTCGAGACCACACGTCTCCTCCCGGCCTGCTGAGAAACAGGCATCCGTGTAGGCCCTTGTTAACATTTCCTGGCGTGCAGAGTCCAAGGCGACACGCTGTCCTCTTCCTTGGAAACCTACGTTGCCACAGCTTGCCAAACGCTACCGAAGGCAGTCCTAACCAGTCTCGTGTGCTGCGCAACTTTGTTTCGGTTACGGAAAGCCACCTGCGTTGAGGTGAACACTCTGCTCAGCGTTCTTTCCGGGAGCTCACAATCGCCCCCTCTCTAGCTTAAGCAGGATGTCGAGGTGAGGTCCAAACTGAGCAAAGAGCACAATTGCTCACTTTGCAGTGGTAGTCGTCGTAAGAGGCATTGCCTACTAGGCCTTGCTAAGGTCTTCGTTCTGTTAGGGAAGTCGCCACACTTAGATGCCTGTAAAGGAAACTTTATTCAGCGAAGTTCCCAGTGTCTTGCGACGGTGTCCCTTCGCAGGGCCAATACAGCAGGGACTTAGGTTTGCTGCTAACTAGGCTAGGTGACCCTGCATACAGAAGCAGGCTTTTCCCTTTGGAAGCTGGGATCCCGGTTTCTCAGGGGCTGCTTGCAAGACCCTGCTATTGCCCAGCAGCTGTCCTCTGCCCTTACGCCTGTGTAGGAAGCGAGTATTTTAGCCTGAGAAGCAGGGCTCTTGCAACTCTGGAGGAGAGCTAATCCTGCAGCCCACGTTCGTCCTGGGAAACCGCAAGGCGACGCTTGGCCTCTGTGTAGTGGCGAAATGGCCGCCGGACAGTTCTTGCCTGCCGCGGTTTCCGTGAGTTCTCCACCGTCTTCGGGCTTAAATGGAGAGCGAGGAGAGCTGTCGGCTCTCACAGAACTCTGGCCTCTGCACTGTTTGCCATGCAGCTGAACGCAAGACCACACGTCTCCTCCCGGCCTGCTGAGAAACAGGCCGCCGTGCAGGCCCTTTGTAACACTTCTTGGCTTGTAGACTCCAAGGCGACACGCTGTCCTCTTCCTTGGAAACCTACGTTGCCCCAGCTTGCCAACGCTCACGAAGGCAGTCCGAGCCCGTCTCATGTGCTGGGCCACTTGCATTCAGTTGAGGAAAAGCCACCTGCATTGAGGTGAACAGTCTGCTCAGCGTTCTTTCCGGGAGATCACACTTGCCGCCTCTCTAGGTTAAGCAGGAAGTCGTAGTGAGGACCAACCTGAGCAAAGAGCACAATTCCTCACGTTACACTGGTAGTCGTCGTAAGAGGAATTGCCAACTACGCCTGGCTGAGGCCTTCCCTGTGTTAAGGAACCAGCCACACTTAGAGGCCTTGAAAGGACAATTTATTCAGCGAAGTTCCCATTGTTTGGCGATGGTCAACCTTTGCAGCGCCAATACTGCAGGGACTTAGGTTTGCTGCTAACAGGGCTAGGTGACCCTGCATACAGAAGCAGGCGTTTCCCTTTGGAAGCTTGGATCCCGGTTTCTCAGGGGCTGCTTGCAAGACCCTGCTATTGCCCAGCATCTGTCCTCTGCCCCTACGCCCGGGTAGGAAGGAGTATTTTAGCCTGAGAAGCAGGGCTCTTGCAACTCTGGAGGAGAGCTAATCCTGCAGCCCACGTTCGTCCTGGGAAACCGCAAGGTGACCCTTGGCCTCAGTGTAGTGGCGAAATGGCCGCCGGACAGGTCTTGCCTGCCGCGGTTTCCGTGAGTTCTCCACCGTCTTCGGGCTTTAATGGAGAGCGAGGAGAGCTGTCGGCTCTCACAGAACTCTGGCCTCCGCACTGTTTGCCATGCAACTGCACTCGAGACCACACGTCTCCTCCCGGCCTGCTGAGAAACAGGCTTCCGTGTAGGCCCTTGTTAACATTTCCTGGCGTGCAGAGTCCAAGGCGACACGCTGTCCTCTTCCTTGGAAACCTACGTTGCTACAGCTTGCCAAACGCTACCGAAGGCAGTCCTAACCAGTCTCGTGTGCTGCGCATCTTTGATTCGGTTACGGAAAGCCACCTGCGTTGAGGTGAACACTCTGCTCAGCGTTCTTTCCGGGAGCTCACAATCGCCCCCTCTCTAGCTTAAGCAGGATGTCGAGGTGAGGTCCAAACTGAGCAAAGAGCACAATTGCTCACTTTGCAGTGGTAGTCGTCGTAAGAGGCATTGCCTACTAGGCCTTGCTAAGGTCTTCGTTCTGTTAGGGAAGTCGCCACACTTAGACGCCTGTAAAGGAAACTTTATTCAGCGAAGTTCCCAGTGTCTTGCGACGGTGTCCCTTCGCAGGGCCAATACAGCAGGGACTTAGGTTTGCTGCTAACTAGGCTAGGTGACCCTGCATACAGAAGCAGGCGTTTCCCTTTGGAAGCTGGGATCCCGGTTTCTCAGGGGCTGCTTGCAAGACCCTGCTATTGCCCAGCATCAGTCCTCTGCCCCTACGCCCGGGTAGGAAGGAGTATTTTAGCCTGAGAAGCAGGGCTCTTGCAACTCTGGAGGAGAGCTAATCCTGCAGCCCACGTTCGTCCTGGGAAACCGCAAGGTGACCCTTGGCCTCAGTGTAGTGGCGAAATGGCCGCCGGACAGGTCTTGCCTGCCGCGGTTTCCGTGAGTTCTCCACCGTCTTCGGGCTTAAATGGAGAGCGAGGAGAGCTGTCGGCTCTCACAGAACTCTGGCCTCCGCACTGTTTGCCATGCAACTGCACTCGAGACCACACGTCTCCTCCCGGCCTGCTGAGAAACAGGCATCCGTGTAGGCCCTTGTTAACATTTCCTGGCGTGCAGAGTCCAAGGCGACACGCTGTCCTCTTTCTTGGAAACCTACGTTGCCACAGCTTGCCAAACGCTACCGAAGGCAGTCCTAACCAGTCTCGTGTGCTGCGCAACTTTGTTTCGGTTACGGAAAGCCACCTGTGTTGAGGTGAACACTCTGCTCAGCGTTCTTTCCGGGAGCTCACAATCGCCCCCTCTCTAGCTTAAGCAGGATGTCGAGGTGAGGTCCAAACTGAGCAAAGAGCACAATTGCTCACTTTGCAGTGGTAGTCGTCGTAAGAGGCATTGCCTACTAGGCCTTGCTAAGGTCTTCGTTCTGTTAGGGAAGTCGCCACACTTAGACGCCTGTAAAGGAAACTTTATTCAGCGAAGTTCCCAGTGTCTTGCGACGGTGTCCCTTCGCAGGGCCAATACAGCAGGGACTTAGGTTTGCTGCTAACTAGGCTAGGTGACCCTGCATACAGAAGCAGGCTTTTCCCTTTGGAAGCTGGGATCCCGGTTTCTCAGGGGCTGCTTGCAAGACCCTGCTATTGCCCAGCATCTGTCCTCTGCCCCTACGCCTGTGTAGGAAGCGAGTATTTTAGCCTGAGAAGCAGGGCTCTTGCAATTCTGGAGGAGAGCTAATCCTGCAGCCCACGTTCGTCCTGGGAAACCGCAAGGCGACCCTTGGCCTCAGTGTAGTGGCGAAATGGCCGCCGGACAGGTCTTGCCTGCCGCGGTTTCCGTGAGTTCTCCACCGTCTTCGGGCTTAAATGGAGAGCGAGGAGAGCTGTCGGCTCTCACAGAACTCTGGCCTCCGCACTGTTTGCCATGCAGCTGAACGCAAGACCACACGTCTCCTCCCGGCCTGCTGAGAAACAGGCCGCCGTGCAGGCCCTTTGTAACACTTCTTGGCTTGTAGACTCCAAGGCGACACGCTGTCCTCTTCCTTGGAAACCTACGTTGCCCCAGCTTGCCAACGCTCACGAAGGCAGTCCGAGCCCGTCTCATGTGCTGGGCCACTTGCATTCAGTTGAGGAAAAGCCACCTGCATTGAGGTGAACAGTCTGCTCAGCGTTCTTTCCGGGAGCTCACACTTGCCGCCTCTCTAGGTTAAGCAGGAAGTCGTAGTGAGGACCAACCTGAGCAAAGAGCACAATTCCTCACGTTACACTGGTAGTCGTCGTAAGAGGAATTGCCAACTACGCCTGGCTGAGGCCTTCCCTGTGTTAAGGAACCAGCCACACTTAGAGGCCTTGAAAGGACAATTTATTCAGCGAAGTTCCCATTGTTTGGCGATGGTCAACCTTTGCAGCGCCAATACTGCAGGGACTTAGGTTTGCTGCTAACAGGGCTAGGTGACCCTGCATACAGAAGCAGGCGTTTCCCTTTGGAAGCTTGGATCCCGGTTTCTCAGGGGCTGCTTGCAAGACCCTGCTATTGCCCAGCATCTGTCCTCTGCCCCTACGCCCGGGTAGGAAGGAGTATTTTAGCCTGAGAAGCAGGGCTCTTGCAACTCTGGAGGAGAGCTAATCCTGCAGCCCACGTTCGTCCTGGGAAACCGCAAGGCGACCCTTGGCCTCAGTGTAGTGGCGAAATGGCCGCCGGACAGGTCTTGCCTGCCGCGGTTTCCGTGAGTTCTCCACCGTCTTCGGGCTTAAATGGAGAGCTGTCGGCTCTCACAGAACTCTGGCCTCCGCACTGTTTGCCATGCAACTGCACTCGAGACCACACGTCTCCTCCCGGCCTGCTGAGAAACAGGCTTCCGTGTAGGCCCTTGTTAACATTTCCTGGCGTGCAGAGTCCAAGGCGACACGCTGTCCTCTTCCTTGGAAACCCACGTTGCTACAGCTTGCCAAACGCTACCGAAGGCAGTCCTAACCAGTCTCGTGTGCTGCGCAACTTTGATTCGGTTACGGAAAGCCACCTGCGTTGAGGTGAACACTCTGCTCAGCGTTCTTTCCGGGAGCTCACAATCGCCCCCTCTCTAGCTTAAGCAGGATGTCGAGGTGAGGTCCAAACTGAGCAAAGAGCACAATTGCTCTCTTTGCAGTGGTAGTCGTCGTAAGAGGCATTGCCTACTAGGCCTTGCTAAGGTCTTCGTTCTGTTAGGGAAGTCGCCACACTTAGACGCCTGTAAAGGAAACTTTATTCAGCGAAGTTCCCAGTGTCTTGCGACGGTGTCCCTTCGCAGGGCCAATACAGCAGGGACTTAGGTTTGCTGCTAACTAGGCTAGGTGACCCTGCATACAGAAGCAGGCGTTTCCCTTTGGAAGCTGGGATCCCGGTTTCTCAGGGGCTGCTTGCAAGACCCTGCTATTGCCCAGCATCTGTCCTCTGCCCCTACGCCCGGGTAGGAAGGAGTATTTTAGCCTGAGAAGCAGGGCTCTTGCAACTCTGGAGGAGAGCTAATCCTGCAGCCCACGTTCGTCCTGGGAAACCGCAAGGCGACCCTTGGCCTCAGTGTAGTGGCGAAATGGCCGCCGGACAGGTCTTGCCTGCCGCGGTTTCCGTGAGTTCTCCACCGTCTTCGGGCTTAAATGGAGAGCTGTCGGCTCTCACAGAACTCTGGCCTCCGCACTGTTTGCCATGCCACTGCACTCGAGACCACACGTCTCCTCCCGGCCTGCTGAGAAACAGGCATCCGTGTAGGCCCTTGTTAACATTTCCTGGCGTGCAGAGTCCAAGGCGACACGCTGTCCTCTTCCTTGGAAACCTACGTTGCCACAGCTTGCCAAACGCTACCGAAGGCAGTCCTAACCAGTCTCGTGTGCTGCGCAACTTTGTTTCGGTTACGGAAAGCCACCTGCGTTGAGGTGAACACTCTGCTCAGCGTTCTTTCCGGGAGCTCACAATCGCCCCCTCTCTAGCTTAAGCAGGATGTCGAGGTGAGGTCCAAACTGAGCAAAGAGCACAATTGCTCACTTTGCAGTGGTAGTCGTCGTAAGAGGCATTGCCTACTAGGCCTTGCTAAGGTCTTCGTTCTGTAAGGGAAGTCGCCACACTTAGACGCCTGTAAAGGAAACTTTATTCAGCGAAGTTCCCAGTGTCTTGCGACGGTGTCCCTTCGCAGGGCCAATACAGCAGGGACTTAGGTTTGCTGCTAACTAGGCTAGGTGACCCTGCATACAGAAGCAGGCTTTTCCCTTTGGAAGCTGGGATCCCGGTTTCTCAGGGGCTGCTTGCAAGACCCTGCTATTGCCCAGCATCTGTCCTCTGCCCCTACGCCTGTGTAGGAAGCGAGTATTTTAGCCTGAGAAGCAGGGCTCTTGCAATTCTGGAGGAGAGCTAATCCTGCAGCCCACGTTCGTCCTGGGAAACCGCAAGGCGACCCTTGGCCTCAGTGTAGTGGCGAAATGGCCGCCGGACAGGTCTTGCCTGCCGCGGTTTCCGTGAGTTCTCCACCGTCTTCGGGCTTAAATGGAGAGCGATGAGAGTTGTCGGCTCTCACAGAACTCTGGCCTCCGCACTGTTTGCCATGCAGCTGAACGCAAGACCACACGTCTCCTCCCGGCCTGCTGAGAAACAGGCCGCCGTGCAGGCCCTTTGTAACACTTCTTGGCTTGTAGACTCCAAGGCGACACGCTGTCCTCTTCCTTGGAAACCTACGTTGCCCCAGCTTGCCAACGCTCACGAAGGCAGTCCGAGCCCGTCTCATGTGCTGGGCCACTTGCATTCAGTTGAGGAAAAGCCACCTGCATTGAGGTGAACAGTCTGCTCAGCGTTCTTTCCGGGAGCTCACACTTGCCGCCTCTCTAGGTTAAGCAGGAAGTCGTAGTGAGGACCAACCTGAGCAAAGAGCACAATTCCTCACGTTACACTGGTAGTCGTCGTAAGAGGAATTGCCAACTACGCCTGGCTGAGGCCTTCCCTGTGTTAAGGAACCAGCCACACTTAGAGGCCTTGAAAGGACAATTTATTCAGCGAAGTTCCCATTGTTTGGCGATGGTCAACCTTTGCAGCGCCAATACTGCAGGGACTTAGGTTTGCTGCTAACAGGGCTAGGTGACCCTGCATACAGAAGCAGGCGTTTCCCTTTGGAAGCTTGGATCCCGGTTTCTCAGGGGCTGCTTGCAAGACCCTGCTATTGCCCAGCATCTGTCCTCTGCCCCTACGCCCGGGTAGGAAGGAGTATTTTAGCCTGAGAAGCAGGGCTCTTGCAACTCTGGAGGAGAGCTAATCCTGCAGCCCACGTTCGTCCTGGGAAACCGCAAGGCGACCCTTGGCCTCAGTGTAGTGGCGAAATGGCCGCCGGACAGGTCTTGCCTGCCGCGGTTTCCGTGAGTTCTCCACCGTCTTCGGGCTTAAATGGAGAGCTGTCGGCTCTCACAGAACTCTGGCCTCCGCACTGTTTGCCATGCAACTGCACTCGAGACCACACGTCTCCTCCCGGCCTGCTGAGAAACAGGCATCCGTGTAGGCCCTTGTTAACATTTCCTGGCGTGCAGAGTCCAAGGCGACACGCTGTCCTCTTCCTTGGAAACCTACGTTGCCACAGCTTGCCAAACGCTACCGAAGGCAGTCCTAACCAGTCTCGTGTGCTGCGCAACTTTGTTTCGGTTACGGAAAGCCACCTGCGTTGAGGTGAACACTCTGCTCAGCGTTCTTTCCGGGAGCTCACAATCGCCCCCTCTCTAGCTTAAGCAGGATGTCGAGGTGAGGTCCAAACTGAGCAAAGAGCACAATTGCTCACTTTGCAGTGGTAGTCGTCGTAAGAGGCATTGCCTACTAGGCCTTGCTAAGGTCTTCGTTCTGTTAGGGAAGTCGCCACACTTAGACGCCTGTAAAGGAAACTTTATTCAGCGAAGTTCCCAGTGTCTTGCGACGGTGTCCCTTCGCAGGGCCAATACAGCAGGGACTTAGGTTTGCTGCTAACTAGGCTAGGTGACCCTGCATACAGAAGCAGGCTTTTCCCTTTGGAAGCTGGGATCCCGGTTTCTCAGGGGCTGCTTGCAAGACCCTGCTATTGCCCAGCATCTGTCCTCTGCCCCTACGCCTGTGTAGGAAGCGAGTATTTTAGCCTGAGAAGCAGGGCTCTTGCAATTCTGGAGGAGAGCTAATCCTGCAGCCCACGTTCGTCCTGGGAAACTGCAAGGTGACCCTTGGCCTCAGTGTAGTGGCGAAATGGCCGCCGGACAGGTCTTGCCTGCCGCGGTTTCCGTGAGTTCTCCACCGTCTTCGGGCTTAAATGGAGAGCGATGAGAGCTGTTGGCTCTCACAGAACTCTGGCCTCCGCACTGTTTGCCATGCAGCTGAACGCAAGACCACACGTCTCCTCCCGGCCTGCTGAGAAACAGGCCGCCGTGCAGGCCCTTTGTAACACTTCTTGGCTTGTAGACTCCAAGGCGACACGCTGTCCTCTTCCTTGGAAACCTACGTTGCCCCAGCTTGCCAACGCTCACGAAGGCAGTCCGAGCCCGTCTCATGTGCTGGGGCACTTGCATTCAGTTGAGGAAAAGCCACCTGCATTGAGGTGAACAGTCTGCTCAGCGTTCTTTCCGGGAGCTCACACTTGCCGCCTCTCTAGGTTAAGCAGGAAGTCGTAGTGAGGACCAACCTGAGCAAAGAGCACAATTCCTCACGTTACACTGGTAGTCGTCGTAAGAGGAATTGCCAACTACGCCTGGCTGAGGCCTTCCCTGTGTTAAGGAACCAGCCACACTTAGAGGCCTTGAAAGGACAATTTATTCAGCGAAGTTCCCATTGTTTGGCGATGGTCAACCTTTGCAGCGCCAATACTGCAGGGACTTAGGTTTGCTGCTAACAGGGCTAGGTGACCCTGCATACAGAAGCAGGCGTTTCCCTTTGGAAGCTTGGATCCCGGTTTCTCAGGGGCTGCTTGCAAGACCCTGCTATTGCCCAGCATCTGTCCTCTGCCCCTACGCCCGGGTAGGAAGGAGTATTTTAGCCTGAGAAGCAGGGCTCTTGCAACTCTGGAGGAGAGCTAATCCTGCAGCCCACGTTCGTCCTGGGAAACCGCAAGGCGACCCTTGGCCTCAGTGTAGTGGCGAAATGGCCGCCGGACAGGTCTTGCCTGCCGCGGTTTCCGTGAGTTCTCCACCGTCTTCGGGCTTAAATGGAGAGCTGTCGGCTCTCACAGAACTCTGGCCTCCGCACTGTTTGCCATGCAACTGCACTCGAGACCACACGTCTCCTCCCGGCCTGCTGAGAAACAGGCATCCGTGTAGGCCCTTGTTAACATTTCCTGGCGTGCAGAGTCCAAGGCGAAACGCTGTCCTCTTCCTTGGAAACCTACGTTGCCACAGCTTGCCAAACGCTACCGAAGGCAGTCCTAACCAGTCTCGTGTGCTGTGCAACTTTGATTCGGTTACGGAAAGCCACCTGCGTTGAGGTGAACACTCTGCTCAGCATTCTTTCCGGGAGCTCACAATCGCCTCCTCTCTAGCTTAAGCAGGATGTCGAGGTGAGGTCCAAACTGAGCAAAGAGCACAATTGCTCGCTTTGCAGTGGTAGTCGTCATAAGAGGCATTGCCTACTAGGCCTTGCTAAGGTCTTCGTTCTGTTAGGGAAGTCGCCACACTTAGACGCCTGTAAAGGAAACTTTATTCAGCGAAGTTCCCAGTGTCTTGCGACGGTGTCCCTTCGCAGGGCCAATACAGCAGGGACTTAGGTTTGCTGCTAACTAGGCTAGGTGACCCTGCATACAGAAGCAGGCTTTTCCCTTTGGAAGCTGGGATCCCGGTTTCTCAGGGGCTGCTTGCAAGACCCTGCTATTGCCCAGCATCTGTCCTCTGCCCCTACGCCTGTGTAGGAAGCGAGTATTTTAGCCTGAGAAGCAGGGCTCTTGCAACTCTGGAGGAGAGCTAATCCTGCAGCCCACGTTCGTCCTGGGAAACCGCAAGGCGACCCTTGGCCTCAGTGTAGTGGCGAAATGGCCGCCGGACAGGTCTTGCCTGCCGCGGTTTCCGTGAGTTCTCCACCGTCTTCGGGCTTAAATGGAGAGCGAGGAGAGCTGTCGGCTCTCACAGAACTCTGGCCTCCGCACTGTTTGCCATGCAACTGCACTCGAGACCACACGTCTCCTCCCGGCCTGCTGAGAAACAGGCCGCCGTGCAGGCCCTTCGTAACACTTCTTGGCATGTAAACACAAAAGCGACACGCTGTCCTCTTCCTTGGAAACCTACGTTGCCCCAGCTTGCCAACGCTCACGAAGGCAGTCCGAGCCCGTCTCATGTGCTGGGCCACTTGCATTCAGTGAGGAAAAGCCACCTGCATTGAGGTGAACAGTCTGCTCAGCGTTCTTTCCGGGAGCTCACACTTGCCGCCTCTCTAGGTTAAGCAGGATGTCGAGGTGAGGTCCAAACTGAGCAAAGAGCACAATTCCTCACGTTACACTGGTAGTCGTCGTAAGAGGAATTGCCAACTACGCCTGGCTGAGGCCTTCCCTGTGTTAAGGAACCAGCCACACTTAGAGGCCTTGAAAGGACAATTTATTCAGCGAAGTTCCCATTGTTTGGCGATGGTCAACCTTTGCAGCGCCAATACTGCAGGGACTTAGGTTTGCTGCTAACAGGGCTAGGTGACCCTGCATACAGAAGCAGGCGTTTCCCTTTGGAAGCTTGGATCCCGGTTTCTCAGGGGCTGCTTGCAAGACCCTGCTATTGCCCAGCATCTGTCCTCTGCCCCTACGCCCGGGTAGGAAGGAGTATTTTAGCCTGAGAAGCAGGGCTCTTGCAACTCTGGAGGAGAGCTAATCCTGCAGCCCACGTTCGTCCTGGGAAACCGCAAGGCGACCCTTGGCCTCAGTGTAGTGGCGAAATGGCCGCCGGACAGGTCTTGCCTGCCGCGGTTTCCGTGAGTTCTCCACCGTCTTCGGGCTTAAATGGAGAGCTGTCGGCTCTCACAGAACTCTGGCCTCCGCACTGTTTGCCATGCAACTGCACTCGAGACCACACGTCTCCTCCCGGCCTGCTGAGAAACAGGCATCCGTGTAGGCCCTTGTTAACATTTCCTGGCGTGCAGAGGCCAAGGCGAAACGCTGTCCTCTTCCTTGGAAACCTACGTTGCCACAGCTTGCCAAACGCTACCGAAGGCAGTCCTAACCAGTCTCGTGTGCTGCGCAACTTTGATTCGGTTACGGAAAGCCACCTGCGTTGAGGTGAACACTCTGCTCAGCGTTCTTTCCGGGAGCTCACAATCGCCTCCTCTCTAGCTTAAGCAGGATGTCGAGGTGAGGTCCAAACTGAGCAAAGAGCACAATTGCTCGCTTTGCAGTGGTAGTCGTCATAAGAGGCATTGCCTACTAGGCCTTGCTAAGGTCTTCGTTCTGTTAGGGAAGTCGCCACACTTAGACGCCTGTAAAGGAAACTTTATTCAGCGATGTTCCCAGTGTCTTGCGACGGTGTCCCTTCGCAGGGCCAATACAGCAGGGACTTAGGTTTGCTGCTAACTAGGCTAGGTGACCCTGCATACAGAAGCAGGCTTTTCCCTTTGGAAGCTGGGATCCTGGTTTCTCAGGGGCTGCCTGCAAGACCCTGCTATTGCCCAGCATCTGTCCTCTGCCCCTACGCCTGGGTAGGAAGCGAGTATTTTAGCCTGAGAAGCAGGGCTCTTGCAATTCTGGAGGAGAGCTAATCCTGCAGCCCACGTTCGTCCTGGGAAACCGCAAGGCGACGCTTGACCTCTGTGTAGTGGCGAAATGGCCGCCGGACAGGTCTTGCCTGCCGCGGTTTCCGTGAGTTCTCCACCGTCTTCGGGCTTAAATGGAGAGCGAGGAGAGCTGTCGGCTCTCACAGAACTCTGACCTCTGCACTGTTTGCCATGCAGCTGAACGCAAGACCGCACGTCTCCTCCCGGCCTGCTGAGAAACAGGCCGCCGTGCAGGCCCTTTGTAACACTTCTTGGCTTGTAGACTCCAAGGCGACACGCTGTCCTCTTCCTTGGAAACCTACGTTGCCCCAGCTTGCCAACGCTCACGAAGGCAGTCCGAGCCCGTCTCATGTGCTGGGCCACTTGCATTCAGTTGAGGAAAAGCCACCTGCATTGAGGTGAACAGTCTGCTCAGCGTTCTTTCCGGGAGATCACACTTGCCGCCTCTCTAGGTTAAGCAGGAAGTCGTAGTGAGGACCAACCTGAGCAAAGAGCACAATTCCTCACGTTACACTGGTAGTCGTTGTAAGAGGAATTGCCAACTACGCCTGGCTGAGGCCTTCCCTGTGTTAAGGAACCAGCCACACTTAGAGGCCTTGAAAGGACAATTTATTCAGCGAAGTTCCCATTGTTTGGCGATGGTCAACCTTTGCAGCGCCAATACTGCAGGGACTTAGGTTTGCTGCTAACAGGGCTAGGTGACCCTGCATACAGAAGCAGGCGTTTCCCTTTGGAAGCTTGGATCCCGGTTTCTCAGGGGCTGCTTGCAAGACCCTGCTATTGCCCAGCATCTGTCCTCTGCCCCTACGCCCGGGTAGGAAGGAGTATTTTAGCCTGAGAAGCAGGGCTCTTGCAACTCTGGAGGAGAGCTAATCCTGCAGCCCACGTTCGTCCTGGGAAACCGCAAGGCGACCCTTGGCCTCAGTGTAGTGGCGAAATGGCCGCCGGACAGGTCTTGCCTGCCGCGGTTTCCGTGAGTTCTCCACCGTCTTCGGGCTTAAATGGAGAGCTGTCGGCTCTCACAGAACTCTGGCCTCCGCACTGTTTGCCATGCAACTGCACTCGAGACCACACGTCTCCTCCCGGCCTGCTGAGAAACAGGCATCCGTGTAGGCCCTTGTTAACATTTCCTGGCGTGCAGAGTCCAAGGCGACACGCTGTCCTCTTCCTTGGAAACCTACGTTGCCACAGCTTGCCAAACGCTACCGAAGGCAGTCCTAACCAGTCTCGTGTGCTGCGCAACTTTGTTTCGGTTACGGAAAGCCACCTGCGTTGAGGTGAACACTCTGCTCAGCGTTCTTTCCGGGAGCTCACAATCGCCCCCTCTCTAGCTTAAGCAGGATGTCGAGGTGAGGTCCAAACTGAGCAAAGAGCACAATTGCTCACTTTGCAGTGGTAGTCGTCGTAAGAGGCATTGCCTACTAGGCCTTGCTAAGGTCTTCGTTCTGTTAGGGAAGTCGCCACACTTAGACGCCTGTAAAGGAAACTTTATTCAGCGAAGTTCCCAGTGTCTTGCGACGGTGTCCCTTCGCAGGGCCAATACAGCAGGGACTTAGGTTTGCTGCTAACTAGGCTAGGTGACCCTGCATACAGAAGCAGGCTTTTCCCTTTGGAAGCTGGGATCCCGGTTTCTCAGGGGCTGCTTGCAAGACCCTGCTATTGCCCAGCATCTGTCCTCTGCCCCTACGCCTGTGTAGGAAGCGAGTATTTTAGCCTGAGAAGCAGGGCTCTTGCAACTCTGGAGGAGAGCTAATCCTGCAGCCCACGTTCGTCCTGGGAAACCGCAAGGCGACCCTTGGCCTCAGTGTAGTGGCGAAATGGCCGCCGGACAGGTCTTGCCTGCCGCGGTTTCCGTGAGTTCTCCACCGTCTTCGGGCTTAAATGGAGAGCGAGGAGAGCTGTCGGCTCTCACAGAACTCTGGCCTCCGCACTGTTTGCCATGCAACTGCACTCGAGACCACACGTCTCCTCCCGGCCTGCTGAGAAACAGGCCGCCGTGCAGGCCCTTCGTAACACTTCTTGGCATGTAAACACAAAAGCGACACGCTGTCCTCTTCCTTGGAAACCTACGTTGCCCCAGCTTGCCAACGCTCACGAAGGCAGTCCGAGCCCGTCTCATGTGCTGGGCCACTTGCATTCAGTGAGGAAAAGCCACCTGCATTGAGGTGAACAGTCTGCTCAGCGTTCTTTCCGGGAGCTCACACTTGCCGCCTCTCTAGGTTAAGCAGGATGTCGAGGTGAGGTCCAAACTGAGCAAAGAGCACAATTCCTCACGTTACACTGGTAGTCGTCGTAAGAGGAATTGCCAACTACGCCTGGCTGAGGCCTTCCCTGTGTTAAGGAACCAGCCACACTTAGAGGCCTTGAAAGGACAATTTATTCAGCGAAGTTCCCATTGTTTGGCGATGGTCAACCTTTGCAGCGCCAATACTGCAGGGACTTAGGTTTGCTGCTAACAGGGCTAGGTGACCCTGCATACAGAAGCAGGCGTTTCCCTTTGGAAGCTTGGATCCCGGTTTCTCAGGGGCTGCTTGCAAGACCCTGCTATTGCCCAGCATCTGTCCTCTGCCCCTACGCCCGGGTAGGAAGGAGTATTTTAGCCTGAGAAGCAGGGCTCTTGCAACTCTGGAGGAGAGCTAATCCTGCAGCCCACGTTCGTCCTGGGAAACCGCAAGGCGACCCTTGGCCTCAGTGTAGTGGCGAAATGGCCGCCGGACAGGTCTTGCCTGCCGCGGTTTCCGTGAGTTCTCCACCGTCTTCGGGCTTAAATGGAGAGCTGTCGGCTCTCACAGAACTCTGGCCTCCGCACTGTTTGCCATGCAACTGCACTCGAGACCACACGTCTCCTCCCGGCCTGCTGAGAAACAGGCATCCGTGTAGGCCCTTGTTAACATTTCCTGGCGTGCAGAGTCCAAGGCGACACGCTGTCCTCTTCCTTGGAAACCTACGTTGCCACAGCTTGCCAAACGCTACCGAAGGCAGTCCTAACCAGTCTCGTGTGCTGCGCAACTTTGTTTCGGTTACGGAAAGCCACCTGCGTTGAGGTGAACACTCTGCTCAGCGTTCTTTCCGGGAGCTCACAATCGCCCCCTCTCTAGCTTAAGCAGGATGTCGAGGTGAGGTCCAAACTGAGCAAAGAGCACAATTGCTCACTTTGCAGTGGTAGTCGTCGTAAGAGGCATTGCCTACTAGGCCTTGCTAAGGTCTTCGTTCTGTTAGGGAAGTCGCCACACTTAGACGCCTGTAAAGGAAACTTTATTCAGCGATGTTCCCAGTGTCTTGCGACGGTGTCCCTTCGCAGGGCCAATACAGCAGGGACTTAGGTTTGCTGCTAACTAGGCTAGGTGACCCTGCATACAGAAGCAGGCTTTTCCCTTTGGAAGCTGGGATCCTGGTTTCTCAGGGGCTGCCTGCAAGACCCTGCTATTGCCCAGCATCTGTCCTCTGCCCCTACGCCTGGGTAGGAAGCGAGTATTTTAGCCTGAGAAGCAGGGCTCTTGCAATTCTGGAGGAGAGCTAATCCTGCAGCCCACGTTCGTCCTGGGAAACCGCAAGGCGACGCTTGGCCTCTGTGTAGTGGCGAAATGGCCGCCGGACAGGTCTTGCCTGCCGCGGTTTCCGTGAGTTCTCCACCGTCTTCGGGCTTAAATGGAGAGCGAGGAGAGCTGTCGGCTCTCACAGAACTCTGGCCTCTGCACTGTTTGCCATGCAGTTGAACGCAAGACCGCACGTCTCCTCCCGGCCTGCTGAGAAACAGGCCGCCGTGCAGGCCCTTTGTAACACTTCTTGGCTTGTAGACTCCAAGGCGACACGCTGTCCTCTTCCTTGGAAACCTACGTTGCCCCAGCTTGCCAACGCTCACGAAGGCAGTCCGAGCCCGTCTCATGTGCTGGGCCACTTGCATTCAGTTGAGGAAAAGCCACCTGCATTGAGGTGAACAGTCTGCTCAGCGTTCTTTCCGGGAGATCACACTTGCCGCCTCTCTAGGTTAAGCAGGAAGTCGTAGTGAGGACCAACCTGAGCAAAGAGCACAATTCCTCACGTTACACTGGTAGTCGTCGTAAGAGGAATTGCCAACTACGCCTGGCTGAGGCCTTCCCTGTGTTAAGGAACCAGCCACACTTAGAGGCCTTGAAAGGACAATTTATTCAGCGAAGTTCCCATTGTTTGGCGATGGTCAACCTTTGCAGCGCCAATACTGCAGGGACTTAGGTTTGCTGCTAACAGGGCTAGGTGACCCTGCATACAGAAGCAGGCGTTTCCCTTTGGAAGCTTGGATCCCGGTTTCTCAGGGGCTGCTTGCAAGACCCTGCTATTGCCCAGCATCTGTCCTCTGCCCCTACGCCCGGGTAGGAAGGAGTATTTTAGCCTGAGAAGCAGGGCTCTTGCAACTCTGGAGGAGAGCTAATCCTGCAACCCACGTTCGTCCTGGAAAACCGCAAGGTGACCCTTGGCCTCAGTGTAGTGGCGAAATGGCCGCCGGACAGGTCTTGCCTGCCGCGGTTTCCGTGAGTTCTCCACCGTCTTCGGGCTTTAATGGAGAGCGAGGAGAGCTGTCGGCTCTCACAGAACTCTGGCCTCCGCACTGTTTGCCATGCAACTGCACTCGAGACCACACGTCTCCTCCCGGCCTGCTGAGAAACAGGCTTCCGTGTAGGCCCTTGTTAACATTTCCTGGCGTGCAGAGTCCAAGGCGACACGCTGTCCTCTTCCTTGGAAACCCACGTTGCTACAGCTTGCCAAACGCTACCGAAGGCAGTCCTAACCAGTCTCGTGTGCTGCGCAACTTTGATTCGGTTACGGAAAGCCACCTGCGTTGAGGTGAACACTCTGCTCAGCGTTCTTTCCGGGAGCTCACAATCGCCCCCTCTCTAGCTTAAGCAGGATGTCGAGGTGAGGTCCAAACTGAGCAAAGAGCACAATTGCTCTCTTTGCAGTGGTAGTCGTCGTAAGAGGCATTGCCTACTAGGCCTTGCTAAGGTCTTCGTTCTGTTAGGGAAGTCGCCACACTTAGACGCCTGTAAAGGAAACTTTATTCAGCGAAGTTCCCAGTGTCTTGCGACGGTGTCCCTTCGCAGGGCCAATACAGCAGGGACTTAGGTTTGCTGCTAACTAGGCTAGGTGACCCTGCATACAGAAGCAGGCTTTTCCCTTTGGAAGCTGGGATCCCGGTTTCTCAGGGGCTGCTTGCAAGACCCTGCTATTGCCCAGCATCTGTCCTCTGCCCCTACGCCTGTGTAGGAAGCGAGTATTTTAGCCTGAGAAGCAGGGCTCTTGCAATTCTGGAGGAGAGCTAATCCTGCAGCCCACGTTCGTCCTGGGAAACCGCAAGGCGACCCTTGGCCTCAGTGTAGTGGCGAAATGGCCGCCGGACAGGTCTTGCCTGCCGCGGTTTCCGTGAGTTCTCCACCGTCTTCGGGCTTAAATGGAGAGCGATGAGAGCTGTCGGCTCTCACAGAACTCTGGCCTCCGCACTGTTTGCCATGCAGCTGAACGCAAGACCACACGTCTCCTCCCGGCCTGCTGAGAAACAGGCCGCCGTGCAGGCCCTTTGTAACACTTCTTGGCTTGTAGACTCCAAGGCGACACGCTGTCCTCTTCCTTGGAAACCTACGTTGCCCCAGCTTGCCAACGCTCACGAAGGCAGTCCGAGCCCGTCTCATGTGCTGTGCCACTTGCATTCAGTTGAGGAAAAGCCACCTGCATTGAGGTGAACAGTCTGCTCAGCGTTCTTTCCGGGAGATCACACTTGCCGCCTCTCTAGGTTAAGCAGGAAGTCGTAGTGAGGACCAACCTGAGCAAAGAGCACAATTCCTCACGTTACACTGGTAGTCGTCGTAAGAGGAATTGCCAACTACGCCTGGCTGAGGCCTTCCCTGTGTTAAGGAACCAGCCACACTTAGAGGCCTTGAAAGGACAATTTATTCAGCGAAGTTCCCATTGTTTGGCGATGGTCAACCTTTGCAGCGCCAATACTGCAGGGACTTAGGTTTGCTGCTAACAGGGCTAGGTGACCCTGCATACAGAAGCAGGCGTTTCCCTTTGGAAGCTTGGATCCCGGTTTCTCAGGGGCTGCTTGCAAGACCCTGCTATTGCCCAGCATCTGTCCTCTGCCCCTACGCCCGGGTAGGAAGGAGTATTTTAGCCTGAGAAGCAGGGCTCTTGCAACTCTGGAGGAGAGCTAATCCTGCAACCCACGTTCGTCCTGGAAAACCGCAAGGTGACCCTTGGCCTCAGTGTAGTGGCGAAATGGCCGCCGGACAGGTCTTGCCTGCCGCGGTTTCCGTGAGTTCTCCACCGTCTTCGGGCTTTAATGGAGAGCGAGGAGAGCTGTCGGCTCTCACAGAACTCTGGCCTCCGCACTGTTTGCCATGCAACTGCACTCGAGACCACACGTCTCCTCCCGGCCTGCTGAGAAACAGGCTTCCGTGTAGGCCCTTGTTAACATTTCCTGGCGTGCAGAGTCCAAGGCGACACGCTGTCCTCTTCCTTGGAAACCCACGTTGCTACAGCTTGCCAAACGCTACCGAAGGCAGTCCTAACCAGTCTCGTGTGCTGCGCAACTTTGATTCGGTTACGGAAAGCCACCTGCGTTGAGGTGAACACTCTGCTCAGCGTTCTTTCCGGGAGCTCACAATCGCCCCCTCTCTAGCTTAAGCAGGATGTCGAGGTGAGGTCCAAACTGAGCAAAGAGCACAATTGCTCTCTTTGCAGTGGTAGTCGTCGTAAGAGGCATTGCCTACTAGGCCTTGCTAAGGTCTTCGTTCTGTTAGGGAAGTCGCCACACTTAGACGCCTGTAAAGGAAACTTTATTCAGCGAAGTTCCCAGTGTCTTGCGACGGTGTCCCTTCGCAGGGCCAATACAGCAGGGACTTAGGTTTGCTGCTAACTAGGCTAGGTGACCCTGCATACAGAAGCAGGCTTTTCCCTTTGGAAGCTGGGATCCCGGTTTCTCAGGGGCTGCTTGCAAGACCCTGCTATTGCCCAGCATCTGTCCTCTGCCCCTACGCCTGTGTAGGAAGCGAGTATTTTAGCCTGAGAAGCAGGGCTCTTGCAATTCTGGAGGAGAGCTAATCCTGCAGCCCACGTTCGTCCTGGGAAACCGCAAGGCGACCCTAGGCCTCAGTGTAGTGGCGAAATGGCCGCCGGACAGGTCTTGCCTGCCGCGGTTTCCGTGAGTTCTCCACCGTCTTCGGGCTTAAATGGAGAGCGATGAGAGCTGTCGGCTCTCACAGAACTCTGGCCTCCGCACTGTTTGCCATGCAGCTGAACGCAAGACCACACGTCTCCTCCCGGCCTGCTGAGAAACAGGCCGCCGTGCAGGCCCTTTGTAACACTTCTTGGCTTGTAGACTCCAAGGCGACACGCTGTCCTCTTCCTTGGAAACCTACGTTGCCCCAGCTTGCCAACGCTCACGAAGGCAGTCCGAGCCCGTCTCATGTGCTGTGCCACTTGCATTCAGTTGAGGAAAAGCCACCTGCATTGAGGTGAACAGTCTGCTCAGCGTTCTTTCCGGGAGCTCACACTTGCCGCCTCTCTAGGTTAAGCAGGAAGTCGTAGTGAGGACCAACCTGAGCAAAGAGCACAATTCCTCACGTTACACTGGTAGTCGTCGTAAGAGGAATTGCCAACTACGCCTGGCTGAGGCCTTCCCTGTGTTAAGGAACCAGCCACACTTAGAGGCCTTGAAAGGACAATTTATTCAGCGAAGTTCCCATTGTTTGGCGATGGTCAACCTTTGCAGCGCCAATACTGCAGGGACTTAGGTTTGCTGCTAACAGGGCTAGGTGACCCTGCATACAGAAGCAGGCGTTTCCCTTTGGAAGCTTGGATCCCGGTTTCTCAGGGGCTGCTTGCAAGACCCTGCTATTGCCCAGCATCTGTCCTCTGCCCCTACGCCCGGGTAGGAAGGAGTATTTTAGCCTGAGAAGCAGGGCTCTTGCAACTCTGGAGGAGAGCTAATCCTGCAGCCCACGTTCGTCCTGGGAAACCGCAAGGCGACCCTTGGCCTCAGTGTAGTGGCGAAATGGCCGCCGGACAGGTCTTGCCTGCCGCGGTTTCCGTGAGTTCTCCACCATCTTCGGGCTTAAATGGAGAGCTGTCGGCTCTCACAGAACTCTGGCCTCCGCACTGTTTGCCATGCAACTACACTCGAGACCACACGTCTCCTCCCGGCCTGCTGAGAAACAGGCATCCGTGTAGGCCCTTGTTAACATTTCCTGGCGTGCAGAGTCCAAGGCGACACGCTGTCCTCTTCCTTGGAAACCTACGTTGCCACAGCTTGCCAAACGCTACCGAAGGCAGTCCTAACCAGTCTCGTGTGCTGCGCAACTTTGTTTCGGTTACGGAAAGCCACCTGCGTTGAGGTGAACACTCTGCTCAGCGTTCTTTCCGGGAGCTCACAATCGCCCCCTCTCTAGCTTAAGCAGGATGTCGAGGTGAGGTCCAAACTGAGCAAAGAGCACAATTGCTCACTTTGCAGTGGTAGTCGTCGTAAGAGGCATTGCCTACTAGGCCTTGCTAAGGTCTTCGTTCTGTTAGGGAAGTCGCCACACTTAGACGCCTGTAAAGGAAACTTTATTCAGCGAAGTTCCCAGTGTCTTGCGACGGTGTCCCTTCGCAGGGCCAATACAGCAGGGACTTAGGTTTGCTGCTAACTAGGCTAGGTGACCCTGCATACAGAAGCAGGCTTTTCCCTTTGGAAGCTGGGATCCCGGTTTCTCAGGGGCTGCTTGCAAGACCCTGCTATTGCCCAGCATCTGTCCTCTGCCCCTACGCCTGTGTAGGAAGCGAGTATTTTAGCCTGAGAAGCAGGGCTCTTGCAACTCTGGAGGAGAGCTAATCCTGCAGCCCACGTTCGTCCTGGGAAACCGCAAGGCGACCCTTGGCCTCAGTGTAGTGGCGAAATGGCCGCCGGACAGGTCTTGCCTGCCGCGGTTTCCGTGAGTTCTCCACCGTCTTCGGGCTTAAATGGAGAGCGAGGAGAGCTGTCGGCTCTCACAGAACTCTGGCCTCCGCACTGTTTGCCATGCAACTGCACTCGAGACCACACGTCTCCTCCCGGCCTGCTGAGAAACAGGCCGCCGTGCAGGCCCTTCGTAACACTTCTTGGCATGTAAACACAAAAGCGACACGCTGTCCTCTTCCTTGGAAACCTACGTTGCCCCAGCTTGCCAACGCTCACGAAGGCAGTCCGAGCCCGTCTCATGTGCTGGGCCACTTGCATTCAGTGAGGAAAAGCCACCTGCATTGAGGTGAACAGTCTGCTCAGCGTTCTTTCCGGGAGCTCACACTTGCCGCCTCTCTAGGTTAAGCAGGATGTCGAGGTGAGGTCCAAACTGAGCAAAGAGCACAATTCCTCACGTTACACTGGTAGTCGTCGTAAGAGGAATTGCCAACTACGCCTGGCTGAGGCCTTCCCTGTGTTAAGGAACCAGCCACACTTAGAGGCCTTGAAAGGACAATTTATTCAGCGAAGTTCCCATTGTTTGGCGATGGTCAACCTTTGCAGCGCCAATACTGCAGGGACTTAGGTTTGCTGCTAACAGGGCTAGGTGACCCTGCATACAGAAGCAGGCGTTTCCCTTTGGAAGCTTGGATCCCGGTTTCTCAGGGGCTGCTTGCAAGACCCTGCTATTGCCCAGCATCTGTCCTCTGCCCCTACGCCCGGGTAGGAAGGAGTATTTTAGCCTGAGAAGCAGGGCTCTTGCAACTCTGGAGGAGAGCTAATCCTGCAGCCCACGTTCGTCCTGGGAAACCGCAAGGCGACCCTTGGCCTCAGTGTAGTGGCGAAATGGCCGCCGGACAGGTCTTGCCTGCCGCGGTTTCCGTGAGTTCTCCACCGTCTTCGGGCTTAAATGGAGAGCTGTCGGCTCTCACAGAACTCTGGCCTCCGCACTGTTTGCCATGCAACTGCACTCGAGACCACACGTCTCCTCCCGGCCTGCTGAGAAACAGGCATCCGTGTAGGCCCTTGTTAACATTTCCTGGCGTGCAGAGTCCAAGGCGACACGCTGTCCTCTTCCTTGGAAACCTACGTTGCCACAGCTTGCCAAACGCTACCGAAGGCAGTCCTAACCAGTCTCGTGTGCTGCGCAACTTTGTTTCGGTTACGGAAAGCCACCTGCGTTGAGGTGAACACTCTGCTCAGCGTTCTTTCCGGGAGCTCACAATTGCCCCCTCTCTAGCTTAAGCAGGATGTCGAGGTGAGGTCCAAACTGAGCAAAGAGCACAATTGCTCACTTTGCAGTGGTAGTCGTCGTAAGAGGCATTGCCTACTAGGCCTTGCTAAGGTCTTCGTTCTGTTAGGGAAGTCGCCACACTTAGACGCCTGTAAAGGAAACTTTATTCAGCGAAGTTCCCAGTGTCTTGCGACGGTGTCCCTTCGCAGGGCCAATACAGCAGGGACTTAGGTTTGCTGCTAACTAGGCTAGGTGACCCTGCATACAGAAGCAGGCTTTTCCCTTTGGAAGCTGGGATCCCGGTTTCTCAGGGGCTGCTTGCAAGACCCTGCTATTGCCCAGCATCTGTCCTCTGCCCCTACGCCTGTGTAGGAAGCGAGTATTTTAGCCTGAGAAGCAGGGCTCTTGCAACTCTGGAGGAGAGCTAATCCTGCAGCCCACGTTCGTCCTGGGAAACCGCAAGGCGACGCTTGGCCTCTGTGTAGTGGCGAAATGGCCGCCGGACAGGTCTTGCCTGCCGCGGTTTCCGTGAGTTCTCCACCGTCTTCGGGCTTAAATGGAGAGCGAGGAGAGCTGTCGGCTCTCACAGAACTCTGGCCTCCGCACTGTTTGCCATGCAACTGCACTCGAGACCACACGTCTCCTCCCGGCCTGCTGAGAAACAGGCCGCCGTGCAGGCCCTTCGTAACACTTCTTGGCATGTAAACACAAAAGCGACACGCTGTCCTCTTCCTTGGAAACCTACGTTGCCCCAGCTTGCCAACGCTCACGAAGGCAGTCCGAGCCCGTCTCATGTGCTGGGCCACTTGCATTCAGTGAGGAAAAGCCACCTGCATTGAGGTGAACAGTCTGCTCAGCGTTCTTTCCGGGAGCTCACACTTGCCGCCTCTCTAGGTTAAGCAGGATGTCGAGGTGAGGTCCAAACTGAGCAAAGAGCACAATTCCTCACGTTACACTGGTAGTCGTCGTAAGAGGAATTGCCAACTACGCCTGGCTGAGGCCTTCCCTGTGTTAAGGAACCAGCCACACTTAGAGGCCTTGAAAGGACAATTTATTCAGCGAAGTTCCCATTGTTTGGCGATGGTCAACCTTTGCAGCGCCAATACTGCAGGGACTTAGGTTTGCTGCTAACAGGGCTAGGTGACCCTGCATACAGAAGCAGGCGTTTCCCTTTGGAAGCTTGGATCCCGGTTTCTCAGGGGCTGCTTGCAAGACCCTGCTATTGCCCAGCATCTGTCCTCTGCCCCTACGCCCGGGTAGGAAGGAGTATTTTAGCCTGAGAAGCAGGGCTCTTGCAACTCTGGAGGAGAGCTAATCCTGCAGCCCACGTTCGTCCTGGGAAACCGCAAGGCGACCCTTGGCCTCAGTGTAGTGGCGAAATGGCCGCCGGACAGGTCTTGCCTGCCGCGGTTTCCGTGAGTTCTCCACCGTCTTCGGGCTTAAATGGAGAGCTGTCGGCTCTCACAGAACTCTGGCCTCCGCACTGTTTGCCATGCAACTGCACTCGAGACCACACGTCTCCTCCCGGCCTGCTGAGAAACAGGCATCCGTGTAGGCCCTTGTTAACATTTCCTGGCGTGCAGAGTCCAAGGCGACACGCTGTCCTCTTCCTTGGAAACCTACGTTGCCACAGCTTGCCAAACGCTACCGAAGGCAGTCCTAACCAGTCTCGTGTGCTGCGCAACTTTGTTTCGGTTACGGAAAGCCACCTGCGTTGAGGTGAACACTCTGCTCAGCGTTCTTTCCGGGAGCTCACAATTGCCCCCTCTCTAGCTTAAGCAGGATGTCGAGGTGAGGTCCAAACTGAGCAAAGAGCACAATTGCTCACTTTGCAGTGGTAGTCGTCGTAAGAGGCATTGCCTACTAGGCCTTGCTAAGGTCTTCGTTCTGTTAGGGAAGTCGCCACACTTAGACGCCTGTAAAGGAAACTTTATTCAGCGAAGTTCCCAGTGTCTTGCGACGGTGTCCCTTCGCAGGGCCAATACAGCAGGGACTTAGGTTTGCTGCTAACTAGGCTAGGTGACCCTGCATACAGAAGCAGGCTTTTCCCTTTGGAAGCTAGGATCCCGGTTTCTCAGGGGCTGCTTGCAAGACCCTGCTATTGCCCAGCATCTGTCCTCTGCCCCTACGCCTGTGTAGGAAGCGAGTATTTTAGCCTGAGAAGCAGGGCTCTTGCAACTCTGGAGGAGAGCTAATCCTGCAGCCCACGTTCGTCCTGGGAAACCGCAAGGCGACGCTTGGCCTCTGTGTAGTGGCGAAATGGCCGCCGGACAGGTCTTGCCTGCCGCGGTTTCCGTGAGTTCTCCACCGTCTTCGGGCTTAAATGGAGAGCGAGGAGAGCTGTCGGCTCTCACAGAACTCTGGCCTCTGCACTGTTTGCCATGCAGCTGAACGCAAGACCACACGTCTCCTCCCGGCCTGCTGAGAAACAGGCCGCCGTGCAGGCCCTTTGTAACACTTCTTGGCTTGTAGACTCCAAGGCGACACGCTGTCCTCTTCCTTGGAAACCTACGTTGCCCCAGCTTGCCAACGCTCACGAAGGCAGTCCGAGCCCGTCTCATGTGCTGGGCCACTTGCATTCAGTTGAGGAAAAGCCACCTGCATTGAGGTGAACAGTCTGCTCAGCGTTCTTTCCGGGAGATCACACTTGCCGCCTCTCTAGGTTAAGCAGGAAGTCGTAGTGAGGACCAACCTGAGCAAAGAGCACAATTCCTCACGTTACACTGGTAGTCGTCGTAAGAGGAATTGCCAACTACGCCTGGCTGAGGCCTTCCCTGTGTTAAGGAACCAGCCACACTTAGAGGCCTTGAAAGGACAATTTATTCAGCGAAGTTCCCATTGTTTGGCGATGGTCAACCTTTGCAGCGCCAATACTGCAGGGACTTAGGTTTGCTGCTAACAGGGCTAGGTGACCCTGCATACAGAAGCAGGCGTTTCCCTTTGGAAGCTTGGATCCCGGTTTCTCAGGGGCTGCTTGCAAGACCCTGCTATTGCCCAGCATCTGTCCTCTGCCCCTACGCCCGGGTAGGAAGGAGTATTTTAGCCTGAGAAGCAGGGCTCTTGCAACTCTGGAGGAGAGCTAATCCTGCAGCCCACGTTCGTCCTGGAAAACCGCAAGGTGACCCTTGGCCTCAGTGTAGTGGCGAAATGGCCGCCGGACAGGTCTTGCCTGCCGCGGTTTCCGTGAGTTCTCCACCGTCTTCGGGCTTTAAGGGAGAGCGAGGAGAGCTGTCGGCTCTCACAGAACTCTGGCCTCCGCACTGTTTGCCATGCAACTGCACTCGAGACCACACGTCTCCTCCCGGCCTGCTGAGAAACAGGCATCCGTGTAGGCCCTTGTTAACATTTCCTGGCGTGCAGAGTCCAAGGCGACACGCTGTCCTCTTCCTTGGAAACCTACGTTGCCACAGCTTGCCAAACGCTACCGAAGGCAGTCCTAACCAGTCTCGTGTGCTGCGCAACTTTGTTTCGGTTACGGAAAGCCACCTGCGTTGAGGTGAACACTCTGCTCAGCGTTCTTTCCGGGAGCTCACAATCGCCCCCTCTCTAGCTTAAGCAGGATGTCGAGGTGAGGTCCAAACTGAGCAAAGAGCACAATTGCTCACTTTGCAGTGGTAGTCGTCGTAAGAGGCATTGCCTACTAGGCCTTGCTAAGGTCTTCGTTCTGTTAGGGAAGTCGCCACACTTAGACGCCTGTAAAGGAAACTTTATTCAGCGAAGTTCCCAGTGTCTTGCGACGGTGTCCCTTCGCAGGGCCAATACAGCAGGGACTTAGGTTTGCTGCTAACTAGGCTAGGTGACCCTGCATACAGAAGCAGGCGTTTCCCTTTGGAAGCTGGGATCCCGGTTTCTCAGGGGCTGCTTGCAAGACCCTGCTATTGCCCAGCATCTGTCCTCTGCCCCTACGCCTGTGTAGGAAGCGAGTATTTTAGCCTGAGAAGCAGGGCTCTTGCAATTCTGGAGGAGAGCTAATCCTGCAGCCCACGTTCGTCCTGGGAAACCGCAAGGTGACCCTTGGCCTCAGTGTAGTGGCGAAATGGCCGCCGGACAGGTCTTGCCTGCCGCGGTTTCCGTGAGTTCTCCACCGTCTTCGGGCTTAAATGGAGAGCTGTCGGCTCTCACAGAACTCTGGCCTCCGCACTGTTTGCCATGCAACTGCACTCGAGACCACACGTCTCCTCCCGGCCTGCTGAGAAACAGGCATCCGTGTAGGCCCTTGTTAACATTTCCTGGCGTGCAGAGTCCAAGGCGACACGCTGTCCTCTTCCTTGGAAACCTACGTTGCCACAGCTTGCCAAACGCTACCGAAGGCAGTCCTAACCAGTCTCGTGTGCTGCGCAACTTTGTTTCGGTTACGGAAAGCCACCTGCGTTGAGGTGAACACTCTGCTCAGCGTTCTTTCCGGGAGCTCACAATCGCCCCCTCTCTAGCTTAAGCAGGATGTCGAGGTGAGGTCCAAACTGAGCAAAGAGCACAATTGCTCACTTTGCAGTGGTAGTCGTCGTAAGAGGCATTGCCTACTAGGCCTTGCTAAGGTCTTCGTTCTGTTAGGGAAGTCGCCACACTTAGACGCCTGTAAAGGAAACTTTATTCAGCGAAGTTCCCAGTGTCTTGCGACGGTGTCCCTTCGCAGGGCCAATACAGCAGGGACTTAGGTTTGCTGCTAACTAGGCTAGGTGACCCTGCATACAGAAGCAGGCTTTTCCCTTTGGAAGCTGGGATCCCGGTTTCTCAGGGGCTGCTTGCAAGACCCTGCTATTGCCCAGCATCTGTCCTCTGCCCCTACGCCTGTGTAGGAAGCGAGTATTTTAGCCTGAGAAGCAGGGCTCTTGCAATTCTGGAGGAG
This sequence comes from Grampus griseus, assembly GCF_964374135.1. Taxonomy (NCBI): domain Eukaryota; kingdom Metazoa; phylum Chordata; class Mammalia; order Artiodactyla; family Delphinidae; genus Grampus; species Grampus griseus. The sequence goes on along the minus strand of NW_028133254.1, from coordinate 80,131 downwards.
AGCTAATCCTGCAGCCCACGTTCGTCCTGGGAAACCGCAAGGCGACCCTTGGCCTCAGTGTAGTGGCGAAATGGCCGCCGGACAGGTCTTGCCTGCCGCGGTTTCCGTGAGTTCTCCACCGTCTTCGGGCTTAAATGGAGAGCGAGGAGAGCTGTCGGCTCTCACAGAACTCTGGCCTCCGCACTGTTTGCCATGCAGCTGAACGCAAGACCACACGTCTCCTCCCGGCCTGCTGAGAAACAGGCCGCCGTGCAGGCCCTTTGTAACACTTCTTGGCTTGTAGACTCCAAGGCGACACGCTGTCCTCTTCCTTGGAAACCTACGTTGCCCCAGCTTGCCAACGCTCACGAAGGCAGTCCGAGCCCGTCTCATGTGCTGGGCCACTTGCATTCAGTTGAGGAAAAGCCACCTGCATTGAGGTGAACAGTCTGCTCAGCGTTCTTTCTGGGAGCTCACACTTGCCGCCTCTCTAGGTTAAGCAGGAAGTCGTAGTGAGGACCAACCTGAGCAAAGAGCACAATTCCTCACGTTACACTGGTAGTCGTCGTAAGAGGAATTGCCAACTACGCCTGGCTGAGGCCTTCCCTGTGTTAAGGAACCAGCCACACTTAGAGGCCTTGAAAGGACAATTTATTCAGCGAAGTTCCCATTGTTTGGCGATGGTCAACCTTTGCAGCGCCAATACTGCAGGGACTTAGGTTTGCTGCTAACAGGGCTAGGTGACCCTGCATACAGAAGCAGGCGTTTCCCTTTGGAAGCTTGGATCCCGGTTTCTCAGGGGCTGCTTGCAAGACCCTGCTATTGCCCAGCATCTGTCCTCTGCCCCTACGCCCGGGTAGGAAGGAGTATTTTAGCCTGAGAAGCAGGGCTCTTGCAACTCTGGAGGAGAGCTAATCCTGCAGCCCACGTTCGTCCTGGGAAACCGCAAGGCGACCCTTGGCCTCAGTGTAGTGGCGAAATGGCCGCCGGACAGGTCTTGCCTGCCGCGGTTTCCGTGAGTTCTCCACCGTCTTCGGGCTTAAATGGAGAGCTGTCGGCTCTCACAGAACTCTGGCCTCCGCACTGTTTGCCATGCAACTGCACTCGAGACCACACGTCTCCTCCCGGCCTGCTGAGAAACAGGCATCCGTGTAGGCCCTTGTTAACATTTCCTGGCGTGCAGAGTCCAAGGCGACACGCTGTCCTCTTCCTTGGAAACCTACGTTGCCACAGCTTGCCAAACGCTACCGAAGGCAGTCCTAACCAGTCTCGTGTGCTGCGCAACTTTGTTTCGGTTACGGAAAGCCACCTGCGTTGAGGTGAACACTCTGCTCAGCGTTCTTTCCGGGAGCTCACAATCGCCCCCTCTCTAGCTTAAGCAGGATGTCGAGGTGAGGTCCAAACTGAGCAAAGAGCACAATTGCTCACTTTGCAGTGGTAGTCGTCGTAAGAGGCATTGCCTACTAGGCCTTGCTAAGGTCTTCGTTCTGTTAGGGAAGTCGCCACACTTAGACGCCTGTAAAGGAAACTTTATTCAGCGAAGTTCCCAGTGTCTTGCGACGGTGTCCCTTCGCAGGGCCAATACAGCAGGGACTTAGGTTTGCTGCTAACTAGGCTAGGTGACCCTGCATACAGAAGCAGGCTTTTCCCTTTGGAAGCTGGGATCCCGGTTTCTCAGGGACTGCTTGCAAGACCCTGCTATTGCCCAGCATCTGTCCTCTGCCCCTACGCCTGGGTAGGAAGCGAGTATTTTAGCCTGAGAAGCAGGGCTCTTGCAACTCTGGAGGAGAGCTAATCCTGCAGCCCACGTTCGTCCTGGGAAACCGCAAGGCGACCCTTGGCCTCTGTGTAGTGGCGAAATGGCCGCCGGACAGGTCTTGCCTGCCGCGGTTTCCGTGAGTTCTCCACCGTCTTCGGGCTTAAATGGAGAGCGAGGAGAGCTGTCGGCTCTCACAGAACTCTGGCCTCTGCACTGTTTGCCATGCAGCTGAACGCAAGACCACACGTCTCCTCCCGGCCTGCTGAGAAACAGGCCGCCGTGCAGGCCCTTTGTAACACTTCTTGGCTTGTAGACTCCAAGGCGACACGCTGTCCTCTTCCTTGGAAACCTACGTTGCCCCAGCTTGCCAACGCTCACGAAGGCAGTCCGAGCCCGTCTCATGTGCTGGGCCACTTGCATTCAGTTGAGGAAAAGCCACCTGCATTGAGGTGAACAGTCTGCTCAGCGTTCTTTCCGGGAGCTCACACTTGCCGCCTCTCTAGGTTAAGCAGGAAGTCGTAGTGAGGACCAACCTGAGCAAAGAGCACAATTCCTCACGTTACACTGGTAGTCGTCGTAAGAGGAATTGCCAACTACACCTGGCTGAGGCCTTCCCTGTGTTAAGGAACCAGCCACACTTAAAGGCCTTGAAAGGACAATTTATTCAGCGAAGTTCCCATTGTTTGGCGATGGTCAACCTTTGCAGCGCCAATACTGCAGGGACTTAGGTTTGCTGCTAACAGGGCTAGGTGACCCTGCATACAGAAGCAGGCGTTTCCCTTTGGAAGCTTGGATCCCGGTTTCTCAGGGGCTGCTTGCAAGACCCTGCTATTGCCCAGCATCTGTCCTCTGCCCCTAAGCCCGGGTAGGAAGGAGTATTTTAGCCTGAGAAGCAGGGCTCTTGCAACTCTGGAGGAGAGCTAATCCTGCAGCCCACGTTCGTCCTGGGAAACCGCAAGGTGACCCTTGGCCTCAGTGTAGTGGCGAAATGGCCGCCGGACAGGTCTTGCCTGCCGCGGTTTCCGTGAGTTCTCCACCGTCTTCGGGCTTAAGTGGAGAGCGAGGAGAGCTGTCGGCTCTCACAGAACTCTGGCCTCCGCACTGTTTGCCATGCAACTGCACTCGAGACCACACGTCTCCTCCCGGCCTGCTGAGAAACAGGCTTCCGTGTAGGCCCTTGTTAACATTTCCTGGCGTGCAGAGTCCAAGGCGACACGCTGTCCTCTTCCTTGGAAACCCACGTTGCTACAGCTTGCCAAACGCTACCGAAGGCAGTCCTAACCAGTCTCGTGTGCTGCGCAACTTTGATTCGGTTACGGAAAGCCACCTGTGTTGAGGTGAACACTCTCCTCAGCGTTCTTTCCGGGAGCTCACAATCGCCCCCTCTCTAGCTTAAGCAGGATGTCGAGGTGAGGTCCAAACTGAGCAAAGAGCACAATTGCTCTCTTTGCAGTGGTAGTCGTCGTAAGAGGCATTGCCTACTAGGCCTTGCTAAGGTCTTCGTTCTGTTAGGGAAGTCGCCACACTTAGACGCCTGTAAAGGAAACTTTATTCAGCGAAGTTCCCAGTGTCTTGCGACGGTGTCCCTTCGCAGGGCCAATACAGCAGGGACTTAGGTTTGCTGCTAACTAGGCTAGGTGACCCTGCATACAGAAGCAGCCTTTTCCCTTTGGAAGCTGGGATCCCGGTTTCTCAGGGGCTGCTTGCAAGACCCTGCTATTGCCCAGCATCTGTCCTCTGCCCCTACGCCTGTGTAGGAAGCAAGTATTTTAGCCTGAGAAGCAGGGCTCTTGCAATTCTGGAGGAGAGCTAATCCTGCAGCCCACGTTCGTCCTGGGAAACCGCAAGGCGACCCTTGGCCTCAGTGTAGTGGCGAAATGGCCGCCGGACAGGTCTTGCCTGCCGCGGTTTCCGTGAGTTCTCCACCGTCTTCGGGCTTAAATGGAGAGCGATGAGAGCTGTCGGCTCTCACAGAACTCTGGCCTCCGCACTGTTTGCCATGCAGCTGAACGCAAGACCACACGTCTCCTCCCGGCCTGCTGAGAAACAGGCCGCCGTGCAGGCCCTTTGTAACACTTCTTGGCTTGTAGACTCCAAGGCGACACGCTGTCCTCTTCCTTGGAAACCTACGTTGCCCCAGCTTGCCAACGCTCACGAAGGCAGTCCGAGCCCGTCTCATGTGCTGGGCCACTTGCATTCAGTTGAGGAAAAGCCACCTGCATTGAGGTGAACAGTCTGCTCAGCGTTCTTTCCGGGAGCTCACACTTGCCGCCTCTCTAGGTTAAGCAGGAAGTCGTAGTGAGGACCAACCTGAGCAAAGAGCACAATTCCTCACGTTACACTGGTAGTCGTCGTAAGAGGAATTGCCAACTACGCCTGGCTGAGGCCTTCCCTGTGTTAAGGAACCAGCCACACTTAGAGGCCTTGAAAGGACAATTTATTCAGCGAAGTTCCCATTGTTTGGCGATGGTCAACCTTTGCAGCGCCAATACTGCAGGGACTTAGGTTTGCTGCTAACAGGGCTAGGTGACCCTGCATACAGAAGCAGGCGTTTCCCTTTGGAAGCTTGGATCCCGGTTTCTCAGGGGCTGCTTGCAAGACCCTGCTATTGCCCAGCATCTGTCCTCTGCCCCTACGCCCGGGTAGGAAGGAGTATTTTAGCCTGAGAAGCAGGGCTCTTGCAACTCTGGAGGAGAGCTAATCCTGCAGCCCACGTTCGTCCTGGGAAACCGCAAGGCGACCCTTGGCCTCAGTGTAGTGGCGAAATGGCCGCCGGACAGGTCTTGCCTGCCGCGGTTTCCGTGAGTTCTCCACCGTCTTCGGGCTTAAATGGAGAGCTGTCGGCTCTCACAGAACTCTGGCCTCCGCACTGTTTGCCATGCAACTGCACTCGAGACCACACGTCTCCTCCCGGCCTGCTGAGAAACAGGCATCCGTGTAGGCCCTTGTTAACATTTCCTGGTGTGCAGAGTCCAAGGCGACACGCTGTCCTCTTCCTTGGAAACCTACGTTGCCACAGCTTGCCAAACGCTACCGAAGGCAGTCCTAACCAGTCTCGTGTGCTGCGCAACTTTGTTTCGGTTACAGAAAGCCACCTGCGTTGAGGTGAACACTCTGCTCAGCGTTCTTTCCGGGAGCTCACAATCGCCCCCTCTCTAGCTTAAGCAGGATGTCGAGGTGAGGTCCAAACTGAGCAAAGAGCACAATTGCTCACTTTGCAGTGGTAGTCGTCGTAAGAGGCATTGCCTACTAGGCCTTGCTAAGGTCTTCGTTCTGTTAGGGAAGTCGCCACACTTAGACGCCTGTAAAGGAAACTTTATTCAGCGAAGTTCCCAGTGTCTTGCGACGGTGTCCCTTCGCAGGGCCAATACAGCAGGGACATAGGTTTGCTGCTAACTAGGCTAGGTGACCCTGCATACAGAAGCAGGCTTTTCCCTTTGGAAGCTGGGATCCCGGTTTCTCAGGGGCTGCTTGCAAGACCCTGCTATTGCCCAGCATCTGTCCTCTGCCCCTACGCCTGTGTAGGAAGCGAGTATTTTAGCCTGAGAAGCAGGGCTCTTGCAATTCTGGAGGAGAGCTAATCCTGCAGCCCACGTTCGTCCTGGGAAACCGCAAGGCGACCCTTGGCCTCAGTGTAGTGGCGAAATGGCCGCCGGACAGGTCTTGCCTGCCGCGGTTTCCGTGAGTTCTCCACCGTCTTCGGGCTTAAATGGAGAGCGATGAGAGCTGTCGGCTCTCACAGAACTCTGGCCTCCGCACTGTTTGCCATGCAGCTGAACGCAAGACCACACGTCTCCTCCCGGCCTGCTGAGAAACAGGCCGCCGTGCAGGCCCTTTGTAACACTTCTTGGCTTGTAGACTCCAAGGCGACACGCTGTCCTCTTCCTTGGAAACCTACGTTGCCCCAGCTTGCCAACGCTCACGAAGGCAGTCCGAGCCCGTCTCATGTGCTGGGCCACTTGCATTCAGTTGAGGAAAAGCCACCTGCATTGAGGTGAACAGTCTGCTCAGCGTTCTTTCCGGGAGCTCACACTTGCCGCCTCTCTAGGTTAAGCAGGAAGTCGTAGTGAGGACCAACCTGAGCAAAGAGCACAATTCCTCACGTTACACTGGTAGTCGTCGTAAGAGGAATTGCCAACTACGCCTGGCTGAGGCCTTCCCTGTGTTAAGGAACCAGCCACACTTAGAGGCCTTGAAAGGACAATTTATTCAGCGAAGTTCCCATTGTTTGGCGATGGTCAACCTTTGCAGCGCCAATACTGCAGGGACTTAGGTTTGCTGCTAACTAGGCTAGGTGACCCTGCATACAGAAGCAGGCTTTTCCCTTTGGAAGCTGGGATCCCGGTTTCTCAGGGGCTGCTTGCAAGACCCTGCTATTGCCCAGCATCTGTCCTCTGCCCCTACGCCTGTGTAGGAAGCGAGTATTTTAGCCTGAGAAGCAGGGCTCTTGCAATTCTGGAGGAGAGCTAATCCTGCAGCCCACGTTCGTCCTGGGAAACCGCAAGGCGACCCTTGGCCTCAGTGTAGTGGCGAAATGGCCGCCGGACAGGTCTTGCCTGCCGCGGTTTCCGTGAGTTCTCCACCGTCTTCGGGCTTAAATGGAGAACGATGAGAGCTGTCGGCTCTCACAGAACTCTGGCCTCCGCACTGTTTGCCATGCAGCTGAACGCAAGACCACACGTCTCCTCCCGGCCTGCTGAGAAACAGGCCGCCGTGCAGGCCCTTTGTAACACTTCTTGGCTTGTAGACTCCAAGGCGACACGCTGTCCTCTTCCTTGGAAACCTACGTTGCCCCAGCTTGCCAACGCTCACGAAGGCAGTCCGAGCCCGTCTCATGTGCTGGGCCACTTGCATTCAGTTGAGGAAAAGCCACCTGCATTGAGGTGAACAGTCTGCTCAGCGTTCTTTCCGGGAGCTCACACTTGCCGCCTCTCTAGGTTAAGCAGGAAGTCGTAGTGAGGACCAACCTGAGCAAAGAGCACAATTCCTCACGTTACACTGGTAGTCGTCGTAAGAGGAATTGCCAACTACGCCTGGCTGAGGCCTTCCCTGTGTTAAGGAACCAGCCACACTTAGAGGCCTTGAAAGGACAATTTATTCAGCAAAGTTCCCATTGTTTGGCGATGGTCAACCTTTGCAGCGCCAATACTGCAGGGACTTAGGTTTGCTGCTAACAGGGCTAGGTGACCCTGCATACAGAAGCAGGCGTTTCCCTTTGGAAGCTTGGATCCCGGTTTCTCAGGGGCTGCTTGCAAGACCCTGCTATTGCCCAGCATCTGTCCTCTGCCCCTACGCCCGGGTAGGAAGGAGTATTTTAGCCTGAGAAGCAGGGCTCTTGCAACTCTGGAGGAGAGCTAATCCTGCAGCCCACGTTCGTCCTGGGAAACTGCAAGGCGACCCTTGGCCTCAGTGTAGTGGCGAAATGGCCGCCGGACAGGTCTTGCCTGCCGCGGTTTCCGTGAGTTCTCCACCGTCTTCGGGCTTAAATGGAGAGCTGTCGGCTCTCACAGAACTCTGGCCTCCGCACTGTTTGCCATGCAACTGCACTCGAGACCACACGTCTCCTCCCGGCCTGCTGAGAAACAGGCATCCGTGTAGGCCCTTGTTAACATTTCCTGGCGTGCAGAGTCCAAGGCGACACGCTGTCCTCTTCCTTGGAAACCTACGTTGCCACAGCTTGCCAAACGCTACCGAAGGCAGTCCTAACCAGTCTCGTGTGCTGCGCAACTTTGTTTCGGTTACGGAAAGCCACCTGCGTTGAGGTGAACACTCTGCTCAGCGTTCTTTCCGGGAGCTCACAATCGCCCCCTCTCTAGCTTAAGCAGGATGTCGAGGTGAGGTCCAAACTGAGCAAAGAGCACAATTGCTCACTTTGCAGTGGTAGTCGTCGTAAGAGGCATTGCCTACTAGGCCTTGCTAAGGTCTTCGTTCTGTTAGGGAAGTCGCCACACTTAGACGCCTGTAAAGGAAACTTTATTCAGCGAAGTTCCCAGTGTCTTGCGACGGTGTCCCTTCGCAGGGCCAATACAGCAGGGACTTAGGTTTGCTGCTAACTAGGCTAGGTGACCCTGCATACAGAAGCAGGCTTTTCCCTTTGGAAGCTGGGATCCCGGTTTCTCAGGGGCTGCTTGCAAGACCCTGCTATTGCCCAGCATCTGTCCTCTGCCCCTACGCCTGTGTAGGAAGCGAGTATTTTAGCCTGAGAAGCAGGGCTCTTGCAATTCTGGAGGAGAGCTAATCCTGCAGCCCACGTTCGTCCTGGGAAACCGCAAGGCGACCCTTGGCCTCAGTGTAGTGGCGAAATGGCCGCCGGACAGGTCTTGCCTGCCGCGGTTTCCGTGAGTTCTCCACCGTCTTCGGGCTTAAATGGAGAGCGATGAGAGCTGTCGGCTCTCACAGAACTCTGGCCTCCGCACTGTTTGCCATGCAGCTGAACGCAAGACCACACGTCTCCTCCCGGCCTGCTGAGAAACAGGCCGCCGTGCAGGCCCTTTGTAACACTTCTTGGCTTGTAGACTCCAAGGCGACACGCTGTCCTCTTCCTTGGAAACCTACGTTGCCCCAGCTTGCCAACGCTCAGGAAGGCAGTCCGAGCCCGTCTCATGTGCTGGGCCACTTGCATTCAGTTGAGGAAAAGCCACCTGCATTGAGGTGAACAGTCTGCTCAGCGTTCTTTCCGGGAGCTCACACTTGCCGCCTCTCTAGGTTAAGCAGGAAGTCGTAGTGAGGACGAACCTGAGCAAAGAGCACAATTCCTCACGTTACACTGGTAGTCGTCGTAAGAGGAATTGCTAACTACGCCTGGCTGAGGCCTTCCCTGTGTTAAGGAACCAGCCACACTTAGAGGCCTTGAAAGGACAATTTATTCAGCGAAGTTCCCATTGTTTGGCGATGGTCAACCTTTGCAGCGCCAATACTGCAGGGACTTAGGTTTGCTGCTAACAGGGCTAGGTGACCCTGCATACAGAAGCAGGCGTTTCCCTTTGGAAGCTTGGATCCCGGTTTCTCAGGGGCTGCTTGCAAGACCCTGCTATTGCCCAGCATCTGTCCTCTGCCCCTACGCCCGGGTAGGAAGGAGTATTTTAGCCTGAGAAGCAGGGCTCTTGCAACTCTGGAGGAGAGCTAATCCTGCAGCCCACGTTCGTCCTGGGAAACCGCAAGGCGACCCTTGGCCTCAGTGTAGTGGCGAAATGGCCGCCGGACAGGTCTTGCCTGCCGCGGTTTCCGTGAGTTCTCCACCGTCTTCGGGCTTAAATGGAGAGCTGTCGGCTCTCACAGAACTCTGGCCTCCGCACTGTTTGCCATGCAACTGCACTCGAGACCACACGTCTCCTCCCGGCCTGCTGAGAAACAGGCATCCGTGTAGGCCCTTGTTAACATTTCCTGGCGTGCAGAGTCCAAGGCGACACGCTGTCCTCTTCCTTGGAAACCTACGTTGCCACAGCTTGCCAAACGCTACCGAAGGCAGTCCTAACCAGTCTCGTGTGCTGCGCAACTTTGTTTCGGTTACGGAAAGCCACCTGCGTTGAGGTGAACACTCTGCTCAGCGTTCTTTCCGGGAGCTCACAATCGCCCCCTCTCTAGCTTAAGCAGGATGTCGAGGTGAGGTCCAAACTGAGCAAAGAGCACAATTGCTCACTTTGCAGTGGTAGTCGTCGTAAGAGGCATTGCCTACTAGGCCTTGCTAAGGTCTTCGTTCTGTTAGGGAAGTCGCCACACTTAGACGCCTGTAAAGGAAACTTTATTCAGCAAAGTTCCCAGTGTCTTGCGACGGTGTCCCTTCGCAGGGCCAATACAGCAGGGACTTAGGTTTGCTGCTAACTAGGCTAGGTGACCCTGCATACAGAAGCAGGCTTTTCCCTTTGGAAGCTGGGATCCCGGTTTCTCAGGGGCTGCTTGCAAGACCCTGCTATTTCCCAGCATCTATCCTCTGCCCCTACGCCTGTGTAGGAAGCGAGTATTTTAGCCTGAGAGGCTGGGCTCTTGCAACTCTGGAGGAGAGCTAATCCTGCAGCCCACGTTCGTCCTGGGAAACCGCAAGGCGACGCTTGGCCTCTGTGTAGTGGCGAAATGGCCGCCGGACAGGTCTTGCCTGCCGCGGTTTCCGTGAGTTCTCCACCGTCTTCGGGCTTAAATGGAGAGCGAGGAGAGCTGTCGGCTCTCACAGAACTCTGGCCTCCGCACTGTTTGCCATGCAACTGCACTCGAGACCACACGTCTCCTCCCGGCCTGCTGAGAAACAGGCTTCCGTGTAGGCCCTTGTGAACATTTCCTGGCGTGCAGAGTCCAAGGCGACACGCTGTCCTCTTCCTTGGAAACCCACGTTGCTACAGCTTGCCAAACGCTACCGAAGGCAGTCCTAACCAGTCTCGTGTGCTGCGCAACTTTGATTCGGTTACGGAAAGCCACCTGCGTTGAGGTGAACACTCTGCTCAGCGTTCTTTCCGGGAGCTCACAATCGCCCCCTCTCTAGCTTAAGCAGGATGTCGAGGTGAGGTCCAAACTGAGCAAAGAGCACAATTGCTCTCTTTGCAGTGGTAGTCGTCGTAAGAGGCATTGCCTACTAGGCCTTGCTAAGGTCTTCGTTCTGTTAGGGAAGTCGCCACACTTAGACGCCTGTAAAGGAAACTTTATTCAGCGAAGTTCCCAGTGTCTTGCGACGGTGTCCCTTCGCAGGGCCAATACAGCAGGGACTTAGGTTTGCTGCTAACTAGGCTAGGTGACCCTGCATACAGAAGCAGGCTTTTCCCTTTGGAAGCTGGGATCCCGGTTTCTCAGGGGCTGCTTGCAAGACCCTGCTATTGCCCAGCATCTGTCCTCTGCCCCTACGCCTGTGTAGGAAGCGAGTATTTTAGCCTGAGAAGCAGGGCTCTTGCAATTCTGGAGGAGAGCTAATCCTGCAGCCCACGTTCGTCCTGGGAAACCGCAAGGCGACCCTTGGCCTCAGTGTAGTGGCGAAATGGCCGCCGGACAGGTCTTGCCTGCCGCGGTTTCCGTGAGTTCTCCACCGTCTTCGGGCTTAAATGGAGAGCGATGAGAGCTGTCGGCTCTCACAGAACTCTGGCCTCCGCACTGTTTGCCATGCAGCTGAACGCAAGACCACACGTCTCCTCCCGGCCTGCTGAGAAACAGGCCGCCGTGCAGGCCCTTTGTAACACTTCTTGGCTTGTAGACTCCAAGGCGACACGCTGTCCTCTTCCTTGGAAACCTACATTGCCCCAGCTTGCCAACGCTCACGAAGGCAGTCCGAGCCCGTCTCATGTGCTGGGCCACTTGCATTCAGTTGAGGAAAAGCCACCTGCATTGAGGTGAACAGTCTGCTCAGCGTTCTTTCCGGGAGCTCACACTTGCCGCCTCTCTAGGTTAAGCAGGAAGTCGTAGTGAGGACCAACCTGAGCAAAGAGCACAATTCCTCACGTTACACTGGTAGTCGTCGTAAGAGGAATTGCCAACTACGCCTGGCTGAGGCCTTCCCTGTGTTAAGGAACCAGCCACACTTAGAGGCCTTGAAAGGACAATTTATTCAGCGAAGTTCCCATTGTTTGGCGATGGTCAACCTTTGCAGCGCCAATACTGCAGGGACTTAGGTTTGCTGCTAACAGGGCTAGGTGACCCTGCATACAGAAGCAGGCGTTTCCCTTTGGAAGCTTGGATCCCGGTTTCTCAGGGGCTGCTTGCAAGACCCTGCTATTGCCCAGCATCTGTCCTCTGCCCCTACGCCCGGGTAGGAAGGAGTATTTTAGCCTGAGAAGCAGGGCTCTTGCAACTCTGGAGGAGAGCTAATCCTGCAGCCCACGTTCGTCCTGGGAAACCGCAAGGCGACCCTTGGCCTCAGTGTAGAGGCTAAATGGCCGCCGGACAGGTCTTGCCTGCCGCGGTTTCCGTGAGTTCTCCACCGTCTTCGGGGTTAAATGGAGAGCGAGGAGAGCTGTCGGCTCTCACAGAACTCTGGCCTCCGCACTGTTTGCCATGCAACTGCACTCGAGACCACACGTCTCCTCCCGGCCTGCTGAGAAACAGGCTTCCGTGTAGGCCCTTGTTAACATTTCCTGGCGTGCAGAGTCCAAGGCGACACGCTGTCCTCTTCCTTGGAAACCCACGTTGCTACAGCTTGCCAAACGCTACCGAAGGCAGTCCTAACCAGTCTCGTGTGCTGCGCAACTTTGATTCGGTTACGGAAAGCCACCTGCGTTGAGGTGAACACTCTGCTCAGCGTTCTTTCCGGGAGCTCACAATCGCCCCCTCTCTAGCTTAAGCAGGATGTCGAGGTGAGGTCCAAACTGAGCAAAGAGCACAATTGCTCTCTTTGCAGTGGTAGTCGTCGTAAGAGGCATTGCCTACTAGGCCTTGCTAAGGTCTTCGTTCTGTTAGGGAAGTCGCCACACTTAGACGCCTGTAAAGGAAACTTTATTCAGCGAAGTTCCCAGTGTCTTGCGACGGTGTCCCTTCGCAGGGCCAATACAGCAGGGACTTAGGTTTGCTGCTAACTAGGCTAGGTGACCCTGCATACAGAAGCAGGCTTTTCCCTTTGGAAGCTGGGATCCCGGTTTCTCAGGGGCTGCTTGCAAGACCCTGCTATTGCCCAGCATCTGTCCTCTGCCCCTACGCCTGTGTAGGAAGCGAGTATTTTAGCCTGAGAAGCAGGGCTCTTGCAATTCTGGAGGAGAGCTAATCCTGCAGCCCACGTTCGTCCTGGGAAACCGCAAGGCGACCCTTGGCCTCAGTGTAGTGGCGAAATGGCCGCCGGACAGGTCTTGCCTGCCGCGGTTTCCGTGAGTTCTCCACCGTCTTCGGGCTTAAATGGAGAGCGATGAGAGCTGTCGGCTCTCACAGAACTCTGGCCTCCGCACTGTTTGCCATGCAGCTGAACGCAAGACCACACGTCTCCTCCCGGCCTGCTGAGAAACAGGCCGCCGTGCAGGCCCTTTGTAACACTTCTTGGCTTGTAGACTCCAAGGCGACACGCTGTCCTCTTCCTTGGAAACCTACGTTGCCCCAGCTTGCCAACGCTCACGAAGGCAGTCCGAGCCCGTCTCATGTGCTGGGCCACTTGCATTCAGTTGAGGAAAAGCCACCTGCATTGAGGTGAACAGTCTGCTCAGCGTTCTTTCCGGGAGCTCACACTTGCCGCCTCTCTAGGTTAAGCAGGAAGTCATAGTGAGGACCAACCTGAGCAAAGAGCACAATTCCTCACGTTACACTGGTAGTCGTCGTAAGAGGAATTGCCAACTACGCCTGGCTGAGGCCTTCCCTGTGTTAAGGAACCAGCCACACTTAGAGGCCTTGAAAGGACAATTTATTCAGCGAAGTTCCCATTGTTTGGCGATGGTCAACCTTTGCAGCGCCAATTAGGTTTGCTGCTAACAGGGCTAGGTGACCCTGCATACAGAAGCAGGCGTTTCCCTTTGGAAGATTGGATCCCGGTTTCTCAGGGGCTGCTTGCAAGACCCTGCTATTGCCCAGCATCTGTCCTCTGCCCCTACGCCCGGGTAGGAAGGAGTATTTTAGCCTGAGAAGCAGGGCTCTTGCAACTCTGGAGGAGAGCTAATCCTGCAGCCCACGTTCGTCCTGGGAAACCGCAAGGCGACCCTTGGCCTCAGTGTAGTGGCGAAATGGCCGCCGGACAGGTCTTGCCTGCCGCGGTTTCCGTGAGTTCTCCACCGTCTTCGGGCTTAAATGGAGAGCTGTCGGCTCTCACAGAACTCTGGCCTCCGCACTGTTTGCCATGCAACTGCACTCGAGACCACACGTCTCCTCCCGGCCTGCTGAGAAACAGGCATCCGTGTAGGCCCTTGTTAACATTTCCTGGCGTGCAGAGTCCAAGGCGACACGCTGTCCTCTTCCTTGGAAACCTACGTTGCCACAGCTTGCCAAACGCTACCGAAGGCAGTCCTAACCAGTCTCGTGTGCTGCGCAACTTTGTTTCGGTTACGGAAAGCCACCTGCGTTGAGGTGAACACTCTGCTCAGCGTTCTTTCCGGGAGCTCACAATCGCCCCCTCTCTAGCTTAAGCAGGATGTCGAGGTGAGGTCCAAACTGAGCAAAGAGCACAATTGCTCACTTTGCAGTGGTAGTCGTCGTAAGAGGCATTGCCTACTAGGCCTTGCTAAGGTCTTCGTTCTGTTAGGGAAGTCGCCACACTTAGACGCCTGTAAAGGAAACTTTATTCAGCGAAGTTCCCAGTGTCTTGCGACGGTGTCCCTTCGCAGGGCCAATACAGCAGGGACTTAGGTTTGCTGCTAACTAGGCTAGGTGACCCTGCATACAGAAGCAGGCTTTTCCCTTTGGAAGCTGGGATCCCGGTTTCTCAGGGGCTGCTTGCAAGACCCTGCTATTGCCCAGCATCTGTCCTCTGCCCCTACGCCTGTGTAGGAAGCGAGTATTTTAGCCTGAGAAGCAGGGCTCTTGCAACTCTGGAGGAGAGCTAATCCTGCAGCCCACGTTCGTCCTGGGAAACCGCAAGGCGACCCTTGGCCTCAGTGTAGTGGCGAAATGGCCGCCGGACAGGTCTTGCCTGCCGCGGTTTCCGTGAGTTCTCCACCGTCTTCGGGCTTAAATGGAGAGCGAGGAGAACTGTCGGCTCTCACAGAACTCTGGCCTCCGCACTGTTTGCCATGCAGCTGAACGCAAGACCACACGTCTCCTCCCGGCCTGCTGAGAAACAGGCCGCCGTGCAGGCCCTTCGTAACACTTCTTGGCATGTAAACACAAAGGCGACACGCTGTCCTCTTCCTTGGAAACCTACGTTGCCCCAGCTTGCCAACGCTCACGAAGGCAGTCCGAGCCCGTCTCATGTGCTGGGCCACTTGCATTCAGTGAGGAAAAGCCACCTGCATTGAGGTGAACAGTCTGCTCAGCGTTCTTTCCGGGAGCTCACACTTGCCGCCTCTCTAGGTTAAGAAGGAAGTCGTAGTGAGGACCAACCTGAGCAAAGAGCACAATTCCTCACGTTACACTGGTAGTCGTCGTAAGAGGAATTGCCAACTACGCCTGGCTGAGGCCTTCCCTGTGTTAAGGAACCAGCCACACTTAGAGGCCTTGAAAGGACAATTTATTCAGCGAAGTTCCCATTGTTTGGCGATGGTCAACCTTTGCAGCGCCAATACTGCAGGGACTTAGGTTTGCTGCTAACAGGGCTAGGTGACCCTGCATACAGAAGCAGGCGTTTCCCTTTGGAAGCTTGGATCCCGGTTTCTCAGGGGCTGCTTGCAAGACCCTGCTATTGCCCAGCATCTGTCCTCTGCCCCTACGCCCGGGTAGGAAGGAGTATTTTAGCCTGAGAAGCAGGGCTCTTGCAACTCTGGAGGAGAGCTAATCCTGCAGCCCACGTTCGTCCTGGGAAACCGCAAGGCGACCCTTGGCCTCAGTGTAGTGGCGAAATGGCCGCCGGACAGGTCTTGCCTGCCGCGGTTTCCGTGAGTTCTCCACCGTCTTCGGGCTTAAATGGAGAGCTGTCGGCTCTCACAGAACTCTGGCCTCCGCACTGTTTGCCATGCAACTGCACTCGAGACCACACGTCTCCTCCCGGCCTGCTGAGAAACAGGCATCCGTGTAGGCCCTTGTTAACATTTCCTGGCGTGCAGAGTCCAAGGCGACACGCTGTCCTCTTCCTTGGAAACCTACGTTGCCACAGCTTGCCAAACGCTACCGAAGGCAGTCCTAACCAGTCTCGTGTGCTGCGCAACTTTGTTTCGGTTACGGAAAGCCACCTGCGTTGAGGTGAACACTCTGCTCAGCGTTCTTTCCGGGAGCTCACAATCGCCCCCTCTCTAGCTTAAGCAGGATGTCGAGGTGAGGTCCAAACTGAGCAAAGAGCACAATTGCTCACTTTGCAGTGGTAGTCGTCGTAAGAGGCATTGCCTACTAGGCCTTGCTAAGGTCTTCGTTCTGTTAGGGAAGTCGCCACACTTAGACGCCTGTAAAGGAAACTTTATTCAGCGAAGTTCCCAGTGTCTTGCGACGGTGTCCCTTCGCAGGGCCAATACAGCAGGGACTTAGGTTTGCTGCTAACTAGGCTAGGTGACCCTGCATACAGAAGCAGGCTTTTCCCTTTGGAAGCTGGGATCCCGGTTTCTCAGGGGCTGCTTGCAAGACCCTGCTATTGCCCAGCATCTGTCCTCTGCCCCTACGCCTGTGTAGGAAGCGAGTATTTTAGCCTGAGAAGCAGGGCTCTTGCAATTCTGGAGGAGAGCTAATCCTGCAGCCCACGTTCGTCCTGGGAAACCGCAAGGCGACCCTTGGCCTCAGTGTAGTGGCGAAATGGCCGCCGGACAGGTCTTGCCTGCCGCGGTTTCCGTGAGTTCTCCACCGTCTTCGGGCTTAAATGGAGAGCGATGAGAGCTGTCGGCTCTCACAGAACTCTGGCCTCCGCACTGTTTGCCATGCAGCTGAACGCAAGACCACACGTCTCCTCCCGGCCTGCTGAGAAACAGGCCGCCGTGCAGGCCCTTTGTAACACTTCTTGGCTTGTAGATTCCAAGGCGACACGCTGTCCTCTTCCTTGGAAACCTACGTTGCCCCAGCTTGCCAACGCTCACGAAGGCAGTCCGAGCCCGTCTCATGTGCTGGGCCACTTGCATTCAGTTGAGGAAAAGCCACCTGCATTGAGGTGAACAGTCTGCTCAGCGTTCTTTCCGGGAGCTCACACTTGCCGCCTCTCTAGGTTAAGCAGGAAGTCGTAGTGAGGACCAACCTGAGCAAAGAGCACAATTCCTCACGTTACACTGGTAGTCGTCGTAAGAGGAATTGCCAACTACGCCTGGCTGAGGCCTTCCCTGTGTTAAGGAACCAGCCACACTTAGAGGCCTTGAAAGGACAATTTATTCAGCGAAGTTCCCATTGTTTGGCGATGGTCAACCTTTGCAGCGCCAATACTGCAGGGACTTAGGTTTGCTGCTAACAGGGCTAGGTGACCCTGCATACAGAAGCAGGCGTTTCCCTTTGGAAGCTTGGATCCCGGTTTCTCAGGGGCTGCTTGCAAGACCCTGCTATTGCCCAGCATCTGTCCTCTGCCCCTACGCCCGGGTAGGAAGGAGTATTTTAGCCTGAGAAGCAGGGCTCTTGCAACTCTGGAGGAGAGCTAATCCTGCAGCCCACGTTCGTCCTGGGAAACCGCAAGGCGACCCTTGGCCTCAGTGTAGTGGCGAAATGGCCGCCGGACAGGTCTTGCCTGCCACGGTTTCCGTGAGTTCTCCACCGTCTTCGGGCTTAAATGGAGAGCTGTCGGCTCTCACAGAACTCTGGCCTCCGCACTGTTTGCCATGCAACTGCACTCGAGACCACACGTCTCCTCCCGGCCTGCTGAGAAACAGGCTTCCGTGTAGGCCCTTGTTAACATTTCCTGGCGTGCAGAGTCCAAGGCGACACGCTGTCCTCTTCCTTGGAAACCCACGTTGCTACAGCTTGCCAAACGCTACCGAAGGCAGTCCTAACCAGTCTCGTGTGCTGCACAACTTTGATTCGGTTACGGAAAGCCACCTGCGTTGAGGTGAACACTCTGCTCAGCGTTCTTTCCGGGAGCTCACAATCGCCCCCTCTCTAGCTTAAGCAGGATGTCGAGGTGAGGTCCAAACTGAGCAAAGAGCACAATTGCTCACTTTGCAGTGGTAGTCGTCGTAAGAGGCATTGCCTACTAGGCCTTGCTAAGGTCTTCGTTCTGTTAGGGAAGTCGCCACACTTAGACGCCTGTAAAGGAAACTTTATTCAGCGAAGTTCCCAGTGTCTTACGACGGTGTCCCTTCGCAGGGCCAATACAGCAGGGACTTAGGTTTGCTGCTAACTAGGCTAGGTGACCCTGCATACAGAAGCAGGCTTTTCCCTTTGGAAGCTGGGATCCCGGTTTCTCAGGGGCTGCTTGCAAGACCCTGCTATTGCCCAGCATCTGTACTCTGCCCCTACGCCTGTGTAGGAAGCGAGTATTTTAGCCTGAGAAGCAGGGCTCTTGCAATTCTGGAGGAGAGCTAATCCTGCAGCCCACGTTCGTCCTGGGAAACCGCAAGGCGACCCTTGGCCTCAGTGTAGTGGCGAAATGGCCGCCGGACAGGTCTTGCCTGCCGCGGTTTCCGTGAGTTCTCCACCGTCTTCGGGCTTAAATGGAGAGCGATGAGAGCTGTCGGCTCTCACAGAACTCTGGCCTCCGCACTGTTTGCCATGCAGCTGAACGCAAGACCACACGTCTCCTCCCGGCCTGCTGAGAAACAGGCCGCCGTGCAGGCCCTTTGTAACACTTCTTGGCTTGTAGACTCCAAGGCGACACGCTGTCCTCTTCCTTGGAAACCTACGTTGCCCCAGCTTGCCAACGCTCACGAAGGCAGTCCGAGCCCGTCTCATGTGCTGGGCCACTTGCATTCAGTTGAGGAAAAGCCACCTGCATTGAGGTGAACAGTCTGCTCAGCGTTCTTTCCGGGAGCTCACACTTGCCGCCTCTCTAGGTTAAGCAGGAAGTCGTAGTGAGGACCAACCTGAGCAAAGAGCACAATTCCTCACGTTACACTGGTAGTCGTCGTAAGAGGAATTGCCAACTACGCCTGGCTGAGGCCTTCCCTGTGTTAAGGAACCAGCCACACTTAGAGGCCTTGAAAGGACAATTTATTCAGCGAAGTTCCCATTGTTTGGCGATGGTCAACCTTTGCAGCGCCAATACTGCAGGGACTTAGGTTTGCTGCTAACAGGGCTAGGTGACCCTGCATACAGAAGCAGGCGTTTCCCTTTGGAAGCTTGGATCCCGGTTTCTCAGGGGCTGCTTGCAAGACCCTGCTATTGCCCAGCATCTGTCCTCTGCCCCTACGCCCGGGTAGGAAGGAGTATTTTAGCCTGAGAAGCAGGGCTCTTGCAACTCTGGAGGAGAGCTAATCCTGCAGCCCACGTTCGTCCTGGGAAACCGCAAGGCGACCCTTGGCCTCAGTGTAGAGGCTAAATGGCCGCCGGACAGGTCTTGCCTGCCGCGGTTTCCGTGAGTTCTCCACCGTCTTCGGGCTTAAATGGAGAGCGAGGAGAGCTGTCGGCTCTCACAGAACTCTGGCCTCCGCACTGTTTGCCATGCAACTGCACTCGAGACCACACGTCTCCTCCCGGCCTGCTGAGAAACAGGCTTCCGTGTAGGCCCTTGTTAACATTTCCTGGCGTGCAGAGTCCAAGGCGACACGCTGTCCTCTTCCTTGGAAACCCACGTTGCTACAGCTTGCCAAACGCTACCGAAGGCAGTCCTAACCAGTCTCGTGTGCTGCGCAACTTTGATTCGGTTACGGAAAGCCACCTGCGTTGAGGTGAACACTCTGCTCAGCGTTCTTTCCGGGAGCTCACAATCGCCCCCTCTCTAGCTTAAGCAGGATGTCGAGGTGAGGTCCAAACTGAGCAAAGAGCACAATTGCTCACTTTGCAGTGGTAGTCGTCGTAAGAGGCATTGCCTACTAGGCCTTGCTAAGGTCTTCGTTCTGTTAGGGAAGTCGCCACACTTAGACGCCTGTAAAGGAAACTTTATTCAGCGAAGTTCCCAGTGTCTTGCGACGGTGTCCCTTCGCAGGGCCAATACAGCAGGGACTTAGGTTTGCTGCTAACTAGGCTAGGTGACCCTGCATACAGAAGCAGGCTTTTCCCTTTGGAAGCTGGGATCCCGGTTTCTCAGGGGCTGCTTGCAAGACCCTGCTATTGCCCAGCATCTGTCCTCTGCCCCTACGCCTGTGTAGGAAGCGAGTATTTTAGCCTGAGAAGCAGGGCTCTTGCAATTCTGGAGGAGAGCTAATCCTGCAGCCCACGTTCGTCCTGGGAAACCGCAAGGCGACCCTTGGCCTCAGTGTAGTGGCGAAATGGCCGCCGGACAGGTCTTGCCTGCCGCGGTTTCCGTGAGTTCTCCACCGTCTTCGGGCTTAAATGGAGAGCGAGGAGAGCTGTCGGCTCTCACAGAACTCTGGCCTCCGCACTGTTTGCCATGCAGCTGAACGCAAGACCACACGTCTCCTCCCGGCCTGCTGAGAAACAGGCCGCCGTGCAGGCCCTTTGTAACACTTCTTGGCTTGTAGACTCCAAGGCGACACGCTGTCCTCTTCCTTGGAAACCTACGTTGCCCCAGCTTGCCAACGCTCACGAAGGCAGTCCGAGCCCGTCTCATGTGCTGGGCCACTTGCATTCAGTTGAGGAAAAGCCACCTGCATTGAGGTGAACAGTCTGCTCAGCGTTCTTTCCGGGAGCTCACACTTGCCGCCTCTCTAGGTTAAGCAGGAAGTCGTAGTGAGGACCAACCTGAGCAAAGAGCACAATTCCTCACGTTACACTGGTAGTCGTCGTAAGAGGAATTGCCAACTACGCCTGGCTGAGGCCTTCCCTGTGTTAAGGAACCAGCCACACTTAGAGGCCTTGAAAGGACAATTTATTCAGCGAAGTTCCCATTGTTTGGCGATGGTCAACCTTTGCAGCGCCAATACTGCAGGGACTTAGGTTTGCTGCTAACAGGGCTAGGTGACCCTGCATACAGAAGCAGGCGTTTCCCTTTGGAAGCTTGGATCCCGGTTTCTCAGGGGCTGCTTGCAAGACCCTGCTATTGCCCAGCATCTGTCCTCTGCCCCTACGCCCGGGTAGGAAGGAGTATTTTAGCCTGAGAAGCAGGGCTCTTGCAACTCTGGAGGAGAGCTAATCCTGCAGCCCACGTTCGTCCTGGGAAACCGCAAGGCGACCCTTGGCCTCAGTGTAGTGGCGAAATGGCCGCCGGACAGGTCTTGCCTGCCGCGGTTTCCGTGAGTTCTCCACCGTCTTCGGGCTTAAATGGAGAGCTGTCGGCTCTCACAGAACTCTGGCCTCCGCACTGTTTGCCATGCAACTGCACTCGAGACCACACGTCTCCTCCCGGCCTGCTGAGAAACAGGCTTCCGTGTAGGCCCTTGTTAACATTTCCTGGCGTGCAGAGTCCAAGGCGACACGCTGTCCTCTTCCTTGGAAACCCACGTTGCTACAGCTTGCCAAACGCTACCGAAGGCAGTCCTAACCAGTCTCGTGTGCTGCACAACTTTGATTCGGTTACGGAAAGCCACCTGCGTTGAGGTGAACACTCTGCTCAGCGTTCTTTCCGGGAGCTCACAATCGCCCCCTCTCTAGCTTAAGCAGGATGTCGAGGTGAGGTCCAAACTGAGCAAAGAGCACAATTGCTCACTTTGCAGTGGTAGTCGTCGTAAGAGGCATTGCCTACTAGGCCTTGCTAAGGTCTTCGTTCTGTTAGGGAAGTCGCCACACTTAGACGCCTGTAAAGGAAACTTTATTCAGCGAAGTTCCCAGTGTCTTGCGACGGTGTCCCTTCGCAGGGCCAATACAGCAGGGACTTAGGTTTGCTGCTAACTAGGCTAGGTGACCCTGCATACAGAAGCAGGCTTTTCCCTTTGGAAGCTGGGATCCCGGTTTCTCAGGGGCTGCTTGCAAGACCCTGCTATTGCCCAGCATCTGTCCTCTGCCCCTACGCCTGTGTAGGAAGCGAGTATTTTAGCCTGAGAAGCAGGGCTCTTGCAATTCTGGAGGAGAGCTAATCCTGCAGCCCACGTTCGTCCTGGGAAACCGCAAGGCGACCCTTGGCCTCAGTGTAGTGGCGAAATGGCCGCCGGACAGGTCTTGCCTGCCGCGGTTTCCGTGAGTTCTCCACCGTCTTCGGGCTTAAATGGAGAGCGATGAGAGCTGTCGGCTCTCACAGAACTCTGGCCTCCGCACTGTTTGCCATGCAGCTGAACGCAAGACCACACGTCTCCTCCCGGCCTGCTGAGAAACAGGCCGCCGTGCAGGCCCTTTGTAACACTTCTTGGCTTGTAGACTCCAAGGCGACACGCTGTCCTCTTCCTTGGAAACCTACGTTGCCCCAGCTTGCCAACGCTCACGAAGGCAGTCCGAGCCCGTCTCATGTGCTGGGCCACTTGCATTCAGTTGAGGAAAAGCCACCTGCATTGAGGTGAACAGTCTGCTCAGCGTTCTTTCCGGGAGCTCACACTTGCCGCCTCTCTAGGTTAAGCAGGAAGTCGTAGTGAGGACCAACCTGAGCAAAGAGCACAATTCCTCACGTTACACTGGTAGTCGTCGTAAGAGGAATTGCCAACTACGCCTGGCTGAGGCCTTCCCTGTGTTAAGGAACCAGCCACACTTAGAGGCCTTGAAAGGACAATTTATTCAGCGAAGTTCCCATTGTTTGGCGATGGTCAACCTTTGCAGCGCCAATACTGCAGGGACTTAGGTTTGCTGCTAACAGGGCTAGGTGACCCTGCATACAGAAGCAGGCGTTTCCCTTTGGAAGCTTGGATCCCGGTTTCTCAGGGGCTGCTTGCAAGACCCTGCTATTGCCCAGCATCTGTCCTCTGCCCCTACGCCCGGGTAGGAAGGAGTATTTTAGCCTGAGAAGCAGGGCTCTTGCAACTCTGGAGGAGAGCTAATCCTGCAGCCCACGTTCGTCCTGGGAAACCGCAAGGCGACCCTTGGCCTCAGTGTAGAGGCTAAATGGCCGCCGGACAGGTCTTGCCTGCCGCGGTTTCCGTGAGTTCTCCACCGTCTTCGGGCTTAAATGGAGAGCGAGGAGAGCTGTCGGCTCTCACAGAACTCTGGCCTCCGCACTGTTTGCCATGCAACTGCACTCGAGACCACACGTCTCCTCCCGGCCTGCTGAGAAACAGGCTTCCGTGTAGGCCCTTGTTAACATTTCCTGGCGTGCAGAGTCCAAGGCGACACGCTGTCCTCTTCCTTGGAAACCCACGTTGCTACAGCTTGCCAAACGCTACCGAAGGCAGTCCTAACCAGTCTCGTGTGCTGCGCAACTTTGATTCGGTTACGGAAAGCCACCTGCGTTGAGGTGAACACTCTGCTCAGCGTTCTTTCCGGGAGCTCACAATCGCCCCCTCTCTAGCTTAAGCAGGATGTCGAGGTGAGGTCCAAACTGAGCAAAGAGCACAATTGCTCACTTTGCAGTGGTAGTCGTCGTAAGAGGCATTGCCTACTAGGCCTTGCTAAGGTCTTCGTTCTGTTAGGGAAGTCGCCACACTTAGACGCCTGTAAAGGAAACTTTATTCAGCGAAGTTCCCAGTGTCTTGCGACGGTGTCCCTTCGCAGGGCCAATACAGCAGGGACTTAGGTTTGCTGCTAACTAGGCTAGGTGACCCTGCATACAGAAGCAGGCTTTTCCCTTTGGAAGCTGGGATCCCGGTTTCTCAGGGGCTGCTTGCAAGACCCTGCTATTGCCCAGCATCTGTCCTCTGCCCCTACGCCTGTGTAGGAAGCGAGTATTTTAGCCTGAGAAGCAGGGCTCTTGCAATTCTGGAGGAGAGCTAATCCTGCAGCCCACGTTCGTCCTGGGAAACCGCAAGGCGACCCTTGGCCTCAGTGTAGTGGCGAAATGGCCGCCGGACAGGTCTTGCCTGCCGCGGTTTCCGTGAGTTCTCCACCGTCTTCGGGCTTAAATGGAGAGCGAGGAGAGCTGTCGGCTCTCACAGAACTCTGGCCTCCGCACTGTTTGCCATGCAGCTGAACGCAAGACCACACGTCTCCTCCCGGCCTGCTGAGAAACAGGCCGCCGTGCAGGCCCTTTGTAACACTTCTTGGCTTGTAGACTCCAAGGCGACACGCTGTCCTCTTCCTTGGAAACCTACGTTGCCCCAGCTTGCCAACGCTCACGAAGGCAGTCCGAGCCCGTCTCATGTGCTGGGCCACTTGCATTCAGTTGAGGAAAAGCCACCTGCATTGAGGTGAACAGTCTGCTCAGCGTTCTTTCCGGGAGCTCACACTTGCCGCCTCTCTAGGTTAAGCAGGAAGTCGTAGTGAGGACCAACCTGAGCAAAGAGCACAATTCCTCACGTTACACTGGTAGTCGTCGTAAGAGGAATTGCCAACTACGCCTGGCTGAGGCCTTCCCTGTGTTAAGGAACCAGCCACACTTAGAGGCCTTGAAAGGACAATTTATTCAGCGAAGTTCCCATTGTTTGGCGATGGTCAACCTTTGCAGCGCCAATACTGCAGGGACTTAGGTTTGCTGCTAACAGGGCTAGGTGACCCTGCATACAGAAGCAGGCGTTTCCCTTTGGAAGCTTGGATCCCGGTTTCTCAGGGGCTGCTTGCAAGACCCTGCTATTGCCCAGCATCTGTCCTCTGCCCCTACGCCCGGGTAGGAAGGAGTATTTTAGCCTGAGAAGCAGGGCTCTTGCAACTCTGGAGGAGAGCTAATCCTGCAGCCCACGTTCGTCCTGGGAAACCGCAAGGCGACCCTTGGCCTCAGTGTAGTGGCGAAATGGCCGCCGGACAGGTCTTGCCTGCCGCGGTTTCCGTGAGTTCTCCACCGTCTTCGGGCTTAAATGGAGAGCTGTCGGCTCTCACAGAACTCTGGCCTCCGCACTGTTTGCCATGCAACTGCACTCGAGACCACACGTCTCCTCCCGGCCTGCTGAGAAACAGGCATCCGTGTAGGCCCTTGTTAACATTTCCTGGCGTGCAGAGTCCAAGGCGACACGCTGTCCTCTTCCTTGGAAACCTACGTTGCCACAGCTTGCCAAACGCTACCGAAGGCAGTCCTAACCAGTCTCGTGTGCTGCGCCACTTTGTTTCGGTTACGGAAAGCCACCTGCGTTGAGGTGAACACTCTGCTCAGCGTTCTTTCCGGGAGCTCACAATCGCCCCCTCTCTAGCTTAAGCAGGATGTCGAGGTGAGGTCCAAACTGAGCAAAGAGCACAATTGCTCACTTTGCAGTGGTAGTCGTCGTAAGAGGCATTGCCTACTAGGCCTTGCTAAGGTCTTCGTTCTGTTAGGGAAGTCGCCACACTTAGACGCCTGTAAAGGAAACTTTATTCAGCGAAGTTCCCAGTGTCTTGCGACGGTGTCCCTTCGCAGGGCCAATACAGCAGGGACTTAGGTTTGCTGCTAACTAGGCTAGGTGACCCTGCATACAGAAGCAGGCTTTTCCCTTTGGAAGCTGGGATCCCGGTTTCTCAGGGGCTGCTTGCAAGACCCTGCTATTGCCCAGCATCTGTCCTCTGCCCCTACGCCTGTGTAGGAAGCGAGTATTTTAGCCTGAGAAGCAGGGCTCTTGCAACTCTGGAGGAGAGCTAATCCTGCAGCCCACGTTCGTCCTGGGAAACCGCAAGGCGACCCTTGGCCTCAGTGTAGTGGCGAAATGGCCGCCGGACAGGTCTTGCCTGCCGCGGTTTCCGTGAGTTCTCCACCGTCTTCGGGCTTAAATGGAGAGCGAGGAGAGCTGTCGGCTCTCACAGAACTCTGGCCTCCGCACTGTTTGCCATGCAGCTGAACGCAAGACCACACGTCTCCTCCCGGCCTGCTGAGAAACAGGCCGCCGTGCAGGCCCTTCGTAACACTTCTTGGCATGTAAACACAAAGGCGACACGCTGTCCTCTTCCTTGGAAACCTACGTTGCCCCAGCTTGCCAACGCTCACGAAGGCAGTCCGAGCCCGTCTCATGTGCTGGGCCACTTGCATTCAGTGAGGAAAAGCCACCTGCATTGAGGTGAACAGTCTGCTCAGCGTTCTTTCCGGGAGCTCACACTTGCCGCCTCTCTAGGTTAAGAAGGAAGTCGTAGTGAGGACCAACCTGAGCAAAGAGCACAATTCCTCACGTTACACTGGTAGTCGTCGTAAGAGGAATTGCCAACTACGCCTGGCTGAGGCCTTCCCTGTGTTAAGGAACCAGCCACACTTAGAGGCCTTGAAAGGACAATTTATTCAGCGAAGTTCCCATTGTTTGGCGATGGTCAACCTTTGCAGCGCCAATACAGCAGGGACTTAGGTTTGCTGCTAACAGGGCTAGGTGACCCTGCATACAGAAGCAGGCGTTTCCCTTTGGAAGCTTGGATCCCGGTTTCTCAGGGGCTGCTTGCAAGACCCTGCTATTGCCCAGCATCTGTCCTCTGCCCCTACGCCCGGGTAGGAAGGAGTATTTTAGCCTGAGAAGCAGGGCTCTTGCAACTCTGGAGGAGAGCTAATCCTGCAGCCCACGTTCGTCCTGGGAAACCGCAAGGCGACCCTTGGCCGCAGTGTAGTGGCGAAATGGCCGCCGGACAGGTCTTGCCTGCCGCGGTTTCCGTGAGTTCTCCACCGTCTTCGGGCTTAAATGGAGAGCTGTCGGCTCTCACAGAACTCTGGCCTCCGCACTGTTTGCCATGCAACTGCACTCGAGACCACACGTCTCCTCCCGGCCTGCTGAGAAACAGGCATCCGTGTAGGCCCTTGTTAACATTTCCTGGCGTGCAGAGTCCAAGGCGACACGCTGTCCTCTTCCTTGGAAACCTACGTTGCCACAGCTTGCCAAACGCTACCGAAGGCAGTCCTAACCAGTCTCGTGTGCTGCGCAACTTTGTTTCGGTTACGGAAAGCCACCTGCGTTGAGGTGAACACTCTGCTCAGCGTTCTTTCCGGGAGCTCACAATCGCCCCCTCTCTAGCTTAAGCAGGATGTCGAGGTGAGGTCCAAACTGAGCAAAGAGCACAATTGCTCACTTTGCAGTGGTAGTCGTCGTAAGAGGCATTGCCTACTAGGCCTTGCTAAGGTCTTCGTTCTGTTAGGGAAGTCGCCACACTTAGACGCCTGTAAAGGAAACTTTATTCAGCGAAGTTCCCAGTGTCTTGCGATGGTGTCCCTTCGCAGGGCCAATACAGCAGGGACTTAGGTTTGCTGCTAACTAGGCTAGGTGACCCTGCATACAGAAGCAGGCTTTTCCCTTTGGAAGCTGGGATCCCGGTTTCTCAGGGGCTGCTTGCAAGACCCTGCTATTGCCCAGCATCTGTCCTCTGCCCCTACGCCTGTGTAGGAAGCGAGTATTTTAGCCTGAGAAGCAGGGCTCTTGCAACTCTGGAGGAGAGCTAATCCTGCAGCCCACGTTCGTCCTGGGAAACCGCAAGGCGACCCTTGGCCTCAGTGTAGTGGCGAAATGGCCGCCGGACAGGTCTTGCCTGCCGCGGTTTCCGTGAGTTCTCCACCGTCTTCGGGCTTAAATGGAGAGCGAGGAGAGCTGTCGGCTCTCACAGAACTCTGGCCTCCGCACTGTTTGCCATGCAACTGCACTCGAGACCACACGTCTCCTCCCGGCCTGCTGAGAAACAGGCCGCCGTGCAGGCCCTTCGTAACACTTCTTGGCATGTAAACACAAAGGCGACACGCTGTCCTCTTCCTTGGAAACCTACGTTGCCCCAGCTTGCCAACGCTCACGAAGGCAGTCCGAGCCCGTCTCATGTGCTGGGCCACTTGCATTCAGTGAGGAAAAGCCACCTGCATTGAGGTGAACAGTCTGCTCAGCGTTCTTTCCGGGAGCTCACACTTGCCGCCTCTCTAGGTTAAGAAGGAAGTCGTAGTGAGGACCAACCTGAGCAAAGAGCACAATTCCTCACGTTACACTGGTAGTCGTCGTAAGAGGAATTGCCAACTACGCCTGGCTGAGGGCTTCCCTGTGTTAAGGAACCAGCCACACTTAGAGACCTTGAAAGGACAATTTATTCAGCGAAGTTCCCATTGTTTGGCGATGGTCAACCTTTGCAGCGCCAATACTGCAGGGACTTAGGTTTGCTGCTAACAGGGCTAGGTGACCCTGCATACAGAAGCAGGTGTTTCCCTTTGGAAGCTTGGATCCCGGTTTCTCAGGGGCTGCTTGCAAGACCCTGCTATTGCCCAGCATCTGTCCTCTGCCCCTACGCCCGGGTAGGAAGGAGTATTTTAGCCTGAGAAGCAGGGCTCTTGCAACTCTGGAGGAGAGCTAATCCTGCAGCCCACGTTCGTCCTGGGAAACCGCAAGGCGACCCTTGGCCTCAGTGTAGTGGCGAAATGGCCGCCGGACAGGTCTTGCCTGCCGCGGTTTCCGTGAGTTCTCCACCGTCTTCGGGCTTAAATGGAGAGCTGTCGGCTCTCACAGAACTCTGGCCTCCGCACTGTTTGCCATGCAACTGCACTCGAGACCACACGTCTCCTCCCGGCCTGCTGAGAAACAGGCATCCGTGTAGGCCCTTGTTAACATTTCCTGGCGTGCAGAGTCCAAGGCGACACGCTGTCCTCTTCCTTGGAAACCTACGTTGCCACAGCTTGCCAAACGCTACCGAAGGCAGTCCTAACCAGTCTCGTGTGCTGCGCCACTTTGTTTCGGTTACGGAAAGCCACCTGCGTTGAGGTGAACACTCTGCTCAGCGTTCTTTCCGGGAGCTCACAATCGCCCCCTCTCTAGCTTAAGCAGGATGTCGAGGTGAGGTCCAAACTGAGCAAAGAGCACAATTGCTCACTTTGCAGTGGTAGTCGTCGTAAGAGGCATTGCCTACTAGGCCTTGCTAAGGTCTTCGTTCTGTTAGGGAAGTCGCCACACTTAGACGCCTGTAAAGGAAACTTTATTCAGCGAAGTTCCCAGTGTCTTGCGACGGTGTCCCTTCGCAGGGCCAATACAGCAGGGACTTAGGTTTGCTGCTAACTAGGCTAGGTGACCCTGCATACAGAAGCAGGCTTTTCCCTTTGGAAGCTGGGATCCCGGTTTCTCAGGGGCTGCTTGCAAGACCCTGCTATTGCCCAGCATCTGTCCTCTGCCCCTACGCCTGTGTAGGAAGCGAGTATTTTAGCCTGAGAAGCAGGGCTCTTGCAACTCTGGAGGAGAGCTAATCCTGCAGCCCACGTTCGTCCTGGGAAACCGCAAGGCGACCCTTGGCCTCAGTGTAGTGGCGAAATGGCCGCCGGACAGGTCTTGCCTGCCGCGGTTTCCGTGAGTTCTCCACCGTCTTCGGGCTTAAATGGAGAGCGAGGAGAGCTGTCGGCTCTCACAGAACTCTGGCCTCCGCACTGTTTGCCATGCAGCTGAACGCAAGACCACACGTCTCCTCCCGGCCTGCTGAGAAACAGGCCGCCGTGCAGGCCCTTTGTAACACTTCTTGGCTTGTAGACTCCAAGGCGACACGCTGTCCTCTTCCTTGGAAACCTACGTTGCCCCAGCTTGCCAACGCTCACGAAGGCAGTCCGAGCCCGTCTCATGTGCTGGGCCACTTGCATTCAGTTGAGGAAAAGCCACCTGCATTGAGGTGAACAGTCTGCTCAGCGTTCTTTCCGGGAGCTCACACTTGCCGCCTCTCTAGGTTAAGCAGGAAGTCGTAGTGAGGACCAACCTGAGCAAAGAGCACAATTCCTCACGTTACACTGGTAGTCGTCGTAAGAGGAATTGCCAACTACGCCTGGCTGAGGCCTTCCCTGTGTTAAGGAACCAGCCACACTTAGAGGCCTTGAAAGGACAATTTATTCAGCGAAGTTCCCATTGTTTGGCGATGGTCAACCTTTGCAGCGCCAATACTGCAGGGACTTAGGTTTGCTGCTAACAGGGCTAGGTGACCCTGCATACAGAAGCAGGCGTTTCCCTTTGGAAGCTTGGATCCCGGTTTCTCAGGGGCTGCTTGCAAGACCCTGCTATTGCCCAGCATCTGTCCTCTGCCCCTACGCCCGGGTAGGAAGGAGTATTTTAGCCTGAGAAGCAGGGCTCTTGCAACTCTGGAGGAGAGCTAATCCTGCAGCCCACGTTCGTCCTGGGAAACCGCAAGGCGACCCTTGGCCTCAGTGTAGTGGCGAAATGGCCGCCGGACAGGTCTTGCCTGCCGCGGTTTCCGTGAGTTCTCCACCGTCTTCGGGCTTAAATGGAGAGCTGTCGGCTCTCACAGAACTCTGGCCTCCGCACTGTTTGCCATGCAACTGCACTCGAGACCACACGTCTCCTCCCGGCCTGCTGAGAAACAGGCATCCGTGTAGGCCCTTGTTAACATTTCCTGGCGTGCAGAGTCCAAGGCGACACGCTGTCCTCTTCCTTGGAAACCTACGTTGCCACAGCTTGCCAAACGCTACCGAAGGCAGTCCTAACCAGTCTCGTGTGCTGCGCCACTTTGTTTCGGTTACGGAAAGCCACCTGCGTTGAGGTGAACACTCTGCTCAGCGTTCTTTCCGGGAGCTCACAATCGCCCCCTCTCTAGCTTAAGCAGGATGTCGAGGTGAGGTCCAAACTGAGCAAAGAGCACAATTGCTCACTTTGCAGTGGTAGTCGTCGTAAGAGGCATTGCCTACTAGGCCTTGCTAAGGTCTTCTTTCTGTTAGGGAAGTCGCCACACTTAGACGCCTGTAAAGGAAACTTTATTCAGCGAAGTTCCCAGTGTCTTGCGACGGTGTCCCTTCGCAGGGCCAATACAGCAGGGACTTAGGTTTGCTGCTAACTAGGCTAGGTGACCCTGCATACAGAAGCAGGCTTTTCCCTTTGGAAGCTGGGATCCCGGTTTCTCAGGGGCTGCTTGCAAGACCCTGCTATTGCCCAGCATCTGTCCTCTGCCCCTACGCCTGTGTAGGAAGCGAGTATTTTAGCCTGAGAAGCAGGGCTCTTGCAACTCTGGAGGAGAGCTAATCCTGCAGCCCACGTTCGTCCTGGGAAACCGCAAGGCGACCCTTGGCCTCAGTGTAGTGGCGAAATGGCCGCCGGACAGGTCTTGCCTGCCGCGGTTTCCGTGAGTTCTCCACCGTCTTCGGGCTTAAATGGAGAGCGAGGAGAGCTGTCGGCTCTCACAGAACTCTGGCCTCCGCACTGTTTGCCATGCAGCTGAACGCAAGACCACACGTCTCCTCCCGGCCTGCTGAGAAACAGGCCGCCGTGCAGGCCCTTTGTAACACTTCTTGGCTTGTAGACTCGAAGGCGACACGCTGTCCTCTTCCTTGGAAACCTACGTTGCCCCAGCTTGCCAACGCTCACGAAGGCAGTCCGAGCCCGTCTCATGTGCTGGGCCACTTGCATTCAGTTGAGGAAAAGCCACCTGCATTGAGGTGAACAGTCTGCTCAGCGTTCTTTCCGGGAGCTCACACTTGCCGCCTCTCTAGGTTAAGCAGGAAGTCGTAGTGAGGACCAACCTGAGCAAAGAGCACAATTCCTCACGTTACACTGGTAGTCGTCGTAAGAGGAATTGCCAACTACGCCTGGCTGAGGCCTTCCCTGTGTTAAGGAACCAGCCACACTTAGAGGCCTTGAAAGGACAATTTATTCAGCGAAGTTCCCATTGTTTGGCGATGGTCAACCTTTGCAGCGCCAATACTGCAGGGGCTTAGGTTTGCTGCTAACAGGGCTAGGTGACCCTGCATACAGAAGCAGGCGTTTCCCTTTGGAAGCTTGGATCCCGGTTTCTCAGGGGCTGCTTGCAAGACCCTGCTATTGCCCAGCATCTGTCCTCTGCCCCTACGCCCGGGTAGGAAGGAGTATTTTAGCCTGAGAAGCAGGGCTCTTGCAACTCTGGAGGAGAGCTAATCCTGCAGCCCACGTTCGTCCTGGGAAACCGCAAGGCGACCCTTGGCCTCAGTGTAGTGGCGAAATGGCCGCCGGACAGGTCTTGCCTGCCGCGGTTTCCGTGAGTTCTCCACCGTCTTCGGGCTTAAATGGAGAGCTGTCGGCTCTCACAGAACTCTGGCCTCCGCACTGTTTGCCATGCAACTGCACTCGAGACCACACGTCTCCTCCCGGCCTGCTGAGAAACAGGCATCCGTGTAGGCCCTTGTTAACATTTCCTGGTGTGCAGAGTCCAAGGCGACACGCTGTCCTCTTCCTTGGAAACCTACGTTGCCACAGCTTGCCAAACGCTACCGAAGGCAGTCCTAACCAGTCTCGTGTGCTGCGCCACTTTGTTTTGGTTACGGAAAGCCACCTGCGTTGAGGTGAACACTCTGCTCAGCGTTCTTTCCGGGAGCTCACAATCGCCCCCTCTCTAGCTTAAGCAGGATGTCGAGGTGAGGTCCAAACTGAGCAAAGAGCACAATTGCTCACTTTGCAGTGGTAGTCGTCGTAAGAGGCATTGCCTACTAGGCCTTGCTAAGGTCTTCGTTCTGTTAGGGAAGTCGCCACACTTAGACGCCTGTAAAGGAAACTTTATTCAGCGAAGTTCCCAGTGTCTTGCGACGGTGTCCCTTCGCAGGGCCAATACAGCAGGGACTTAGGTTTGCTGCTAACTAGGCTAGGTGACCCTGCATACAGAAGCAGCCTTTTCCCTTTGGAAGCTGGGATCCCGGTTTCTCAGGGGCTGCTTGCAAGACCCTGCTATTGCCCAGCATCTGTCCTCTGCCCCTACGCCTGTGTAGGAAGCGAGTATTTTAGCCTGAGAAGCAGGGCTCTTGCAACTCTGGAGGAGAGCTAATCCTGCAGCCCACGTTCGTCCTGGGAAACCGCAAGGCGACCCTTGGCCTCAGTGTAGTGGCGAAATGGCCGCCGGACAGGTCTTGCCTGCCGCGGTTTCCGTGAGTTCTCCACCGTCTTCGGGCTTAAATGGAGAGCGAGGAGAACTGTCGGCTCTCACAGAACTCTGGCCTCCGCACTGTTTGCCATGCAGCTGAACACAAGACCACACGTCTCCTCCCGGCCTGCTGAGAAACAGGCCGCCGTGCAGGCCCTTCGTAACACTTCTTGGCATGTAAACACAAAGGCGACACGCTGTCCTCTTCCTTGGAAACCTACGTTGCCCCAGCTTGCCAACGCTCACGAAGGCAGTCCGAGCCCGTCTCATGTGCTGGGCCACTTGCATTCAGTGAGGAAAAGCCACCTGCATTGAGGTGAACAGTCTGCTCAGCGTTCTTTCCGGGAGCTCACACTTGCCGCCTCTCTAGGTTAAGCAGGAAGTCGTAGTGAGGACCAACCTGAGCAAAGAGCACAATTCCTCACGTTACACTGGTAGTCGTCGTAAGAGGAATTGCCAACTACGCCTGGCTGAGGCCTTCCCTGTGTTAAGGAACCAGCCACACTTAGAGGCCTTGAAAGGACAATTTATTCAGCGAAGTTCCCATTGTTTGGCGATGGTCAACCTTTGCAGCGCCAATACTGCAGGGACTTAGGTTTGCTGCTAACAGGGCTAGGTGACCCTGCATACAGAAGCAGGCGTTTCCCTTTGGAAGCTTGGATCCCGGTTTCTCAGGGGCTGCTTGCAAGACCCTGCTATTGCCCAGCATCTGTCCTCTGCCCCTACGCCCGGGTAGGAAGGAGTATTTTAGCCTGAGAAGCAGGGCTCTTGCAACTCTGGAGGAGAGCTAATCCTGCAGCCCACGTTCGTCCTGGGAAACCGCAAGGCGACCCTTGGCCTCAGTGTAGAGGCTAAATGGCCGCCGGACAGGTCTTGCCTGCCGCGGTTTCCGTGAGTTCTCCACCGTCTTCGGGCTTAAATGGAGAGCTGTCGGCTCTCACAGAACTCTGGCCTCCGCACTGTTTGCCATGCAACTGCACTCGAGACCACACGTCTCCTCCCGGCCTGCTGAGAAACAGGCATCCGTGTAGGCCCTTGTTAACATTTCCTGGCGTGCAGAGTCCAAGGCGACACGCTGTCCTCTTCCTTGGAAACCTACGTTGCCACAGCTTGCCAAACGCTACCGAAGGCAGTCCTAACCAGTCTCGTGTGCTGCGCCACTTTGTTTCGGTTACGGAAAGCCACCTGCGTTGAGGTGAACACTCTGCTCAGCGTTCTTTCCGGGAGCTCACAATCGCCCCCTCTCTAGCTTAAGCAGGATGTCGAGGTGAGGTCCAAACTGAGCAAAGAGCACAATTGCTCACTTTGCAGTGGTAGTCGTCGTAAGAGGCATTGCCTACTAGGCCTTGCTAAGGTCTTCTTTCTGTTAGGGAAGTCGCCACACTTAGACGCCTGTAAAGGAAACTTTATTCAGCGAAGTTCCCAGTGTCTTGCGACGGTGTCCCTTCGCAGGGCCAATACAGCAGGGACTTAGGTTTGCTGCTAACTAGGCTAGGTGACCCTGCATACAGAAGCAGGCTTTTCCCTTTGGAAGCTGGGATCCCGGTTTCTCAGGGGCTGCTTGCAAGACCCTGCTATTGCCCAGCATCTGTCCTCTGCCCCTACGCCTGTGTAGGAAGCGAGTATTTTAGCCTGAGAAGCAGGGCTCTTGCAACTCTGGAGGAGAGCTAATCCTGCAGCCCACGTTCGTCCTGGGAAACCGCAAGGCAACCCTTGGCCTCAGTGTAGTGGCGAAATGGCCGCCGGACAGGTCTTGCCTGCCGCGGTTTCCGTGAGTTCTCCACCGTCTTCGGGCTTAAATGGAGAGCGAGGAGAGCTGTCGGCTCTCACAGAACTCTGGCCTCCGCACTGTTTGCCATGCAGCTGAACGCAAGACCACACGTCTCCTCCCGGCCTGCTGAGAAACAGGCCGCCGTGCAGGCCCTTTGTAACACTTCTTGGCTTGTAGACTCCAAGGCGACACGCTGTCCTCTTCCTTGGAAACCTACGTTGCCCCAGCTTGCCAACGCTCACGAAGGCAGTCCGAGCCCGTCTCATGTGCTGGGCCACTTGCATTCAGTTGAGGAAAAGCCACCTGCATTGAGGTGAACAGTCTGCTCAGCGTTCTTTCCGGGAGCTCACACTTGCCGCCTCTCTAGGTTAAGCAGGAAGTCGTAGTGAGGACCAACCTGAGCAAAGAGCACAATTCCTCACGTTACACTGGTAGTCGTCGTAAGAGGAATTGCCAACTACGCCTGGCTGAGGCCTTCCCTGTGTTAAGGAACCAGCCACACTTAGAGGCCTTGAAAGGACAATTTATTCAGCGAAGTTCCCATTGTTTGGCGATGGTCAACCTTTGCAGCGCCAATACTGCAGGGGCTTAGGTTTGCTGCTAACAGGGCTAGGTGACCCTGCATACAGAAGCAGGCGTTTCCCTTTGGAAGCTTGGATCCCGGTTTCTCAGGGGCTGCTTGCAAGACCCTGCTATTGCCCAGCATCTGTCCTCTGCCCCTACGCCCGGGTAGGAAGGAGTATTTTAGCCTGAGAAGCAGGGCTCTTGCAACTCTGGAGGAGAGCTAATCCTGCAGCCCACGTTCATCCTGGGAAACCGCAAGGCGACCCTTGGCCTCAGTGTAGTGGCGAAATGGCCGCCGGACAGGTCTTGCCTGCCGCGGTTTCCGTGAGTTCTCCACCGTCTTCGGGCTTAAATGGAGAGCTGTCGGCTCTCACAGAACTCTGGCCTCCGCACTGTTTGCCATGCAACTGCACTCGAGACCACACGTCTCCTCCCGGCCTGCTGAGAAACAGGCATCCGTGTAGGCCCTTGTTAACATTTCCTGGTGTGCAGAGTCCAAGGCGACACGCTGTCCTCTTCCTT
Organism: Grampus griseus; assembly: GCF_964374135.1. NCBI lineage: Eukaryota > Metazoa > Chordata > Mammalia > Artiodactyla > Delphinidae > Grampus > Grampus griseus. The sequence continues at coordinate 45,317 of NW_028133254.1, read as the reverse complement.
GGAAACCTACGTTGCCACAGCTTGCCAAACGCTACCGAAGGCAGTCCTAACCAGTCTCGTGTGCTGCGCCACTTTGTTTCGGTTACGGAAAGCCACCTGCGTTGAGGTGAACACTCTGCTCAGCGTTCTTTCCGGGAGCTCACAATCGCCCCCTCTCTAGCTTAAGCAGGATGTCGAGGTGAGGTCCAAACTGAGCAAAGAGCACAATTGCTCACTTTGCAGTGGTAGTCGTCGTAAGAGGCATTGCCTACTAGGCCTTGCTAAGGTCTTCGTTCTGTTAGGGAAGTCGCCACACTTAGACGCCTGTAAAGGAAACTTTATTCAGCGAAGTTCCCAGTGTCTTGCGACGGTGTCCCTTCGCAGGGCCAATACAGCAGGGATTTAGGTTTGCTGCTAACTAGGCTAGGTGACCCTGCATACAGAAGCAGGCTTTTCCCTTTGGAAGCTGGGATCCCGGTTTCTCAGGGGCTGCTTGCAAGACCCTGCTATTGCCCAGCATCTGTCCTCTGCCCCTATGCCTGTGTAGGAAGCGAGTATTTTAGCCTGAGAAGCAGGGCTCTTGCAACTCTGGAGGAGAGCTAATCCTGCAGCCCACGTTCGTCCTGGGAAACCGCAAGGCGACCCTTGGCCTCAGTGTAGTGGCGAAATGGCCGCCGGACAGGTCTTGCCTGCCGCGGTTTCCGTGAGTTCTCCACCGTCTTCGGGCTTAAATGGAGAGCGAGGAGAGCTGTCGGCTCTCACAGAACTCTGGCCTCCGCACTGTTTGCCATGCAACTGCACTCGAGACCACACGTCTCCTCCCGGCCTGCTGAGAAACAGGCCGCCGTGCAGGCCCTTTGTAACACTTCTTGGCTTGTAGACTCCAAGGCGACACGCTGTCCTCTTCCTTGGAAACCTACGTTGCCCCAGCTTGCCAACGCTCACGAAGGCAGTCCGAGCCCGTCTCATGTGCTGGGCCACTTGCATTCAGTTGAGGAAAAGCCACCTGCATTGAGGTGAACAGTCTGCTCAGCGTTCTTTCCGGGAGCTCACACTTGCCGCCTCTCTAGGTTAAGCAGGAAGTCGTAGTGAGGACCAACCTGAGCAAAGAGCACAATTCCTCACGTTACACTGGTAGTCGTCGTAAGAGGAATTGCCAACTACGCCTGGCTGAGGCCTTCCCTGTGTTAAGGAACCAGCCACACTTAGAGGCCTTGAAAGGACAATTTATTCAGCGAAGTTCCCATTGTTTGGCGATGGTCAACCTTTGCAGCGCCAATACTGCAGGGGCTTAGGTTTGCTGCTAACAGGGCTAGGTGACCCTGCATACAGAAGCAGGCGTTTCCCTTTGGAAGCTTGGATCCCGGTTTCTCAGGGGCTGCTTGCAAGACCCTGCTATTGCCCAGCATCTGTCCTCTGCCCCTACGCCCGGGTAGGAAGGAGTATTTTAGCCTGAGAAGCAGGGCTCTTGCAACTCTGGAGGAGAGCTAATCCTGCAGCCCACGTTCATCCTGGGAAACCGCAAGGCGACCCTTGGCCTCAGTGTAGTGGCGAAATGGCCGCCGGACAGGTCTTGCCTGCCGCGGTTTCCGTGAGTTCTCCACCGTCTTCGGGCTTAAATGGAGAGCTGTCGGCTCTCACAGAACTCTGGCCTCCGCACTGTTTGCCATGCAACTGCACTCGAGACCACACGTCTCCTCCCGGCCTGCTGAGAAACAGGCATCCGTGTAGGCCCTTGTTAACATTTCCTGGTGTGCAGAGTCCAAGGCGACACGCTGTCCTCTTCCTTGGAAACCTACGTTGCCACAGCTTGCCAAACGCTACCGAAGGCAGTCCTAACCAGTCTCGTGTGCTGCGCCACTTTGTTTCGGTTACGGAAAGCCACCTGCGTTGAGGTGAACACTCTGCTCAGCGTTCTTTCCGGGAGCTCACAATCGCCCCCTCTCTAGCTTAAGCAGGATGTCGAGGTGAGGTCCAAACTGAGCAAAGAGCACAATTGCTCACTTTGCAGTGGTAGTCGTCGTAAGAGGCATTGCCTACTAGGCCTTGCTAAGGTCTTCGTTCTGTTAGGGAAGTCGCCACACTTAGACGCCTGTAAAGGAAACTTTATTCAGCGAAGTTCCCAGTGTCTTGCGACGGTGTCCCTTCGCAGGGCCAATACAGCAGGGATTTAGGTTTGCTGCTAACTAGGCTAGGTGACCCTGCATACAGAAGCAGGCTTTTCCCTTTGGAAGCTGGGATCCCGGTTTCTCAGGGGCTGCTTGCAAGACCCTGCTATTGCCCAGCATCTGTCCTCTGCCCCTATGCCTGTGTAGGAAGCGAGTATTTTAGCCTGAGAAGCAGGGCTCTTGCAACTCTGGAGGAGAGCTAATCCTGCAGCCCACGTTCGTCCTGGGAAACCGCAAGGCGACCCTTGGCCTCAGTGTAGTGGCGAAATGGCCGCCGGACAGGTCTTGCCTGCCGCGGTTTCCGTGAGTTCTCCACCGTCTTCGGGCTTAAATGGAGAGCGAGGAGAGCTGTCGGCTCTCACAGAACTCTGGCCTCCGCACTGTTTGCCATGCAACTGCACTCGAGACCACACGTCTCCTCCCGGCCTGCTGAGAAACAGGCCGCCGTGCAGGCCCTTCGTAACACTTCTTGGCATGTAAACACAAAGGCGACACGCTGTCCTCTTCCTTGGAAACCTACGTTGCCCCAGCTTGCCAACGCTCACGAAGGCAGTCCGAGCCCGTCTCGTGTGCTGGGCCACTTGCATTCAGTGAGGAAAAGCCACCTGCATTGAGGTGAACAGTCTGCTCAGCGTTCTTTCCGGGAGCTCACACTTGCCGCCTCTCTAGGTTAAGCAGGAAGTCGTAGTGAGGACCAACCTGAGCAAAGAGCACAATTCCTCACGTTACACTGGTAGTCGTCGTAAGAGGAATTGCCAACTACGCCTGGCTGAGGCCTTCCCTGTGTTAAGGAACCAGCCACACTTAGAGGCCTTGAAAGGACAATTTATTCAGCGAAGTTCCCATTGTTTGGTGATGGTCAACCTTTGCAGCGCCAATACTGCAGGGACTTAGGTTTGCTGCTAACAGGGCTAGGTGACCCTGCATACAGAAGCAGGCGTTTCCCTTTGGAAGATTGGATCCCGGTTTCTCAGGGGCTGCTTGCAAGACCCTGCTATTGCCCAGCATCTGTCCTCTGCCCCTACGCCCGGGTAGGAAGGAGTATTTTAGCCTGAGAAGCAGGGCTCTTGCAACTCTGGAGGAGAGCTAATCCTGCAGCCCACGTTCTTCCTGGGAAACCGCAAGGTGACGCTTGGCCTCAGTGTAGTGGCGAAATGGCCGCCGGACAGGTCTTGCCTGCCGCGGTTTCCGTGAGTTCTCCACCGTCTTCGGGCTTAAATGGAGAGCTGTCGGCTCTCACAGAACTCTGGCCTCCGCACTGTTTGCCATGCAACTGCACTCGAGACCACACGTCTCCTCCCGGCCTGCTGAGAAACAGGCCGCCGTCCAGGCCCTTCGTAACACTTCTTGGCATGTAAACACCAAGGCGACACGCTGTCCTCTTCCTTGGAAACCTACGTTGCCACAGCTTGCCAAACGCTACCGAAGGCAGTCCTAACCAGTCTCGTGTGCTGCGCAACTTTGATTCGGTTACGGAAAGCCACCTGCGTTGAGGTGAACACTCTGCTCAGCGTTATTTCCGGGAGCTCACACTTGCCGCCTCTCTAGGTTAAGCAGGAAGTCGTAGTGAGGACCAACCTGAGCAAAGAGCACAATTCCTCACGTTACACTGGTAGTCGTCGTAAGAGGAATTGCCAACTACGCCTGGCTGAGGCCTTCCCTGTGTTAAGGAACCAGCCACACTTAGAGGCCTTGAAAGGACAATTTATTCAGCGAAGTTCCCATTGTTTGGCGATGGTCAACCTTTGCAGCGCCAATACTGCAGGGACTTAGGTTTGCTGCTAACAGGGCTAGGTGACCCTGCATACAGAAGCAGGCGTTTCCCTTTGGAAGCTTGGATCCCGGTTTCTCAGGGGCTGCTTGCAAGACCCTGCTATTGCCCAGCATCTGTCCTCTGCCCCTACGCCCGGGTAGGAAGGAGTATTTTAGCCTGAGAAGCAGGGCTCTTGCAACTCTGGAGGAGAGCTAATCCTGCAGCCCACGTTCGTCCTGGGAAACCGCAAGGCGACCCTTGGCCTCAGTGTAGAGGCTAAATGGCCGCCGGACAGGTCTTGCCTGCCGCGGTTTCCGTGAGTTCTCCACCGTCTTCGGGCTTAAATGGAGAGCTGTCAGCTCTCACAGAACTCTGGCCTCCGCACTGTTTGCCATGCAACTGCACTCGAGACCACACGTCTCCTCCCGGCCTGCTGAGAAACAGGCATCCGTGTAGGCCCTTGTTAACATTTCCTGGCGTGCAGAGTCCAAGGCGACACGCTGTCCTCTTCCTTGGAAACCTACGTTGCCACAGCTTGCCAAACACTACCGAAGGCAGTCCTAACCAGTCTCGTGTGCTGCGCAACTTTGTTTCGGTTACGGGAAGCCACCTGCGTTGAGGTGAACACTCTGCTCAGCGTTCTTTCCGGGAGCTCACAATCGCCCCCTCTCTAGGTTAAGCAGGATGTCGAGGTGAGGTCCAAACTGAGCAAAGAGCACAATTGCTCACTTTGCAGTGGTAGTCGTCGTAAGAGGCATTGCCTACTAGGCCTTGCTAAGGTCTTCGTTCTGTTAGGGAAGTCGCCACACTTAGACGCCTGTAAAGGAAACTTTATTCAGCGAAGTTCCCAGTGTCTTGCGACGGTGTCCCTTCGCAGGGCCAATACAGCAGGGACTTAGGTTTGCTGCTAACTAGGCTAGGTGACCCTGCATACAGAAACAGGCTTTTCCCTTTGGAAGCTTGGATCCCGGTTTCTCAGGGGCTGCTTGCAAGACCCTGCTATTGCCCAGCATCTGTCCTCTGCCCCTACGCCTGGGTAGGAAGCGAGTATTTTAGCCTGAGAAGCAGGGCTCTTGCAATTCTGGAGGAGAGCTAATCCTGCAGCCCACGTTCGTCCTGGGAAACCGCAAGGTGACCCTTGGCCTCAGTGTAGTGGCGAAATGGCCGCCGGACAGTTCTTGCCTGCCGCGGTTTCCGTGAGTTCTCCACCGTCTTCGGGCTTAAATGGAGAGCGAGGAGAGCTGTCGGCTCTCACAGAACTCTGGCCTCCGCACTGTTTGCCATGCAACTGCACTCGAGACCACACGTCTCCTCCCGGCCTGCTGAGAAACAGGCATCCGTGTAGGCCCTTGTTAACATTTCCTGGCGTGCAGAGTCCAAGGCGACACGCTGTCCTCTTCCTTGGAAACCCACGTTGCTACAGCTTGCCAAACGCTACCGAAGGCAGTCCTAACCAGTCTCGTGTGCTGCGCAACTTTGATTCGGTTACGGAAAGCCACCTGCGTTGAGGTGAACACTCTGCTCAGCGTTCTTTCCGGGAGCTCACAATCGCCCCCTCTCTAGGTTAAGCAGGATGTCGAGGTGAGGTCCAAACTGAGCAAAGAGCACAATTGCTCACTTTGCAGTGGTAGTCGTCGTAAGAGGCATTGCCTACTAGGCCTTGCTAAGGTCTTCGTTCTGTTAGGGAAGTCGCCACACTTAGACGCCTGTAAAGGAAACTTTATTCAGCGAAGTTCCCAGTGTCTTGCGACGGTGTCCCTTCGCAGGGCCAATACAGCAGGGACTTAGGTTTGCTGCTAACTAGGCTAGGTGACCCTGCATACAGAAGCAGGCTTTTCCCTTTGGAAGCTTGGATCCCGGTTTCTCAGGGGCTGCTTGCAAGACCCTGTTATTGCCCAGCATCTATCCTCTGCCCCTACGCCTGGGTAGGAAGCGAGTATTTTAGCCTGAGAAGCAGGGCTCTTGCAACTCTGGAGGAGAGCTAATCCTGCAGCCCACGTTCGTCCTGGGAAACCGCAAGGCGAGGCTTGGCCTCAGTGTAGTGGCGAAATGGCCGCCAGACAGGTCTTGCCTGCCGCGGTTTCCGTGAGTTCTCCACCGTCTTCGGGCTTAAATGGAGAGCGAGGAGAGCTGTCGGCTCTCACAGAACTCTGGCCTCCGCACTGTTTGCCATGCAACTGCACTCGAGACCACACGTCTCCTCCCGGCCTGCTGAGAAACAGGCCGCCGTGCAGGCCCTTCGTAACACTTCTTGTCATGTAAACACCAAGGCGACACACTGTCCTCTTCCTTGGAAACCTACGTTGCCCCAGCTTGCCAACGCTCACGAAGGCAGTCCGAGCCCGTCTCATGTGCTGGGCCACTTGAATTCAGTGAGGAAAAGCCACCTGCATTGAGGTGAACAGTCTGCTCAGCGTTCTTTCCGGGAGCTCACACTTGCCGCCTCTCTAGGTTAAGCAGGAAGTCGTAGTGAGGACCAACCTGAGCAAAGAGCACAATTCCTCATGTTACACTGGTAGTCGTCGTAAGAGGAATTGCCAACTACGCCTGGCTGAGGCCTTCCCTGTGTTAAGGAACCAGCCACACTTAGAGGCCTTGAAAGGACAATTTATTCAGCGAAGTTCCCATTGTTTGGCGATGGTCAACCTTTGCAGCGCCAATACTGCAGGGACTTAGGTTTGCTGCTAACAGGGCTAGGTGACCCTGCATACAGAAGCAGGCGTTTCCCTTTGGAAGCTTGGATCCCGGTTTCTCAGGGGCTGCTTGCAAGACCCTGCTATTGCCCAGCATCTGTCCTCTGCCCCTACGCCCGAGTAGGAAGGAGTATTTTAGCATGAGAAGCAGGGCTCTTGCAACTCTGGAGGAGAGCTAATCCTGCAGCCCACGTTCGTCCTGGGAAACCGCAAGGCGACCCTTGGCCTCAGTGTAGAGGCTAAATGGCCGCCGGACACGTCTTGCCTGCCGCGGTTTCCGTGAGTTCTCCACCGTCTTCGGGCTTAAATGGAGAGCTGTCGGCTCTCACAGAACTCTGGCCTCCGCACTGTTTGCCATGCAACTGCACTCGAGACCACACGTCTCCTCCCGGCCTGCTGAGAAACAGGCATCCGTGTAGGCCCTTGTTAACATTTCCTGGCGTGCAGAGTCCAAGGCGACACGCTGTCCTCTTCCTTGGAAACCTACGTTGCCACAGCTTGCCAAACGCTACCGAAGGCAGTCCTAACCAGTCTCGTGTGCTGCGCAACTTTGATTCGGTTACGAAAAGCCACCTGCGTTGAGGTGAACACTCTGCTCAGCGTTCTTTCAGGGAGCTCACAATCGCCCCCTCTCTAGGTTAAGCAGGATGTCGAGGTGAGGACCAAACTGAGCAAAGAGCACAATTGCTCACTTTGCAGTGGTAGTCGTCGTAAGAGGCATTGCCTACTAGGCCTTGCTAAGGTCTTCGTTCTGTTAGGGAAGTCGCCACACTTAGACGCCTGTAAAGGAAACTTTATTCAGCGAAGTTCCCAGTGTCTTGCGACGGTGTCCCTTCGCAGGGCCAATACAGCAGGGACTTAGGTTTGCTGCTAACTAGGCTAGGTGACCCTGCATACAGAAACAGGCTTTTCCCTTTGGAAGTTTGGATCCCGGTTTCTCAGGGGCTGCTTACAAGACCCTGCTATTGCCCAGCATCTGTCCTCTGCCCCTACGCCTGGGTAGGAAGCGAGTATTTTAGCCTGAGAAGCAGGGCTCTTGCAATTCTGGAGGAGAGCTAATCCTGCAGCCCACGTTCGTCCTGGGAAACCGCAAGGTGACCCTTGGCCTCAGTGTAGTGGCGAAATGGCCGCCGGACAGGTCTTGCCTGCCGCGGTTTCCGTGAGTTCTCCACCGTCTTCGGGCTTAAATGGAGAGCGAGGAGAGCTGTCGGCTCTCACAGAACTCTGGCCACCGGACTGTTTGCCATGCAACTGCACTCGAGACCACACGTCTCCTCCCGGCCTGCTGAGAAACAGACATCCGTGTAGGCCCTTGTTAACATTTCCTGGCGTGCAGAGTCCAAGGCGACACGCTGTCCTCTTCCTTGGAAACCCACGTTGCTACAGCTTGCCAAACGCTACCGAAGGCAGTCCTAACCAGTCTCGTGTGCTGCGCAACTTTGATTCGGTTACGGAAAGCCACCTGCGTTGAGGTGAACACTCTGCTCAGCGTTCTTTCCGGGAGCTCACAATCGCCCCCTCTCTAGGTTAAGCAGGATGTCGAGGTGAGGTCCAAACTGAGCAAAGAGCACAATTGCTCACTTTGCAGTGGTAGTCGTCGTAACAGGCATTGCCTACTAGGCCTTGCTAAGGTCTTCGTTCTGTTAGGGAAGTCGCCACACTTAGACGCCTGTAAAGGAAACTTTATTCAGCGAAGTTCCCAGTGTCTTGCGACGGTGTCCCTTCGCAGGGCCAATACAGCAGGGACTTAGGTTTGCTGCTAACTAGGCTAGGTGACCCTGCATACAGAAGCAGGCTTTTCCCTTTGGAAGCTGGGATCCCGGTTTCTCAGGGGCTGCTTGCAAGACCCTGCTATTGCCCAGCATCTGTCCTCTGCCCCTACGCCTGTGTAGGAAGCGAGTATTTTAGCCTGAGAAGCAGGGCTCTTGCAACTCTGGAGGAGAGCTAATCCTGCAGCCCACGTTCGTCCTGGGAAACCGCAAGGCGACCCTTGGCCTCAGTGTAGTGGCGAAATGGCCGCCGGACAGGTCTTGCCTGCCACGGTTTCCGTGAGTTCTCCACCGTCTTCGGGCTTAAATGGAGAGCGAGGAGAGCTGTCGGCTCTCAGAGAACTCTGGCCTCCGCACTGTTTGCCATGCAACTGCACTCGAGACCACACGTCTCCTCCCGGCCTGCTGAGAAACAGGCCGCTGTGCAGGCCCTTCGTAACACTTCTTGGCATGTAAACACAAAGGCGACACGCTGTCCTCTTCCTTGGAAACCTACGTTGCCCCAGCTTGCCAACGCTCACGAAGGCAGTCCGAGCCCGTCTCATGTGCTGGGCCACTTGCATTCAGTGAGGAAAAGCCACCTGCATTGAGGTGAACAGTCTGCTCAGCGTTCTTTCCGGGAGCTCACACTTGCCGCCTCTCTAGGTTAAGAAGGAAGTCGTAGTGAGGACCAACCTGAGCAAAGAGCACAATTCCTCACGTTACACTGGTAGTCGTCGTAAGAGGAATTGCCAACTACGCCTGGCTGAGGCCTTCCCTGTGTTAAGGAACCAGCCACACTTAGAGGCCTTGAAAGGACAATTTATTCAGTGAAGTTCCCATTGTTTGGCGATGGTCAACCTTTGCAGCGCCAATACTGCAGGGACTTAGGTTTGCTGCTAACAGGGCTAGGTGACCCTGCATACAGAAGCAGGTGTTTCCCTTTGGAAGCTTGGATCCCGGTTTCTCAGGGGCTGCTTGCAAGACCCTGCTATTGCCCAGCATCTGTCCTCTGCCCCTACGCCCGGGTAGGAAGGAGTATTTTAGCCTGAGAAGCAGGGCTCTTGCAACTCTGGAGGAGAGCTAATCCTGCAGCCCACGTTCGTCCTGGGAAACCGCAAGGCGACCCTTGGCCTCAGTGTAGTGGCGAAATGGCCGCCGGACAGGTCTTGCCTGCCGCAGTTTCCGTGAGTTCTCCACCGTCTTCGGGCTTAAATGGAGAGCTGTCGGCTCTCACAGAACTCTGGCCTCCGCACTGTTTGCCATGCAACTGCACTCGAGACCACACGTCTCCTCCCGGCCTGCTGAGAAACAGGCATCCGTGTAGGCCCTTGTTAACATTTCCTGGCGTGCAGAGTCCAAGGCGACACGCTGTCCTCTTCCTTGGAAACCTACGTTGCCACAGCTTGCCAAACGCTACCGAAGGCAGTCCTAACCAGTCTCGTGTGCTGCGCAACTTTGTTTCGGTTACGGAAAGCCACCTGCGTTGAGGTGAACACTCTGCTCAGCGTTCTTTCCGGGAGCTCACAATCGCCCCCTCTCTAGCTTAAGCAGGATGTCGAGGTGAGGTCCAAACTGAGCAAAGAGCACAATTGCTCACTTTGCAGTGGTAGTCGTCGTAAGAGGCATTGCCTACTAGGCCTTGCTAAGGTCTTCGTTCTGTTAGGGAAGTCGCCACACTTAGACGCCTGTAAAGGAAACTTTATTCAGCGAAGTTCCCAGTGTCTTGCGACGGTGTCCCTTCGCAGGGCCAATACAGCAGGGACTTAGGTTTGCTGCTAACTAGGCTAGGTGACCCTGCATACAGAAGCAGGCTTTTCCCTTTGGAAGCTGGGATCCCGGTTTCTCAGGGGCTGCTTGCAAGACCCTGCTATTGCCCAGCATCTGTCCTCTGCCCCTACGCCTGTGTAGGAAGCGAGTATTTTAGCCTGAGAAGCAGGGCTCTTGCAACTCTGGAGGAGAGCTAATCCTGCAGCCCACGTTCGTCCTGGGAAACCGCAAGGCGACCCTTGGCCTCAGTGTAGTGGCGAAATGGCCGCCGGACAGGTCTTGCCTGCCGCGGTTTCCGTGAGTTCTCCACCGTCTTCGGGCTTAAATGGAGAGCGAGGAGAGCTGTCGGCTCTCACAGAACTCTGGTCTCCGCACTGTTTGCCATGCAACTGCACTCGAGACCACACGTCTCCTCCCGGCCTGCTGAGAAACAGGCCGCCGTGCAGGCCCTTCGTAACACTTCTTGGCATGTAAACACAAAGGCGACACGCTGTCCTCTTCCTTGGAAACCTACGTTGCCCCAGCTTGCCAACGCTCACGAAGGCAGTCCGAGCCCGTCTCATGTGCTGGGCCACTTGCATTCAGTGAGGAAAAGCCACCTGCATTGAGGTGAACAGTCTGCTCAGCGTTCTTTCCGGGAGCTCACACTTGCCGCCTCTCTAGGTTAAGCAGGAAGTCGTAGTGAGGACCAACCTGAGCAAAGAGCACAATTGCTCACTTTGCAGTGGTAGTCGTCGTAAGAGGAATTGCCAACTACGCCTGGCTGAGGCCTTCCCTGTGTTAAGGAACCAGCCACACTTAGAGGCCTTGAAAGGACAATTTATTCAGCGAAGTTCCCATTGTTTGGCGATGGTCAACCTTTGCAGCGCCAATACTGCAGGGACTTAGGTTTGCTGCTAACAGGGCTAGGTGACCCTGCATACAGAAGCAGGCGTTTCCCTTTGGAAGCTTGGATCCCGGTTTCTCAGGGGCTGCTTGCAAGACCCTGCTATTGCCCAGCATCTGTCCTCTGCCCCTACGCCCGGGTAGGAAGGAGTATTTTAGCCTGAGAAGCAGGGCTCTTGCAACTCTGGAGGAGAGCTAATCCTGCAGCCCACGTTCGTCCTGGGAAACCGCAAGGCGACCCTTGGCCTCAGTGTAGTGGCGAAATGGCCGCCGGACAGGTCTTGCCTGCCGCGGTTTCCGTGAGTTCTCCACCGTCTTCGGGCTTAAATGGAGAGCTGTCGGCTCTCACAGAACTCTGGCCTCCGCACTGTTTGCCATGCAACTGCACTCGAGACCACACGTCTCCTCCCGGCCTGCTGAGAAACAGGCATCCGTGTAGGCCCTTGTTAACATTTCCTGGCGTGCAGAGTCCAAGGCGACACGCTGTCCTCTTCCTTGGAAACCTACGTTGCCACAGCTTGCCAAACGCTACCGAAGGCAGTCCTAACCAGTCTCGTGTGCTGCGCAACTTTGTTTCGGTTACGGAAAGCCACCTGCGTTGAGGTGAACACTCTGCTCAGCGTTCTTTCCGGGAGCTCACAATCGCCCCCTCTCTAGCTTAAGCAGGATGTCGAGGTGAGGTCCAAACTGAGCAAAGAGCACAATTGCTCACTTTGCAGTGGTAGTCGTCGTAAGAGGCATTGCCTACTAGGCCTTGCTAAGGTCTTCGTTCTGTTAGGGAAGTCGCCACACTTAGACGCCTGTAAAGGAAACTTTATTCAGCGAAGTTCCCAGTGTCTTGCGACGGTGTCCCTTCGCAGGGCCAATACAGCAGGGACTTAGGTTTGCTGCTAACTAGGCTAGGTGACCCTGCATACAGAAACAGGCTTTTCCCTTTGGAAGCTTGGATCCCGGTTTCTCAGGGGCTGCTTGCAAGACCCTCCTATTGCCCAGCATCTGTCCTCTGCCCCTACGCCTGGGTAGGAAGCGAGTATTTTAGCCTGAGAAGCAGGGCTCTTGCAATTCTGGAGGAGAGCTAATCCTGCAGCCCACGTTCGTCCTGGGAAACCGCAAGGTGACCCTTGGCCTCAGTGTAGTGGCGAAATGGCCGCCGGACAGGTCTTGCCTGCCGCGGTTTCCGTGAGTTCTCCACCGTCTTCGGGCTTAAATGGAGAGCGAGGAGAGCTGTCAGCTCTCACAGAACTCTGGCCTCCGCACTGTTTGCCATGCAACTGCACTCGAGACCACACGTCTCCTCCCGGCCTGCTGAGAAACAGGCATCCGTGTAGGCCCTTGTTAACATTTCCTGGCGTGCAGAGTCCAAGGCGACACGCTGTCCTCTTCCTTGGAAACCCACGTTGCTACAGCTTGCCAAACGCTACCGAAGGCAGTCCTAACCAGTCTTGTGTGCTGCGCAACTTTGATTCGGTTATGGAAAGCCACCTGCGTTGAGGTGAACACTCTGCTCAGCGTTCTTTCCGGGAGCTCACAATCGCCCCCTCTCTAGGTTAAGCAGTATGTCGAGGTGAGGTCCAAACTGAGCAAAGAGCACAATTGCTCACTTTGCAGTGGTAGTCGTCGTAAGAGGCATTGCCTACTAGGCCTTGCTAAGGTCTTCGTTCTGTTAGGGAAGTCGCCACACTTAGACGCCTGTAAAGGAAACTTTATTCAGCGAAGTTCCCAGTGTCTTGCGACGGTGTCCCTTCGCAGGGCCAATACAGCAGGGACTTAGGTTTGCTGCTAACTAGGCTAGGTGACCCTGCATACAGAAGCAGGCTTTTCCCTTTGGAAGCTGGGATCCCGGTTTCTCAGGGGCTGCTTGCAAGACCCTGCTATTGCCCAGCATCTGTCCTCTGCCCCTACGCCTGTGTAGGAAGCGAGTATTTTAGCCTGAGAAGCAGGGCTCTTGCAACTCTGGAGGAGAGCTAATCCTGCAGCCCACGTTCGTCCTGGGAAACCGCAAGGCGACCCTTGGCCTCAGTGTAGTGGCGAAATGGCCGCCGGACAGGTCTTGCCTGCCGCGGTTTCCGTGAGTTCTCCACCGTCTTCGGGCTTAAATGGAGAGCGAGGAGAGCTGTCGGCTCTCACAGAACTCTGGCCTCCGCACTGTTTGCCATGCAGCTGAACGCAAGACCACACGTCTCCTCCCGGCCTGCTGAGAAACAGGCCGCCGTGCAGGCCCTTTGTAACACTTCTTGGCTTGTAGACTCCAAGGCGACACGCTGTCCTCTTACTTGGAAACCTACGTTGCCCCAGCTTGCCAACGCTCACGAAGGCAGTCCGAGCCCGTCTCATGTGCTGGGGCACTTGAATTCAGTTGAGGAAAAGCCACCTGCATTGAGGTGAACAGTCTGCTCAGCGTTCTTTCCGGGAGCTCACACTTGCCGCCTCTCTAGGTTAAGCAGGAAGTCGTAGTGAGGACCAACCTGAGCAAAGAGCACAATTCCTCACGTTACACTGGTAGTCGTCGTAAGAGGAATTGCCAACTACGCCTGGCTGAGGCCTTCCCTGTGTTAAGGAACCAGCCACACTTAGAGGCCTTGAAAGGACAATTTATTCAGCGAAGTTCCCATTGTTTGGCGATGGTCAACCTTTGCAGCGCCAATACTGCAGGGACTTAGGTTTGCTGCTAACAGGGCTAGGTGACCCTGCATACAGAAGCAGGCGTTTCCCTTTGGAAGCTTGGATCCCGGTTTCTCAGGGGCTGCTTGCAAGACCCTGCTATTGCCCAGCATCTATCCTCTGCCCCTACGCCTGGGTAGGAAGCGAGTATTTTAGCCTGAGAAGCAGGGCTCTTGCAACTCTGGAGGAGAGCTAATCCTGCAGCCCACGTTCGTCCTGGGAAACCACAAGGCGACCCTTGGCCTCAGTGTAGAGGCTAAATGGCCGCCGGACAGGTCTTGCCTGCCGCGGTTTCCGTGAGTTCTCCACCGTCTTCGGGCTTAAATGGAGAGCGAGGAGAGCTGTCGGCTCTCACAGAACTCTGGCCTCCGCACTGTTTGCCATGCAACTGCACTCGAGACCACACGTCTCCTCCCGGCCTGCTGAGAAACAGGCCGCCGTGCAGGCCCTTCGTAACACTTCTTGTCATGTAAACACCAAGGCAACACGCTGTCCTCTTCCTTGGAAACCTACGTTGCCCCAGCTTGCCAACGCTCACGAAGGCAGTCCGAGCCCGTCTCATGTGCTGGGCCACTTGAATTCAGTGAGGAAAAGCCACCTGCATTGAGGTGAACAGTCTGCTCAGCGTTCTTTCCGGGAGCTCACACTTGCCGCCTCTCTAGGTTAAGCAGGAAGTCGTAGTGAGGACCAACCTGAGCAAAGAGCACAATTCCTCACGTTACACTGGTAGTCGTCGTAAGAGGAATTGCCAACTACGCCTGGCTGAGGCCTTCCCTGTGTTAAGGAACCAGCCACACTTAGAGGCCTTGAAAGGACAATTTATTCAGCGAAGTTCCCATTGTTTGGCGATGGTCAACCTTTGCAGCGCCAATACTGCAGGGACTTAGGTTTGCTGCTAACAGGGCTAGGTGACCCTGCATACAGAAGCAGGCGTTTCCCTTTGGAAGCTTGGATCCCGGTTTCTCAGGGGCTGCTTGCAAGACCCTGCTATTGCCCAGCATCTGTCCTCTGCCCCTACGCCCGGGTAGGAAGGAGTATTTTAGCCTGAGAAGCAGGGCTCTTGCAACTCTGGAGGAGAGCTAATCCTGCAGCCCACGTTCGTCCTGGGAAACCGCAAGGCGACCCTTGGCCTCAGTGTAGAGGCTAAATGGCCGCCGGACAGGTCTTGCCTGCCGCGGTTTCCGTGAGTTCTCCACCGTCTTCGGGCTTAAATGGAGAGCTGTCGGCTCTCACAGAACTCTGGCCTCCGCACTGTTTGCCATGCAACTGCACTCGAGACCACACGTCTCCTCCCGGCCTGCTGAGAAACAGGCATCCGTGTAGGCCCTTGTTAACATTTCCTGGCGTGCAGAGTCCAAGGCGACACGCTGTCCTCTTCCTTGGAAACCTACGTTGCCACAGCTTGCCAAACGCTACCGAAGGCAGTCCTAACCAGTCTCGTGTGCTGCGCAACTTTGATTCGGTTACGAAAAGCCACCTGCGTTGAGGTGAACACTCTGCTCAGCGTTCTTTCAGGGAGCTCACAATCGCCCCCTCTCTAGGTTAAGCAGGATGTCGAGGTGAGGTCCAAACTGAGCAAAGAGCACAATTGCTCACTTTGCAGTGGTAGTCGTCGTAAGAGGCATTGCCTACTAGGCCTTGCTAAGGTCTTCGTTCTGTTAGGGAAGTCGCCACACTTAGACGCCTGTAAAGGAAACTTTATTCAGCGAAGTTCCCAGTGTCTTGCGACGGTGTCCCTTCGCAGGGCCAATACAGCAGGGACTTAGGTTTGCTGCTAACTAGGCTAGGTGACCCTGCATACAGAAGCAGGCTTTTCCCTTTGGAAGCTGGGATCCCGGTTTCTCAGGGGCTGCTTGCAAGACCCTGCTATTGCCCAGCATCTGTCCTCTGCCCCTACGCCTGTGTAGGAAGCGAGTATTTTAGCCTGAGAAGCAGGGCTCTTGCAACTCTGGAGGAGAGCTAATCCTGCAGCCCACGTTCATCCTGGGAAACCGCAAGGCGACCCGTGGCCTCAGTGTAGTGGCGAAATGGCCGCCGGACAGGTCTTGCCTGCCGCGGTTTCCGTGAGTTCTCCACCGTCTTCGGGCTTAAATGGAGAGCGAGGAGAGCTGTCGGCTCTCACAGAACTCTGGCCTCCGCACTGTTTGCCATGCAACTGCACTCGAGACCACACGTCTCCTCCCGGCCTGCTGAGAAACAGGCCACCGTGCAGGCCCTTCGTAACACTTCTTGGCATGTAAACACAAAGGCGACACGCTGTCCTCTTCCTTGGAAACCTACGTTGCCCCAGCTTGCCAACGCTCACGAAGGCAGTCCGAGCCCGTCTCGTGCTGGGCCACTTGCATTCAGTGAGGAAAAGCCACCTGCATTGAGGTGAACAGTCTGCTCAGCGTTCTTTCCGGGAGCTCACACTTGCCGCCTCTCTAGGTTAAGAAGGAAGTCGTAGTGAGGACCAACCTGAGCAAAGAGCACAATTCCTCACGTTACACTGGTAGTCGTCGTAAGAGGAATTGCCAACTACGCCTGGCTGAGGCCTTCCCTGTGTTAAGGAACCAGCCACACTTAGAGGCCTTGAAAGGACAATTTATTCAGCGAAGTTCCCATTGTTTGGCGATGGTCAACCTTTGCAGCGCCAATACTGCAGGGACTTAGGTTTGCTGCTAACAGGGCTAGGTGACCCTGCATACAGAAGCAGGTGTTTCCCTTTGGAAGCTTGGATCCCGGTTTCTCAGGGGCTGCTTGCAAGACCCTGCTATTGCCCAGCATCTGTCCTCTGCCCCTACGCCCGGGTAGGAAGGAGTATTTTAGCCTGAGAAGCAGGGCTCTTGCAACTCTGGAGGAGAGCTAATCCTGCAGCCCACGTTCGTCCTGGGAAACCGCAAGGCGACCCTTGGCCTCAGTGTAGTGGCGAAATGGCCGCCGGACAGGTCTTGCCTGCCGCGGTTTCCGTGAGTTCTCCACCGTCTTCGGGCTTAAATGGAGAGCTGTCGGCTCTCACAGAACTCTGGCCTCCGCACTGTTTGCCATGCAACTGCACTCGAGACCACACGTCTCCTCCCGGCCTGCTGAGAAACAGGCATCCGTGTAGGCCCTTGTTAACATTTCCTGGCGTGCAGAGTCCAAGGCGACACGCTGTCCTCTTCCATGGAAACCTACGTTGCCACAGCTTGCCAAACGCTACCGAAGGCAGTCCTAACCAGTCTCGTGTGCTGCGCCACTTTGTTTCGGTTACGGAAAGCCACCTGCGTTGAGGTGAACACTCTGCTCAGCGTTCTTTCCGGGAGCTCACAATCGCCCCCTCTCTAGCTTAAGCAGGATGTCGAGGTGAGGTCCAAACTGAGCAAAGAGCACAATTGCTCACTTTGCAGTGGTAGTCGTCGTAAGAGGCATTGCCTACTAGGCCTTGCTAAGGTCTTCGTTCTGTTAGGGAAGTCGCCACACTTAGACGCCTGTAAAGGAAACTTTATTCAGCGAAGTTCCCAGTGTCTTGCGACGGTGTCCCTTCGCAGGGCCAATACAGCAGGGACTTAGGTTTGCTGCTAACTAGGCTAGGTGACCCTGCATACAGAAGCAGGCTTTTCCCTTTGGAAGCTGGGATCCCGGTTTCTCAGGGGCTGCTTGCAAGACCCTGCTATTGCCCAGCATCTGTCCTCTGCCCCTACGCCTGTGTAGGAAGCGAGTATTTTAGCCTGAGAAGCAGGGCTCTTGCAACTCTGGAGGAGAGCTAATCCTGCAGCCCACGTTCGTCCTGGGAAACCGCAAGGCGACCCTTGGCCTCAGTGTAGTGGCGAAATGGCCGCCGGACAGGTCTTGCCTGCCGCGGTTTCCGTGAGTTCTCCACCGTCTTCGGGCTTAAATGGAGAGCGAGGAGAGCTGTCGGCTCTCACAGAACTCTGGCCTCCGCACTGTTTGCCATGCAGCTGAACGCAAGACCACACGTCTCCTCCCGGCCTGCTGAGAAACAGGCCGCCGTGCAGGCCCTTTGTAACACTTCTTGGCTTGTAGACTCCAAGGCGACACGCTGTCCTCTTCCTTGGAAACCTACGTTGCCCCAGCTTGCCAACGCTCACGAAGGCAGTCCGAGCCCGTCTCATGTGCTGGGCCACTTGCATTCAGTTGAGGAAAAGCCACCTGCATTGAGGTGAACAGTCTGCTCAGCGTTCTTTCCGGGAGCTCACACTTGCCGCCTCTCTAGGTTAAGCAGGAAGTCGTAGTGAGGACCAACCTGAGCAAAGAGCACAATTCCTCACGTTACACTGGTAGTCGTCGTAAGAGGAATTGCCAACTACGCCTGGCTGAGGCCTTCCCTGTGTTAAGGAACCAGCCACACTTAGAGGCCTTGAAAGGACAATTTATTCAGCGAAGTTCCCATTGTTTGGCGATGGTCAACCTTTGCAGCGCCAATACTGCAGGGACTTAGGTTTGCTGCTAACAGGGCTAGGTGACCCTGCATACAGAAGCAGGCGTTTCCCTTTGGAAGCTTGGATCCCGGTTTCTCAGGGGCTGCTTGCAAGACCCTGCTATTGCCCAGCATCTATCCTCTGCCCCTACGCCTGGGTAGGAAGCGAGTATTTTAGCCTGAGAAGCAGGGCTCTTGCAACTCTGGAGGAGAGCTAATCCTGCAGCCCACGTTCGTCCTGGGAAACCACAAGGCGACCCTTGGCCTCAGTGTAGAGGCTAAATGGCCGCCGGACAGGTCTTGCCTGCCGCGGTTTCCGTGAGTTCTCCACCGTCTTCGGGCTTAAATGGAGAGCGAGGAGAGCTGTCGGCTCTCACAGAACTCTGGCCTCCGCACTGTTTGCCATGCAACTGCACTCGAGACCACACGTCTCCTCCCGGCCTGCTGAGAAACAGGCCGCCGTGCAGGCCCTTCGTAACACTTCTTGTCATGTAAACACCAAGGCAACACGCTGTCCTCTTCCTTGGAAACCTACGTTGCCCCAGCTTGCCAACGCTCACGAAGGCAGTCCGAGCCCGTCTCATGTGCTGGGCCACTTGCATTCAGTGAGGAAAAGCCACCTGCATTGAGGTGAACAGTCTGCTCAGCGTTCTTTCCGGGAGCTCACACTTGCCGCCTCTCTAGGTTAAGCAGGAAGTCGTAGTGAGGACCAACCTGAGCAAAGAGCACAATTCCTCACGTTACACTGGTAGTCGTCGTAAGAGGAATTGCCAACTACGCCTGGCTGAGGCCTTCCCTGTGTTAAGGAACCAGCCACACTTAGAGGCCTTGAAAGGACAATTTATTCAGCGAAGTTCCCATTGTTTGGCGATGGTCAACCTTTGCAGCGCCAATACTGCAGGGACTTAGGTTTGCTGCTAACAGGGCTAGGTGACCCTGCATACAGAAGCAGGCGTTTCCCTTTGGAAGCTTGGATCCCGGTTTCTCAGGGGCTGCTTGCAAGACCCTGCTATTGCCCAGCATCTGTCCTCTGCCCCTACGCCCGGGTAGGAAGGAGTATTTTAGCCTGAGAAGCAGGGCTCTTGCAACTCTGGAGGAGAGCTAATCCTGCAGCCCACGTTCGTCCTGGGAAACCGCAAGGCGACCCTTGGCCTCAGTGTAGAGGCTAAATGGCCGCCGGACAGGTCTTGCCTGCCGCGGTTTCCGTGAGTTCTCCACCGTCTTCGGGCTTAAATGGAGAGCTGTCGGCTCTCACAGAACTCTGGCCTCCGCACTGTTTGCCATGCAACTGCACTCGAGACCACACGTCTCCTCCCGGCCTGCTGAGAAACAGGCATCCGTGTAGGCCCTTGTTAACATTTCCTGGCGTGCAGAGTCCAAGGCGACACGCTGTCCTCTTCCTTGGAAACCTACGTTGCCACAGCTTGCCAAACGCTACCGAAGGCAGTCCTAACCAGTCTCGTGTGCTGCGCAACTTTGATTCGGTTACGAAAAGCCACCTGCGTTGAGGTGAACACTCTGCTCAGCGTTCTTTCAGGGAGCTCACAATCGCCCCCTCTCTAGGTTAAGCAGGATGTCGAGGTGAGTTCCAAACTGAGCAAAGAGCACAATTGCTCACTTTGCAGTGGTAGTCGTCGTAAGAGGCATTGCCTACTAGGCCTTGCTAAGGTCTTCGTTCTGTTAGGGAAGTCGCCACACTTAGACGCCTGTAAAGGAAACTTTATTCAGCGAAGTTCCCAGTGTCTTGCGACGGTGTCCCTTCGCAGGGCCAATACAGCAGGGACTTAGGTTTGCTGCTAACTAGGCTAGGTGACCCTGCATACAGAAGCAGGCTTTTCCCTTTGGAAGCTGGGATCCCGGTTTCTCAGGGGCTGCTTGCAAGACCCTGCTATTGCCCAGCATCTGTCCTCTGCCCCTACGCCTGTGTAGGAAGCGAGTATTTTAGCCTGAGAAGCAGGGCTCTTGCAACTCTGGAGGAGAGCTAATCCTGCAGCCCACGTTCATCCTGGGAAACCGCAAGGCGACCCGTGGCCTCAGTGTAGTGGCGAAATGGCCGCCGGACAGGTCTTGCCTGCCGCGGTTTCCGTGAGTTCTCCACCGTCTTCGGGCTTAAATGGAGAGCGAGGAGAGCTGTCGGCTCTCACAGAACTCTGGCCTCCGCACTGTTTGCCATGCAACTGCACTCGAGACCACACGTCTCCTCCCGGCCTGCTGAGAAACAGGCCACCGTGCAGGCCCTTCGTAACACTTCTTGGCATGTAAACACAAAGGCGACACGCTGTCCTCTTCCTTGGAAACCTACGTTGCCCCAGCTTGCCAACGCTCACGAAGGCAGTCCGAGCCCGTCTCGTGCTGGGCCACTTGCATTCAGTGAGGAAAAGCCACCTGCATTGAGGTGAACAGTCTGCTCAGCGTTCTTTCCGGGAGCTCACACTTGCCGCCTCTCTAGGTTAAGAAGGAAGTCGTAGTGAGGACCAACCTGAGCAAAGAGCACAATTCCTCACGTTACACTGGTAGTCGTCGTAAGAGGAATTGCCAACTACGCCTGGCTGAGGCCTTCCCTGTGTTAAGGAACCAGCCACACTTAGAGGCCTTGAAAGGACAATTTATTCAGCGAAGTTCCCATTGTTTGGCGATGGTCAACCTTTGCAGCGCCAATACTGCAGGGACTTAGGTTTGCTGCTAACAGGGCTAGGTGACCCTGCATACAGAAGCAGGTGTTTCCCTTTGGAAGCTTGGATCCCGGTTTCTCAGGGGCTGCTTGCAAGACCCTGCTATTGCCCAGCATCTGTCCTCTGCCCCTACGCCCGGGTAGGAAGGAGTATTTTAGCCTGAGAAGCAGGGCTCTTGCAACTCTGGAGGAGAGCTAATCCTGCAGCCCACGTTCGTCCTGGGAAACCGCAAGGCGACCCTTGGCCTCAGTGTAGTGGCGAAATGGCCGCCGGACAGGTCTTGCCTGCCGCGGTTTCCGTGAGTTCTCCACCGTCTTCGGGCTTAAATGGAGAGCTGTCGGCTCTCACAGAACTCTGGCCTCCGCACTGTTTGCCATGCAACTGCACTCGAGACCACACGTCTCCTCCCGGCCTGCTGAGAAACAGGCATCCGTGTAGGCCCTTGTTAACATTTCCTGGCGTGCAGAGTCCAAGGCGACACGCTGTCCTCTTCCATGGAAACCTACGTTGCCACAGCTTGCCAAACGCTACCGAAGGCAGTCCTAACCAGTCTCGTGTGCTGCGCCACTTTGTTTCGGTTACGGAAAGCCACCTGCGTTGAGGTGAACACTCTGCTCAGCGTTCTTTCCGGGAGCTCACAATCGCCCCCTCTCTAGCTTAAGCAGGATGTCGAGGTGAGGTCCAAACTGAGCAAAGAGCACAATTGCTCACTTTGCAGTGGTAGTCGTCGTAAGAGGCATTGCCTACTAGGCCTTGCTAAGGTCTTCGTTCTGTTAGGGAAGTCGCCACACTTAGACGCCTGTAAAGGAAACTTTATTCAGCGAAGTTCCCAGTGTCTTGCGACGGTGTCCCTTCGCAGGGCCAATACAGCAGGGACTTAGGTTTGCTGCTAACTAGGCTAGGTGACCCTGCATACAGAAGCAGGCTTTTCCCTTTGGAAGCTGGGATCCCGGTTTCTCAGGGGCTGCTTGCAAGACCCTGCTATTGCCCAGCATCTGTCCTCTGCCCCTACGCCTGTGTAGGAAGCGAGTATTTTAGCCTGAGAAGCAGGGCTCTTGCAACTCTGGAGGAGAGCTAATCCTGCAGCCCACGTTCGTCCTGGGAAACCGCAAGGCGACCCTTGGCCTCAGTGTAGTGGCGAAATGGCCGCCGGACAGGTCTTGCCTGCCGCGGTTTCCGTGAGTTCTCCACCGTCTTCGGGCTTAAATGGAGAGCGAGGAGAGCTGTCGGCTCTCACAGAACTCTGGCCTCCGCACTGTTTGCCATGCAGCTGAACGCAAGACCACACGTCTCCTCCCGGCCTGCTGAGAAACAGGCCGCCGTGCAGGCCCTTTGTAACACTTCTTGGCTTGTAGACTCCAAGGCGACACGCTGTCCTCTTCCTTGGAAACCTACGTTGCCCCAGCTTGCCAACGCTCACGAAGGCAGTCCGAGCCCGTCTCATGTGCTGGGCCACTTGCATTCAGTTGAGGAAAAGCCACCTGCATTGAGGTGAACAGTCTGCTCAGCGTTCTTTCCGGGAGCTCACACTTGCCGCCTCTCTAGGTTAAGCAGGAAGTCGTAGTGAGGACCAACCTGAGCAAAGAGCACAATTCCTCACGTTACACTGGTAGTCGTCGTAAGAGGAATTGCCAACTACGCCTGGCTGAGGCCTTCCCTGTGTTAAGGAACCAGCCACACTTAGAGGCCTTGAAAGGACAATTTATTCAGCGAAGTTCCCATTGTTTGGCGATGGTCAACCTTTGCAGCGCCAATACTGCAGGGACTTAGGTTTGCTGCTAACAGGGCTAGGTGACCCTGCATACAGAAGCAGGCGTTTCCCTTTGGAAGCTTGGATCCCGGTTTCTCAGGGGCTGCTTGCAAGACCCTGCTATTGCCCAGCATCTGTCCTCTGCCCCTACGCCCGGGTAGGAAGGAGTATTTTAGCCTGAGAAGCAGGGCTCTTGCAACTCTGGAGGAGAGCTAATCCTGCAGCCCACGTTCGTCCTGGGAAACCGCAAGGCGACCCTTGGCCTCAGTGTAGAGGCTAAATGGCCGCCGGACAGGTCTTGCCTGCCGCGGTTTCCGTGAGTTCTCCACCGTCTTCGGGCTTAAATGGAGAGCTGTCGGCTCTCACAGAACTCTGGCCTCCGCACTGTTTGCCATGCAACTGCACTCGAGACCACACGTCTCCTCCCGGCCTGCTGAGAAACAGGCATCCGTGTTGGCCCTTGTTAACATTTCCTGGCGTGCAGAGTCCAAGGCGACACGCTGTCCTCTTCCTTGGAAACCTACGTTACCACAGCTTGCCAAACGCTACCGAAGGCAGTCCTAACCAGTCTCGTGTGCTGCGCAACTTTGATTCGGTTACGAAAAGCCACCTGCGTTGAGGTGAACACTCTGCTCAGCGTTCTTTCAGGGAGCTCACAATCGCCCCCTCTCTAGGTTAAGCAGGATGTCGAGGTGAGGTCCAAACTGAGCAAAGAGCACAATTGCTCACTTTGCAGTGGTAGTCGTCGTAAGAGGCATTGCCTACTAGGCCTTGCTAAGGTCTTCGTTCTGTTAGGGAAGTCGCCACACTTAGACGCCTGTAAAGGAAACTTTATTCAGCGAAGTTCCCAGTGTCTTGCGACGGTGTCCCTTCGCAGGGCCAATACAGCAGGGACTTAGGTTTGCTGCTAACTAGGCTAGGTGACCCTGCATACAGAAACAGGCTTTTCCCTTTGGAAGCTTGGATCCCGGTTTCTCAGGGGCTGCTTGCAAGACCCTGCTATTGCCCAGCATCTGTCCTCTGCCCCTACGCCTGGGTAGGAAGCGAGTATTTTAGCCTGAGAAGCAGGGCTCTTGCAATTCTGGAGGAGAGCTAATCCTGCAGCCCACGTTCGTCCTGGGAAACCGCAAGGTGACCCTTGGCCTCAGTGTAGTGGCGAAATGGCCGCCGGACAGGTCTTGCCTGCCGCGGTTTCCGTGAGTTCTCCACCGTCTTCGGGCTTAAATGGAGAGCGAGGAGAGCTGTCGGCTCTCACAGAACTCTGGCCACCGCACTGTTTGCCATGCAACTGCACTCGAGACCACACGTCTCCTCCCGGCCTGCTGAGAAACAGGCATCCGTGTAGGCCCTTGTTAACATTTCCTGGCGTGCAGAGTCCAAGGCGACACGCTGTCCTCTTCCTTGGAAACCCACGTTGCTACAGCTTGCCAAACGCTACCGAAGGCAGTCCTAAACAGTCTCGTGTGCTGCGCAACTTTGATTCGGTTACGGAAAGCCACCTGCGTTGAGGTGAACACTCTGCTCAGCGTTCTTTCCGGGAGCTCACAATCGCCCCCTCTCTAGCTTAAGCAGGATGTCGAGGTGAGGTCCAAACTGAGCAAAGAGCACAATTGCTCACTTTGCAGTGGTAGTCGTCGTAAGAGGCATTGCCTACTAGGCCTTGCTAAGGTCTTCGTTCTGTTAGGGAAGTCGCCACACTTAGACGCCTGTAAAGGAAACTTTATTCAGCGAAGTTCCCAGTGTCTTGCGACGGTGTCCCTTCGCAGGGCCAATACAGCAGGGACTTAGGTTTGCTGCTAACTAGGCTAGGTGACCCTGCATACAGAAGCAGGCTTTTCCCTTTGGAAGCTTGGATCCCGGTTTCTCAGGGGCTGCTTGCAAGACCCTGCTATTGCCCAGCATCTATCCTCTGCCCCTACG
This sequence comes from Grampus griseus, assembly GCF_964374135.1. Lineage (NCBI taxonomy): Eukaryota > Metazoa > Chordata > Mammalia > Artiodactyla > Delphinidae > Grampus > Grampus griseus. The sequence continues at coordinate 20,919 of NW_028133254.1, read as the reverse complement.
CCTGGGTAGGAAGCGAGTATTTTAGCCTGAGAAGCAGGGCTCTTGCAACTCTGGAGGAGAGCTAATCCTGCAGCCCACGTTCGTCCTGGGAAACCGCAAGGCGACCCTTGGCGTCAGTGTAGTGGCGAAATGGCCGCCGGACAGGTCTTGCCTGCCGCGGTTTCCGTGAGTTCTCCACCGTCTTCGGGCTTAAATGGAGAGCAAGGAGAGCTGTCGGCTCTCACAGAACTCTGGCCTCTGCACTGTTTGCCATGCAACTGCACTCGAGACCACACGTCTCCTCCCGGCCTGCTGAGAAACAGGCCGCCGTGCAGGCCCTTCGTAACACTTCTTGGCATGTAAACACAAAGGCGACACGCTGTCCTCTTCCTTGGAAACCTACGTTGCCCCAGCTTGCCAACGCTCACGAAGGCAGTCCGAGCCCGTCTCATGTGCTGGGCCACTTGCATTCAGTGAGGAAAAGCCACCTGCATTGAGGTGAACAGTCTGCTCAGCGTTCTTTCCGGGAGCTCACACTTGCCGCCTCTCTAGGTTAAGAAGGAAGTCGTAGTGAGGACCAACCTGAGCAAAGAGCACAATTCCTCACGTTACACTGGTAGTCGTCGTAAGAGGAATTGCCAACTACGCCTGGCTGAGGCCTTCCCTGTGTTAAGGAACCAGCCACACTTAGAGGCCTTGAAAGGACAATTTATTCAGCGAAGTTCCCATTGTTTGGCGATGGTCAACCTTTGCAGCGCCAATACTGCAGGGACTTAGGTTTGCTGCTAACAGGGCTAGGTGACCCTGCATACAGAAGCAGGTGTTTCCCTTTGGAAGCTTGGATCCCGGTTTCTCAGGGGCTGCTTGCAAGACCCTGCTATTGCCCAGCATCTGTCCTCTGCCCCTACGCCCGGGTAGGAAGCGAGTATTTTAGCCTGAGAAGCAGGGCTCTTGCAACTCTGGAGGAGAGCTAATCCTGCAGCCCACGTTCGTCCTGGGAAACCGCAAGGCGACCCTTGGCCTCAGTGTAGTGGCGAAATGGCCGCCGGACAGGTCTTGCCTGCCGCGGTTTCCGTGAGTTCTCCACCGTCTTCGGGCTTAAATGGAGAGCTGTCGGCTCTCACAGAACTCTGGCCTCCGCACTGTTTGCCATGCAACTGCACTCGAGACCACACGTCTCCTCCCGGCCTGCTGAGAAACAGGCATCCGTGTAGGCCCTTGTTAACATTTCCTGGCGTGCAGAGTCCAAGGCGACACGCTGTCCTCTTCCTTGGAAACCTACGTTGCCACAGCTTGCCAAACGCTACCGAAGGCAGTCCTAACCAGTCTCGTGTGCTGCGCAACTTTGTTTCGGTTACGGAAAGCCACCTGCGTTGAGGTGAACACTCTGCTCAGCGTTCTTTCCGGGAGCTCACAATCGCCCCCTCTCTAGCTTAAGCAGGATGTCGAGGTGAGGTCCAAACTGAGCAAAGAGCACAATTGCTCACTTTGCAGTGGTAGTCGTCGTAAGAGGCATTGCCTACTAGGCCTTGCTAAGGTCTTCGTTCTGTTAGGGAAGTCGCCACACTTAGACGCCTGTAAAGGAAACTTTATTCAGCGAAGTTCCCAGTGTCTTGCGACGGTGTCCCTTCGCAGGGCCAATACAGCAGGGACTTAGGTTTGCTGCTAACTAGGCTAGGTGACCCTGCATACAGAAGCAGGCTTTTCCCTTTGGAAGCTGGGATCCCGGTTTCTCAGGGGCTGCTTGCAAGACCCTGCTATTGCCCAGCATCTGTCCTCTGCCCCTACGCCTGTGTAGGAAGCGAGTATTTTAGCCTGAGAAGCAGGGCTCTTGCAACTCTGGAGGAGAGCTAATCCTGCAGCCCACGTTCGTCCTGGGAAACCGCAAGGCGACCCTTGGCCTCAGTGTAGTGGCGAAATGGCCGCCGGACAGGTCTTGCCTGCCGCGGTTTCCGTGAGTTCTCCACCGTCTTCGGGCTTAAATGGAGAGCGAGGAGAGCTGTCGGCTCTCACAGAACTCTGGCCTCCGCACTGTTTGCCATGCAACTGCACTCGAGACCACACGTCTCCTCCCGGCCTGCTGAGAAACAGGCCGCCGTGCAGGCCCTTCGTAACACTTCTTGGCATGTAAACACAAAGGCGACACGCTGTCCTCTTCCTTGGAAACCTACGTTGCCCCAGCTTGCCAACGCTCACGAAGGCAGTCCGAGCCCGTCTCATGTGCTGGGCCACTTGCATTCAGTGAGGAAAAGCCACCTGCATTGAGGTGAACAGTCTGCTCAGCGTTCTTTCCGGGAGCTCACACTTGCCGCCTCTCTAGGTTAAGCAGGAAGTCGTAGTGAGGACCAACCTGAGCAAAGAGCACAATTGCTCACTTTGCAGTGGTAGTCGTCGTAAGAGGAATTGCCAACTACGCCTGGCTGAGGCCTTCCCTGTGTTAAGGAACCAGCCACACTTAGAGGCCTTGAAAGGACAATTTATTCAGCGAAGTTCCCATTGTTTGGCGATGGTCAACCTTTGCAGCGCCAATACTGCAGGGACTTAGGTTTGCTGCTAACAGGGCTAGGTGACCCTGCATACAGAAGCAGGCGTTTCCCTTTGGAAGCTTGGATCCCGGTTTCTCAGGGGCTGCTTGCAAGACCCTGCTATTGCCCAGCATCTGTCCTCTGCCCCTACGCCCGGGTAGGAAGGAGTATTTTAGCCTGAGAAGCAGGGCTCTTGCAACTCTGGAGGAGAGCTAATCCTGCAGCCCACGTTCGTCCTGGGAAACCGCAAGGCGACCCTTGGCCTCAGTGTAGTGGCGAAATGGCCGCCGGACAGGTCTTGCCTGCCGCGGTTTCCGTGAGTTCTCCACCGTCTTCGGGCTTAAATGGAGAGCTGTCGGCTCTCACAGAACTCTGGCCTCCGCACTGTTTGCCATGCAACTGCACTCGAGACCACACGTCTCCTCCCAGCCTGCTGAGAAACAGGCATCCGTGTAGGCCCTTGTTAACATTTCCTGGCGTGCAGAGTCCAAGGCGACACGCTGTCCTCTTCCTTGGAAACCTACGTTGCCACAGCTTGCCAAACGCTACCGAAGGCAGTCCTAACCAGTCTCGTGTGCTGCGCCACTTTGTTTCGGTTACGGAAAGCCACCTGCGTTGAGGTGAACACTCTGCTCAGCGTTCTTTCCGGGAGCTCATAATCGCCCCCTCTCTAGCTTAAGCAGGATGTCGAGGTGAGGTCCAAACTGAGCAAAGAGCACAATTGCTCACTTTGCAGTGGTAGTCGTCGTAAGAGGCATTGCCTACTAGGCCTTGCTAAGGTCTTCGTTCTGTTAGGGAAGTCGCCACACTTAGACGCCTGTAAAGGAAACTTTATTCAGCGAAGTTCCCAGTGTCTTGCGACGGTGTCCCTTCGCAGGGCCAATACAGCAGGGACTTAGGTTTGCTGCTAACTAGGCTAGGTGACCCTGCATACAGAAACAGGCTTTTCCCTTTGGAAGCTTGGATCCCGGTTTCTCAGGGGCTGCTTGCAAGACCCTGCTATTGCCCAGCATCTGTCCTCTGCCCCTACGCCTGGGTAGGAAGCGAGTATTTTAGCCTGAGAAGCAGGGCTCTTGCAATTCTGGAGGAGAGCTAATCCTTCAGCCCACGTTCGTCCTGGGAAACCGCAAGGTGACCCATGGCCTCAGTGTAGTGGCGAAATGGCCGCCGGACAGGTCTTGCCTGCCGCGGTTTCCGTGAGTTCTCCACCGTCTTCGGGCTTAAATGGAGAGCGAGGAGAGCTGTCGGCTCTCACAGAACTCTGGCCTCCGCACTGTTTGCCATGCAACTGCACTCGAGACCACACGTCTCCTCCCGGCCTGCTGAGAAACAGGCATCCGTGTAGGCCCTTGTTAACATTTCCTGGCGTGCAGAGTCCAAGGCGACACGCTGTCCTCTTCCTTGGAAACCCACGTTGCTACAGCTTGCCAAACGCTACCGAAGGCAGTCTTAAACAGTCTCGTGTGCTGCGCAACTTTGATTCGGTTACGGAAAGCCACCTGCGTTGAGGTGAACACTCTGCTCAGCGTTCTTTCCGGGAGCTCACAATCGCCCCCTCTCTAGGTTAAGCAGGATGTCGAGGTGAGGTCCAAACTGAGCAAAGAGCACAATTGCTCACTTTGCAGTGGTAGTCGTCGTAAGAGGCATTGCCTACTAGGCCTTGCTAAGGTCTTCGTTCTGTTAGGGAAGTCGCCACACTTAGACGCCTGTAAAGGAAACTTTATTCAGCGAAGTTCCCAGTGTCTTGCGACGGTGTCCCTTCGCAGGGCCAATACAGCAGGGACTTAGGTTTGCTGCTAACTAGGCTAGGTGACCCTGCATACAGAAGCAGGCTTTTCCCTTTGGAAGCTTGGATCCCGGTTTCTCAGGGGCTGCTTGCAAGACCCTGCTATTGCCCAGCATCTATCCTCTGCCCCTACGCCTGGGTAGGAAGCGAGTATTTTAGCCTGAGAAGCAGGGCTCTTGCAACTCTGGAGGAGAGCTAATCCTGCAGCCCACGTTCGTCCTGGGAAACCGCAAGGCGAGGCTTGGCCTCAGTGTAGTGGCGAAATGGCCGCCGGACAGGTCTTGCCTGCCGCGGTTTCCGTGAGTTCTCCACCGTCTTCGGGCTTAAATGGAGAGCGAGGAGAGCTGTCGGCTCTCACAGAACTCTGGCCTCCGCACTGTTTGCCATGCAACTGCACTCGAGACCACACGTCTCCTCCCGGCCTGCTGAGAAACAGGCCGCCGTGCAGGCCCTTCGTAACACTTCTTGTCATGTAAACACCAAGGCAACACGCTGTCCTCTTCCTTGGAAACCTACGTTGCCCCAGCTTGCCAACGCTCACGAAGGCAGTCCGAGCCCGTCTCATGTGCTGGGCCACTTGAATTCAGTGAGGAAAAGCCACCTGCATTGAGGTGAACAGTCTGCTCAGCGTTCTTTCCGGGAGCTCACACTTGCCGCCTCTCTAGGTTAAGCAGGAAGTCGTAGTGAGGACCAACCTGAGCAAAGAGCACAATTCCTCACGTTACACTGGTAGTCGTCGTAAGAGGAATTGCCAACTACGCCTGGCTGAGGCCTTCCCTGTGTTAAGGAACCAGCCACACTTAGAGGCCTTGAAAGGACAATTTATTCAGCGAAGTTCCCATTGTTTGGCGATGGTCAAACTTTGCAGCGCCAATACTGCAGGGACTTAGGTTTGCTGCTAACAGGGCTAGGTGACCCTGCATACAGAAGCAGGCGTTTCCCTTTGGAAGCTTGGATCCCGGTTTCTCAGGGGCTGCTTGCAAGACCCTGCTATTGCCCAGCATCTATCCTCTGCCCCTACGCCTGGGTAGGAAGCGAGTATTTTAGCCTGAGAAGCAGGGCTCTTGCAACTCTGGAGGAGAGCTAATCCTGCAGCCCACGTTCGTCCTGGGAAACCACAAGGCGACCCTTGGCCTCAGTGTAGAGGCTAAATGGCCGCCGGACAGGTCTTGCCTGCCGCGGTTTCCGTGAGTTCTCCACCGTCTTCGGGCTTAAATGGAGAGCGAGGAGAGCTGTCGGCTCTCACAGAACTCTGGCCTCCGCACTGTTTGCCATGCAACTGCACTCGAGACCACACGTCTCCTCCCGGCCTGCTGAGAAACAGGCCGCCGTGCAGGCCCTTCGTAACACTTCTTGTCATGTAAACACCAAGGCAACACGCTGTCCTCTTCCTTGGAAACCTACGTTGCCCCAGCTTGCCAACGCTCACGAAGGCAGTCCGAGCCCGTCTCATGTGCTGGGCCACTTGAATTCAGTGAGGAAAAGCCACCTGCATTGAGGTGAACAGTCTGCTCAGCGTTCTTTCCGGGAGCTCACACTTGCCGCCTCTCTAGGTTAAGCAGGAAGTCGTAGTGAGGACCAACCTGAGCAAAGAGCACAATTCCTCACGTTACACTGGTAGTCGTCGTAAGAGGAATTGCCAACTACGCCTGGCTGAGGCCTTCCCTGTGTTAAGGAACCAGCCACACTTAGAGGCCTTGAAAGGACAATTTATTCAGCGAAGTTCCCATTGTTTGGCGATGGTCAACCTTTGCAGCGCCAATACTGCAGGGACTTAGGTTTGCTGCTAACAGGGCTAGGTGACCCTGCATACAGAAGCAGGCGTTTCCCTTTGGAAGCTTGGATCCCGGTTTCTCAGGGGCTGCTTGCAAGACCCTGCTATTGCCCAGCATCTGTCCTCTGCCCCTACGCCCGGGTAGGAAGGAGTATTTTAGCCTGAGAAGCAGGGCTCTTGCAACTCTGGAGGAGAGCTAATCCTGCAGCCCACGTTCGTCCTGGGAAACCGCAAGGCGACCCTTGGCCTCAGTGTAGAGGCTAAATGGCCGCCGGACAGGTCTTGCCTGCCGCGGTTTCCGTGAGTTCTCCACCGTCTTCGGGCTTAAATGGAGAGCTGTCGGCTCTCACAGAACTCTGGCCTCCGCACTGTTTGCCATGCAACTGCACTCGAGACCACACGTCTCCTCCCGGCCTGCTGAGAAACAGGCATCCGTGTAGGCCCTTGTTAACATTTCCTGGCGTGCAGAGTCCAAGGCGACACGCTGTCCTCTTCCTTGGAAACCTACGTTGCCACAGCTTGCCAAACGCTACCGAAGGCAGTCCTAACCAGTCTCGTGTGCTGCGCAACTTTGATTCGGTTACGAAAAGCCACCTGCGTTGAGGTGAACACTCTGCTCAGCGTTCTTTCAGGGAGCTCACAATCGCCCCCTCTCTAGGTTAAGCAGGATGTCGAGGTGAGGTCCAAACTGAGCAAAGAGCACAATTGCTCACTTTGCAGTGGTAGTCGTCGTAAGAGGCATTGCCTACTAGGCCTTGCTAAGGTCTTCGTTCTGTTAGGGAAGTCGCCACACTTAGACGCCTGTAAAGGAAACTTTATTCAGCGAAGTTCCCAGTGTCTTGCGACGGTGTCCCTTCGCAGGGCCAATACAGCAGGGACTTAGGTTTGCTGCTAACTAGGCTAGGTGACCCTGCATACAGAAACAGGCTTTTCCCTTTGGAAGCTTGGATCCCGGTTTCTCAGGGGCTGCTTGCAAGACCCTGCTATTGCCCAGCATCTGTCCTCTGCCCCTACGCCTGGGTAGGAAGCGAGTATTTTAGCCTGAGAAGCAGGGCTCTTGCAACTCTGGAGGAGAGCTAATCCTGCAGCCCACGTTCGTCCTGGGAAACCGCAAGGTGACCCTTGGCCTCAGTGTAGTGGCGAAATGGCCGCCGGACAGGTCTTGCCTGCCGCGGTTTCCGTGAGTTCTCCACCGTCTTCGGGCTTAAATGGAGAGCGAGGAGATCTGTCGGCTCTCACAGAACTCTGGCCACCGCACTGTTTGCCATGCAACTGCACTCGAGACCACACGTCTCCTCCCGGCCTGCTGAGAAACAGGCATCCGTGTAGGCCCTTGTTAACATTTCCTGGCGTGCAGAGTCCAAGGCGACACGCTGTCCTCCTCCTTGGAAACCCACGTTGCTACAGCTTGCCAAACGCTACCGAAGGCAGTCCTAACCAGTCTCGTGTGCTGCGCAACTTTGATTCGGTTACGGAAAGCCACCTGCGTTGAGGTGAACACTCTGCTCAGCGTTCTTTCCGGGAGCTCACAATCGCCCCCTCTCTAGCTTAAGCAGGATGTCGAGGTGAGGTCCAAACTGAGCAAAGAGCACAATTGCTCACTTTGCAGTGGTAGTCGTCGTAAGAGGCATTGCCTACTAGGCCTTGCTAAGGTCTTCGTTCTGTTAGGGAAGTCGCCACACTTAGACGCCTGTAAAGGAAACTTTATTCAGCGAAGTTCCCAGTGTCTTGCGACGGTGTCCCTTCGCAGGGCCAATACAGCAGGGACTTAGGTTTGCTGCTAACTAGGCTAGGTGACCCTGCATACAGAAGCAGGCTTTTCCCTTTGGAAGCTGGGATCCCGGTTTCTCAGGGGCTGCTTGCAAGACCCTGCTATTGCCCAGCATCTGTCCTCTGCCCCTACGCCTGTGTAGGAAGCGAGTATTTTAGCCTGAGAAGCAGGGCTCTTGCAACTCTGGAGGAGAGCTAATCCTGCAGCCCACGTTCATCCTGGGAAACCGCAAGGCGACCCTTGGCCTCAGTGTAGTGGCGAAATGGCCGCCGGACAGGTCTTGCCTGCCGCGGTTTCCGTGAGTTCTCCACCGTCTTCGGGCTTAAATGGAGAGCGAGGAGAGCTGTCGGCTCTCACAGAACTCTGGCCTCCGCACTGTTTGCCATGCAACTGCACTCGAGACCACACGTCTCCTCCCGGCCTGCTGAGAAACAGGCCACCGTGCAGGCCCTTCGTATCACTTCTTGGCATGTAAACACAAAGGCGACACGCTGTCCTCTTCCTTGGAAACCTACGTTGCCCCAGCTTGCCAACGCTCACGAAGGCAGTCCGAGCCCGTCTCATGTGCTGGGCCACTTGCATTCAGTGAGGAAAAGCCACCTGCATTGAGGTGAACAGTCTGCTCAGCGTTCTTTCCGGGAGCTCACACTTGCCGCCTCTCTAGGTTAAGAAGGAAGTCGTAGTGAGGACCAACCTGAGCAAAGAGCACAATTCCTCACGTTACACTGGTAGTCGTCGTAAGAGGAATTGCCAACTACGCCTGGCTGAGGCCTTCCCTGTGTTAAGGAACCAGCCACACTTAGAGGCCTTGAAAGGACAATTTATTCAGCGAAGTTCCCATTGTTTGGCGATGGTCAACCTTTGCAGCGCCAATACTGCAGGGACTTAGGTTTGCTGCTAACAGGGCTAGGTGACCCTGCATACAGAAGCAGGTGTTTCCCTTTGGAAGCTTGGATCCCGGTTTCTCAGGGGCTGCTTGCAAGACCCTGCTATTGCCCAGCATCTGTCCTCTGCCCCTACGCCCGGGTAGGAAGGAGTATTTTAGCCTGAGAAGCAGGGCTCTTGCAACTCTGGAGGAGAGCTAATCCTGCAGCCCACGTTCGTCCTGGGAAACCGCAAGGCGACCCTTGGCCTCAGTGTAGTGGCGAAATGGCCGCCGGACAGGTCTTGCCTGCCGCGGTTTCCGTGAGTTCTCCACCGTCTTCGGGCTTAAATGGAGAGCTGTCGGCTCTCACAGAACTCTGGCCTCCGCACTGTTTGCCATGCAACTGCACTCGAGACCACACGTCTCCTCCCGGCCTGCTGAGAAACAGGCATCCGTGTAGGCCCTTGTTAACATTTCCTGGCGTGCAGAGTCCAAGGCGACACGCTGTCCTCTTCCTTGGAAACCTACGTTGCCACAGCTTGCCAAACGCTACCGAAGGCAGTCCTAACCAGTCTCGTGTGCTGCGCCACTTTGTTTCGGTTACGGAAAGCCACCTGCGTTGAGGTGAACACTCTGCTCAGCGTTCTTTCCGGGAGCTCACAATCGCCCCCTCTCTAGCTTAAGCAGGATGTCGAGGTGAGGTCCAAACTGAGCAAAGAGCACAATTGCTCACTTTGCAGTGGTAGTCGTCGTAAGAGGCATTGCCTACTAGGCCTTGCTAAGGTCTTCGTTCTGTTAGGGAAGTCGCCACACTTAGACGCCTGTAAAGGAAACTTTATTCAGCGAAGTTCCCAGTGTCTTGCGACGGTGTCCCTTCGCAGGGCCAATACAGCAGGGACTTAGGTTTGCTGCTAACTAGGCTAGGTGACCCTGCATACAGAAGCAGGCTTTTCCCTTTGGAAGCTGGGATCCCGGTTTCTCAGGGGCTGCTTGCAAGACCCTGCTATTGCCCAGCATCTGTCCTCTGCCCCTACGCCTGTGTAGGAAGCGAGTATTTTAGCCTGAGAAGCAGGGCTCTTGCAACTCTGGAGGAGAGCTAATGCTGCAGCCCACGTTCGTCCTGGGAAACCGCAAGGCGACCCTTGGCCTCAGTGTAGTGGCGAAATGGCCGCCGGACAGGTCTTGCCTGCCGCGGTTTCCGTGAGTTCTCCACCGTCTTCGGGCTTAAATGGAGAGTGAGGAGAGCTGTCGGCTCTCACAGAACTCTGGCCTCCGCACTGTTTGCCATGCAGCTGAACGCAAGACCACACGTCTCCTCCCGGCCTGCTGAGAAACAGGCCGCCGTGCAGGCCCTTTGTAACACTTCTTGGCTTGTAGACTCCAAGGCGACACGCTGTCCTCTTCCTTGGAAACCTACGTTGCCCCAGCTTGCCAACGCTCACGAAGGCAGTCCGAGCCCGTCTCATGTGCTGGGCCACTTGCATTCAGTTGAGGAAAAGCCACCTGCATTGAGGTGAACAGTCTGCTCAGCGTTCTTTCCGGGAGCTCACACTTGCCGCCTCTCTAGGTTAAGCAGGAAGTCGTAGTGAGGACCAACCTGAGCAAAGAGCACAATTCCTCACGTTACACTGGTAGTCGTCGTAAGAGGAATTGCCAACTACGCCTGGCTGAGGCCTTCCCTGTGTTAAGGAACCAGCCACACTTAGAGGCCTTGAAAGGACAATTTATTCAGCGAAGTTCCCATTGTTTGGCGATGGTCAACCTTTGCAGCGCCAATACTGCAGGGACTTAGGTTTGCTGCTAACAGGGCTAGGTGACCCTGCATACAGAAGCAGGCGTTTCCCTTTGGAAGCTTGGATCCCGGTTTCTCAGGGGCTGCTTGCAAGACCCTGCTATTGCCCAGCATCTGTCCTCTGCCCCTACGCCCGGGTAGGAAGGAGTATTTTAGCCTGAGAAGCAGGGCTCTTGCAACTCTGGAGGAGAGCTAATCCTGCAGCCCACGTTCGTCCTGGGAAACCGCAAGGCGACCCTTGGCCTCAGTGTAGAGGCTAAATGGCCGCCGGACAGGTCTTGCCTGCCGCGGTTTCCGTGAGTTCTCCACCGTCTTCGGGCTTAAATGGAGAGCTGTCGGCTCTCACAGAACTCTGGCCTCCGCACTGTTTGCCATGCAACTGCACTCGAGACCACACGTCTCCTCCCGGCCTGCTGAGAAACAGGCATCCGTGTTGGCCCTTGTTAACATTTCCTGGCGTGCAGAGTCCAAGGCGACACGCTGTCCTCTTCCTTGGAAACCTACGTTACCACAGCTTGCCAAACGCTACCGAAGGCAGTCCTAACCAGTCTCGTGTGCTGCGCAACTTTGATTCGGTTACGAAAAGCCACCTGCGTTGAGGTGAACACTCTGCTCAGCGTTCTTTCAGGGAGCTCACAATCGCCCCCTCTCTAGGTTAAGCAGGATGTCGAGGTGAGGTCCAAACTGAGCAAAGAGCACAATTGCTCACTTTGCAGTGGTAGTCGTCGTAAGAGGCATTGCCTACTAGGCCTTGCTAAGGTCTTCGTTCTGTTAGGGAAGTCGCCACACTTAGACGCCTGTAAAGGAAACTTTATTCAGCGAAGTTCCCAGTGTCTTGCGACGGTGTCCCTTCGCAGGGCCAATACAGCAGGGACTTAGGTTTGCTGCTAACTAGGCTAGGTGACCCTGCATACAGAAACAGGCTTTTCCCTTTGGAAGCTTGGATCCCGGTTTCTCAGGGGCTGCTTGCAAGACCCTGCTATTGCCCAGCATCTGTCCTCTGCCCCTACGCCTGGGTAGGAAGCGAGTATTTTAGCCTGAGAAGCAGGGCTCTTGCAATTCTGGAGGAGAGCTAATCCTGCAGCCCACGTTCGTCCTGGGAAACCGCAAGGTGACCCTTGGCCTCAGTGTAGTGGCGAAATGGCCGCCGGACAGGTCTTGCCTGCCGCGGTTTCCGTGAGTTCTCCACCGTCTTCGGGCTTAAATGGAGAGCGAGGAGAGCTGTCGGCTCTCACAGAACTCTGGCCACCGCACTGTTTGCCATGCAACTGCACTCGAGACCACACGTCTCCTCCCGGCCTGCTGAGAAACAGGCATCCGTGTAGGCCCTTGTTAACATTTCCTGGCGTGCAGAGTCCAAGGCGACACGCTGTCCTCTTCCTTGGAAACCCACGTTGCTACAGCTTGCCAAACGCTACCGAAGGCAGTCCTAACCAGTCTCGTGTGCTGCGCAACTTTGATTCGGTTACGGAAAGCCACCTGCGTTGAGGTGAACACTCTGCTCAGCGTTCTTTCCGGGAGCTCACAATCGCCCCCTCTCTAGCTTAAGCAGGATGTCGAGGTGAGGTCCAAACTGAGCAAAGAGCACAATTGCTCACTTTGCAGTGGTAGTCGTCGTAAGAGGCATTGCCTACTAGGCCTTGCTAAGGTCTTCGTTCTGTTAGGGAAGTCGCCACACTTAGACGCCTGTAAAGGAAACTTTATTCAGCGAAGTTCCCAGTGTCTTGCGACGGTGTCCCTTCGCAGGGCCAATACAGCAGGGACTTAGGTTTGCTGCTAACTAGGCTAGGTGACCCTGCATACAGAAGCAGGCTTTTCCCTTTGGAAGCTGGGATCCCGGTTTCTCAGGGGCTGCTTGCAAGACCCTGCTATTGCCCAGCATCTGTCCTCTGCCCCTACGCCTGTGTAGGAAGCGAGTATTTTAGCCTGAGAAGCAGGGCTCTTGCAACTCTGGAGGAGAGCTAATCCTGCAGCCCACGTTCGTCCTGGGAAACCGCAAGGCGACCCTTGGCCTCAGTGTAGTGGCGAAATGGCCACCGGACAGGTCTTGCCTGCCGCGGTTTCCGTGAGTTCTCCACCGTCTTCGGGCTTAAATGGAGAGCGAGGAGAGCTGTCGGCTCTCACAGAACTCTGGCCTCCGCACTGTTTGCCATGCAACTGCACTCGAGACCACACGTCTCCTCCCGGCCTGCTGAGAAACAGGCCGCCGTGCAGGCCCTTCGTAACACTTCTTGGCATGTAAACACAAAGGCGACACGCTGTCCTCTTCCTTGGAAACCTACGTTGCCCCAGCTTGCCAACGCTCACGAAGGCAGTCCGAGCCCGTCTCATGTGCTGGGCCACTTGCATTCAGTGAGGAAAAGCCACCTGCATTGAGGTGAACAGTCTGCTCAGCGTTCTTTCCGGGAGCTCACACTTGCCGCCTCTCTAGGTTAAGAAGGAAGTCGTAGTGAGGACCAACCTGAGCAAAGAGCACAATTCCTCACGTTACACTGGTAGTCGTCGTAAGAGGAATTGCCAACTACGCCTGGCTGAGGCCTTCCCTGTGTTAAGGAACCAGCCACACTTAGAGGCCTTGAAAGGACAATTTATTCAGCGAAGTTCCCATTGTTTGGCGATGGTCAACCTTTGCAGCGCCAATACTGCAGGGACTTAGGTTTGCTGCTAACAGGGCTAGGTGACCCTGCATACAGAAGCAGGTGTTTCCCTTTGGAAGCTTGGATCCCGGTTTCTCAGGGGCTGCTTGCAAGACCCTGCTATTGCCCAGCATCTGTCCTCTGCCCCTACGCCCGGGTAGGAAGCGAGTATTTTAGCCTGAGAAGCAGGGCTCTTGCAACTCTGGAGGAGAGCTAATCCTGCAGCCCACGTTCGTCCTGGGAAACCGCAAGGCGACCCTTGGCCTCAGTGTAGTGGCGAAATGGCCGCCGGACAGGTCTTGCCTGCCGCGGTTTCCGTGAGTTCTCCACCGTCTTCGGGCTTAAATGGAGAGCTGTCGGCTCTCACAGAACTCTGGCCTCCGCACTGTTTGCCATGCAACTGCACTCGAGACCACACGTCTCCTCCCGGCCTGCTGAGAAACAGGCATCCGTGTAGGCCCTTGTTAACATTTCCTGGCGTGCAGAGTCCAAGGCGACACGCTGTCCTCTTCCTTGGAAACCTACGTTGCCACAGCTTGCCAAACGCTACCGAAGGCAGTCCTAACCAGTCTCGTGTGCTGCGCAACTTTGTTTCGGTTACGGAAAGCCACCTGCGTTGAGGTGAACACTCTGCTCAGCGTTCTTTCCGGGAGCTCACAATCGCCCCCTCTCTAGCTTAAGCAGGATGTCGAGGTGAGGTCCAAACTGAGCAAAGAGCACAATTGCTCACTTTGCAGTGGTAGTCGTCGTACGAGGCATTGCCTACTAGGCCTTGCTAAGGTCTTCGTTCTGTTAGGGAAGTCGCCACACTTAGACGCCTGTAAAGGAAACTTTATTCAGCGAAGTTCCCAGTGTCTTGCGACGGTGTCCCTTCGCAGGGCCAATACAGCAGGGACTTAGGTTTGCTGCTAACTAGGCTAGGTGACCCTGCATACAGAAGCAGGCTTTTCCCTTTGGAAGCTGGGATCCCGGTTTCTCAGGGGCTGCTTGCAAGACCCTGCTATTGCCCAGCATCTGTCCTCTGCCCCTACGCCTGTGTAGGAAGCGAGTATTTTAGCCTGAGAAGCAGGGCTCTTGCAACTCTGGAGGAGAGCTAATCCTGCAGCCCACGTTCGTCCTGGGAAACCGCAAGGCGACCCTTGGCCTCAGTGTAGTGGCGAAATGGCCGCCGGACAGGTCTTGCCTGCCGCGGTTTCCGTGAGTTCTCCACCGTCTTCGGGCTTAAATGGAGAGCGAGGAGAGCTGTCGGCTCTCACAGAACTCTGGCCTCCGCACTGTTTGCCATGCAACTGCACTCGAGACCACACGTCTCCTCCCGGCCTGCTGAGAAACAGGCCGCCGTGCAGGCCCTTCGTAACACTTCTTGGCATGTAAACACAAAGGCGACACGCTGTCCTCTTCCTTGGAAACCTACGTTGCCCCAGCTTGCCAACGCTCACGAAGGCAGTCCGAGCCCGTCTCATGTGCTGGGCCACTTGCATTCAGTGAGGAAAAGCCACCTGCATTGAGGTGAACAGTCTGCTCAGCGTTCTTTCCGGGAGCTCACACTTGCCGCCTCTCTAGGTTAAGCAGGAAGTCGTAGTGAGGACCAACCTGAGCAAAGAGCACAATTGCTCACTTTGCAGTGGTAGTCGTCGTAAGAGGAATTGCCAACTACGCCTGGCTGAGGCCTTCCCTGTGTTAAGGAACCAGCCACACTTAGAGGCCTTGAAAGGACAATTTATTCAGCGAAGTTCCCATTGTTTGGCGATGGTCAACCTTTGCAGCGCCAATACTGCAGGGACTTAGGTTTGCTGCTAACAGGGCTAGGTGACCCTGCATACAGAAGCAGGCGTTTCCCTTTGGAAGCTTGGATCCCGGTTTCTCAGGGGCTGCTTGCAAGACCCTGCTATTGCCCAGCATCTGTCCTCTGCCCCTACGCCCGGGTAGGAAGGAGTATTTTAGCCTGAGAAGCAGGGCTCTTGCAACTCTGGAGGAGAGCTAATCCTGCAGCCCACGTTCGTCCTGGGAAACCGCAAGGCGACCCTTGGCCTCAGTGTAGTGGCGAAATGGCCGCCGGACAGGTCTTGCCTGCCGCGGTTTCCGTGAGTTCTCCACCGTCTTCGGGCTTAAATGGAGAGCTGTCGGCTCTCACAGAACTCTGGCCTCCGCACTGTTTGCCATGCAACTGCACTCGAGACCACACGTCTCCTCCCGGCCTGCTGAGAAACAGGCATCCGTGTAGGCCCTTGTTAACATTTCCTGGCGTGCAGAGTCCAAGGCGACACGCTGTCCTCTTCTTTGGAAACCTACGTTGCCACAGCTTGCCAAACGCTACCGAAGGCAGTCCTAACCAGTCTCGTGTGCTGCGCAACTTTGTTTCGGTTACGGAAAGCCACCTGCGTTGAGGTGAACACTCTGCTCAGCGTTCTTTCCGGGAGCTCACAATCGCCCCCTCTCTAGCTTAAGCAGGATGTCGAGGTGAGGTCCAAACTGAGCAAAGAGCACAATTGCTCACTTTGCAGTGGTAGTCGTCGTAAGAGGCATTGCCTACTAGGCCTTGCTAAGGTCTTCGTTCTGTTAGGGAAGTCGCCACACTTAGACGCCTGTAAAGGAAACTTTATTCAGCAAAGTTCCCAGTGTCTTGCGACGGTGTCCCTTCGCAGGGCCAATACAGCAGGGACTTAGGTTTGCTGCTAACTAGGCTAGGTGACCCTGCATACAGAAGCAGGCTTTTCCCTTTGGAAGCTGGGATCCCGGTTTCTCAGGGGCTGCTTGCAAGACCCTGCTATTGCCCAGCATCTGTCCTCTGCCCCTACGCCTGTGTAGGAAGCGAGTATTTTAGCCTGAGAAGCAGGGCTCTTGCAACTCTGGAGGAGAGCTAATCCTGTAGCCCACGTTCGTCCTGGGAAACCGCAAGGCGACCCTTGGCCTCAGTGTAGTGGTGAAATGGCCGCCGGACAGGTCTTGCCTGCCGCGGTTTCCGTGAGTTCTCCACCGTCTTCGGGCTTAAATGGAGAGCGAGGAGAGCTGTCGGCTCTCACAGAACTCTGGCCTCCGCACTGTTTGCCATGCAGCTGAACGCAAGACCACACGTCTCCTCCCGGCCTGCTGAGAAACAGGCCGCCGTGCAGGCCCTTTGTAACACTTCTTGGCTTGTAGACTCCAAGGCGACACGCTGTCCTCTTCCTTGGAAGCCTACGTTGCCCCAGCTTGCCAACGCTCACGAAGGCAGTCCGAGCCCGTCTCATGTGCTGGGCCACTTGCATTCAGTTGAGGAAAAGCCACCTGCATTGAGGTGAACAGTCTGCTCAGCGTTCTTTCCGGGAGCTCACACTTGCCACCTCTCTAGGTTAAGCAGGAAGTCGTAGTGAGGACCAACCTGAGCAAAGAGCACAATTCCTCACGTTACACTGGTAGTCGTCGTAAGAGGAATTGCCAACTACGCCTGGCTGAGGCCTTCCCTGTGTTAAGGAACCAGCCACACTTAGAGGCCTTGAAAGGACAATTTATTCAGCGAAGTTCCCATTGTTTGGCGATGGTCAACCTTTGCAGCGCCAATACTGCAGGGACTTAGGTTTGCTGCTAACAGGGCTAGGTGACCCTGCATACAGAAGCAGGCGTTTCCCTTTGGAAGCTTGGATCCCGGTTTCTCAGGGGCTGCTTGCAAGACCCTGCTATTGCCCAGCATCTGTCCTCTGCCCCTACGCCCGGGTAGGAAGGAGTATTTTAGCCTGAGAAGCAGGGCTCTTGCAACTCTGGAGGAGAGCTAATCCTGCAGCCCACGTTCGTCCTGGGAAACCGCAAGGCGACCCTTGGCCTCAGTGTAGTGGCGAAATGGCCGCCGGACAGGTCTTGCCTGCCGCGGTTTCCGTGAGTTCTCCACCGTCTTCGGGCTTAAATGGAGAGCTGTCGGCTCTCACAGAACTCTGGCCTCCGCACTGTTTGCCATGCAACTGCACTCGAGACCACACGTCTCCTCCCGGCCTGCTGAGAAACAGGCATCCGTGTAGGCCCTTGTTAACATTTCCTGGCGTGCAGAGTCCAAGGCGACACGCTGTCCTCTTCCTTGGAAACCTACGTTGCCACAGCTTGCCAAACGCTACCGAAGGCAGTCCTAACCAGTCTCGTGTGCTGCGCCACTTTGTTTCGGTTACGGAAAGCCACCTGCGTTGAGGTGAACACTCTGCTCAGCGTTCTTTCCGGGAGCTCACAATCGCCCCCTCTCTAGCTTAAGCAGGATGTCGAGGTGAGGTCCAAACTGAGCAAAGAGCACAATTGCTCACTTTGCAGTGGTAGTCGTCGTAAGAGGCATTGCCTACTAGGCCTTGCTAAGGTCTTCGTTCTGTTAGGGAAGTCGCCACACTTAGACGCCTGTAAAGGAAACTTTATTCAGCGAAGTTCCCAGTGTCTTGCGACGGTGTCCCTTCGCAGGGCCAATACAGCAGGGACGTAGGTTTGCTGCTAACTAGGCTAGGTGACCCTGCATACAGAAGCAGGCTTTTCCCTTTGGAAGCTGGGATCCCGGTTTCTCAGGGGCTGCTTGCAAGACCCTGCTATTGCCCAGCATCTGTCCTCTGCCCCTACGCCTGTGTAGGAAGCGAGTATTTTAGCCTGAGAAGCAGGGCTCTTGCAACTCTGGAGGAGAGCTAATCCTGCAGCCCACGTTCGTCCTGGGAAACCGCAAGGCGACCCTTGGCCTCAGTGTAGTGGCGAAATGGCCGCCGGACAGGTCTTGCCTGCCGCGGTTTCCGTGAGTTCTCCACCGTCTTCGGGCTTAAATGGAGAGCGAGGAGAGCTGTCGGCTCTCACAGAACTCTGGCCTCCGCACTGTTTGCCATGCAGCTGAACGCAAGACCACACGTCTCCTCCCGGCCTGCTGAGAAACAGGCCGCCGTGCAGGCCCTTTGTAACACTTCTTGGCTTGTAGACTCCAAGGCGACACGCTGTCCTCTTCCTTGGAAGCCTACGTTGCCCCAGCTTGCCAACGCTCACGAAGGCAGTCCGAGCCCGTCTCATGTGCTGGGCCACTTGCATTCAGTTGAGGAAAAGCCACCTGCATTGAGGTGAACAGTCTGCTCAGCGTTCTTTCCGGGAGCTCACACTTGCCACCTCTCTAGGTTAAGCAGGAAGTCGTAGTGAGGACCAACCTGAGCAAAGAGCACAATTCCTCACGTTACACTGGTAGTCGTCGTAAGAGGAATTGCCAACTACGCCTGGCTGAGGCCTTCCCTGTGTTAAGGAACCAGCCACACTTAGAGGCCTTGAAAGGACAATTTATTCAGCGAAGTTCCCATTGTTTGGCGATGGTCAACCTTTGCAGCGCCAATACTGCAGGGACTTAGGTTTGCTGCTAACAGGGCTAGGTGACCCTGCATACAGAAGCAGGCGTTTCCCTTTGGAAGCTTGGATCCCGGTTTCTCAGGGGCTGCTTGCAAGACCCTGCTATTGCCCAGCATCTGTCCTCTGCCCCTACGCCCGGGTAGGAAGGAGTATTTTAGCCTGAGAAGCAGGGCTCTTGCAACTCTGGAGGAGAGCTAATCCTGCAGCCCACGTTCGTCCTGGGAAACCGCAAGGCGACCCTTGGCCTCAGTGTAGTGGCGAAATGGCCGCCGGACAGGTCTTGCCTGCCGCGGTTTCCGTGAGTTCTCCACCGTCTTCGGGCTTAAATGGAGAGCTGTCGGCTCTCACAGAACTCTGGCCTCCGCACTGTTTGCCATGCAACTGCACTCGAGACCACACGTCTCCTCCCGGCCTGCTGAGAAACAGGCATCCGTGTAGGCCCTTGTTAACATTTCCTGGCGTGCAGAGTCCAAGGCGACACGCTGTCCTCTTCCTTGGAAACCTACGTTGCCACAGCTTGCCAAACGCTACCGAAGGCAGTCCTAACCAGTCTCGTGTGCTGCGCCACTTTGTTTCGGTTACGGAAAGCCACCTGCGTTGAGGTGAACACTCTGCTCAGCGTTCTTTCCGGGAGCTCACAATCGCCCCCTCTCTAGCTTAAGCAGGATGTCGAGGTGAGGTCCAAACTGAGCAAAGAGCACAATTGCTCACTTTGCAGTGGTAGTCGTCGTAAGAGGCATTGCCTACTAGGCCTTGCTAAGGTCTTCGTTCTGTTAGGGAAGTCGCCACACTTAGACGCCTGTAAAGGAAACTTTATTCAGCGAAGTTCCCAGTGTCTTGCGACGGTGTCCCTTCGCAGGGCCAATACAGCAGGGACGTAGGTTTGCTGCTAACTAGGCTAGGTGACCCTGCATACAGAAGCAGGCTTTTCCCTTTGGAAGCTGGGATCCCGGTTTCTCAGGGGCTGCTTGCAAGACCCTGCTATTGCCCAGCATCTGTCCTCTGCCCCTACGCCTGTGTAGGAAGCGAGTATTTTAGCCTGAGAAGCAGGGCTCTTGCAACTCTGGAGGAGAGCTAATCCTGCAGCCCACGTTCGTCCTGGGAAACCGCAAGGCGACCCTTGGCCTCAGTGTAGTGGCGAAATGGCCGCCGGACAGGTCTTGCCTGCCGCGGTTTCCGTGAGTTCTCCACCGTCTTCGGGCTTAAATGGAGAGCGAGGAGAGCTGTCGGCTCTCACAGAACTCTGGCCTCCGCACTGTTTGCCATGCAACTGCACTCGAGACCACACGTCTCCTCCCGGCCTGCTGAGAAACAGGCCGCCGTGCAGGCCCTTCGTAACACTTCTTGGCATGTAAACACAAAGGCGACACGCTGTCCTCTTCCTTGGAAACCTACGTTGCCCCAGCTTGCCAACGCTCACGAAGGCAGTCCGAGCCCGTCTCATGTGCTGGGCCACTTGCATTCAGTGAGGAAAAGCCACCTGCATTGAGGTGAACAGTCTGCTCAGCGTTCTTTCCGGGAGCTCACACTTGCCGCCTCTCTAGGTTAAGAAGGAAGTCGTAGTGAGGACCAACCTGAGCAAAGAGCACAATTCCTCACGTTACACTGGTAGTCGTCGTAAGAGGAATTGCCAACTACGCCTGGCTGAGGCCTTCCCTGTGTTAATGAACCAGCCACACTTAGAGGCCTTGAAAGGACAATTTATTCAGCGAAGTTCCCATTGTTTGGCGATGGTCAACCTTTGCAGCGCCAATACTGCAGGGACTTAGGTTTGCTGCTAACAGGGCTAGGTGACCCTGCATACAGAAGCAGGCGTTTCCCTTTGGAAGCTTGGATCCCGGTTTCTCAGGGGCTGCTTGCAAGACCCTGCTATTGCCCAGCATCTGTCCTCTGCCCCTACGCCCGGGTAGGAAGGAGTATTTTAGCCTGAGAAGCAGGGCTCTTGCAACTCTGGAGGAGAGCTAATCCTGCAGCCCACTTTCTTCCTGGGAAACCGCAAGGCGAGCCTTGGCCTCAGTGTAGTGGCGAAATGGCCGCCGGACAGGTCTTGCCTGCCGCGGTTTCCGTGAGTTCTCCACCGTCTTCGGGCTTAAATGGAGAGCTGTCGGCTCTCACAGAACTCTGGCCTCCGCACTGTTTGCCATGCAACTGCACTCGAGACCACACGTCTCCTCCCGGCCTGCTGAGAAACAGGCCGCCGTGCAGGCCCTTTGTAACACTTCTTGGCATGTAAACACCAAGGCGACACGCTGTCCTCTTCCTTGGAAACCTACGTTGCCACAGCTTGCCAAACGCTACCGAAGGCAGTCCTATCCAGTCTCGTGTGCTGCGCAACTTTGATTCGGTTACGGAAAGCCACCTGCGTTGAGGTGAACACTCTGCTCAGCGTTCTTTCCGGGAGCTCACACTTGCCGCCTCTCTAGGTTAAGCAGGAAGTCGTAGTGAGGACCAACCTGAGCAAAGAGCACA